>NC_080603.1:26766609-27073609 GCF_027887145.1 Ammospiza caudacuta
AAAATGGGGGGAAACCAGGGGGAAACCAGGGGAGAAAGGAGGGGAAAACAGTGAAGAGAAAAGTACATGTGAGAATCCACACGCTCCAAAATTCATATTCCTGTTCCACCCTGCACAAACCCAGATCTCCTCGCAGCTCAAACACCCTCACTGTGTTATTTGGGGTATTTCTGCCCAACTCTCTGCAGGTCTTACACTCAGGAGTTATTTCTGGGACTGCCATCACTGATGAGGTTTCATTGCAAACATCAGCCCAGGGGCTCCACCCCACAGCTCGGGCACTGCATGTCCTGCCTCAGCAGAGCTCTGGGGACTGGGAAATCAATTAAAAACTGCCAAGGTAAATGGAGGTGCTGTTCTGAAGGCTGCAGAAGCTGTCCCACTGCCATAACACCAAATCGGGCTCCAGAAGAGCTTCCTTGGTGCTGCCACAAGCTGGTTTGCTCCCCAGAGGTACAGACTGGCCAGCCCTGATGTCTCTGATGCTTTCAGGGTGATTCAAGTCACAGGATCACAGAACCACAACCCAGGCCAGCAGAGCTGTCCCTCCACTGCTTTCCCAGTTCACCACTGACTCCTCATCCTCACAGGATCCCCAGATCCCCTCCCTGAGCGTGTGCAGAGGAACCAGGCTGACCATGATGGATCAGCAGCAGCACTGGGAAGGGCCATACCTCGGAGTACTCCCTCCAGCCAAAGTGGTCCCTGCAGAAGTACTTCCACACCGTGTAGCAGTTGGAGCTGGAGCTGGGGCAGGACGCTGTGGACAGGCGCCGCATTTGGTCGAACTCTGAGCTTTCATAAAACTTCATAAGGTTCAGATCCACCCAGCACTCCTGGCCCCTGGGGAAACAGGAGAAACAGACAATTCTCACCTTTTGTATGCCATTAAACACATGGTTTTCAGCACAGAGGGACAAAACCCCAAACCCAGCAGCTGTCTGAGGTGTGGAATCCCAAAATGGTTTGGGTTGGAGGGAGCCTAAATCCCATACAGTGACACCCCTGGGACACCTTCCACTGCCCCAGGTGCTCCCAGCCCCAGTGTCCAAGCTGGCCTTGGGCACTGCCAGGGATGCAGGGGCAGCCACAGCTGTGCCAGGACCTGCCCACCTTCCCAGGAAACAATTCCTGCCCAATATCTCATCCAGCCCAGCCCTCAGGCAGTTTAAAGCCTTCTCCTTGTCCTGGCACTAAGTGCCCTTGTTAAAGGACCCACAGAGACTCGAGAGGTGAGAACAAATTTCTGAAGAATTTCTCCTCACCAACTCACCAAATAAAGGTCTCTATTTATAAAATAAAGCAGTTCAGTGGAACTGTTTGCACAGCGAGAACGAGCACGTTGAACTCTCAGAAGAACAGAGCACACAACCCAAATTTGGTGCTGCAGAACAGCACAATTCAAAATAAAACTCCACGAGCTCTCAACAGCAGAATGTGACCCCACTAATAAGTTTCATTTTCTCTGTTCCCTAAATGTAAGAAATAACAGAAGGTGTAAACTTTGCAGGACACTGGACTGAGATAGTTCCAAGTTAAAACACCGATAGATTTTTTCAGCCTGGTGCAGCCAAAACAAGGATATCTGGGCTCTCCCTTCCACCCTTCTGCAGAACTGCAGCCCGGTCTGTGAATCCCCCAGATTCACAGGACAAACACTGTCCAGAGGTCACGTACACAGAGATGAGCAGAGCAATCAGTTGGTGAGGGCTCTGGCAGGAGGACGTGTGGTTTGCAGCTCCGCTCCGCGTTCGGGGACGTGGCGCCAGTTACCGCAAACAGGCTCAGAAAAACAGAAACGCTGCGAGCAGCAGGGCCCGGCAGGAAACGAGAGCTGCTCCCAGCACAACAGCTGTGAGACACAGCACGGCTCAGAGCCCAGCTCCCTGCCTGCTGAAACTGCTGAGCTTCTCTCTCTGACTCAACCAGTTCCTCCCTGCACCAGCAACAACCTGGCGGCCCCAGGGGCTTCAAAGGGCCCCCGAGGCACCAGAAGCTTTTGTGCTCAGGGCAAGGCAGGCACTGACACTTCTGGTGACACCAAGGCAGCAGCAGATCTTATCTCCTTGTGCACTCGATGGAAGCTGCAGGGGAAGGACTCTCCCACAGATGGGCACAGCTTTGGGTGGGGGCCTGAGTGTTTAAACTCCTGCATGAAACCAAACATCACTTAAAGGATAATGGCTTCAAAAGACCATGGAAATCACAGATTTGGTTAAGTTGGAAAAGCTCCCACAGAGTCCAACCATCCCCAGCAGTGCCAAGGCCACCACTGCCCCATGTCCCCAAGTGCCACCTCCCCAGGGCTGTCAAACCCCTCCAGGGATGGGGCTCCACCAGGCAGCCTGTGCCAGGGCTGGGCACCCAACCAAGAGTGTAATTTGGAAGCGCAGGTACTGAAATAGCAACAGCAGAGCTCAGACAGCAGAGCCAATGTGCTCCCATGGAAAGGCACAGCAGGAGGAAAGGCCAGGGAACACTCCCAGGGGATGTTCATCAGCTGCTCCTCCCAGCACAGCAGCGGGAGCACAGCAGGAACCAGCACTGGGCTGTGCCAGGCCCACAGGAACCTCTGCAGCAGGGCAGGAGCACAAACAACCCCTCTGAGCCTGATCTTATCAGGGCCTCTCAGTTCCAGCCCCAGAGAGGGGCACCAGAGCCAGGGCAGCACGTGAGTTTCAGGTTCTGCTGCATCTGCCCTCTCATCGAGTCATGCTGCTCTCTGTGGTGACCCTGGGCCACGTGGGAGGTGACACCTCACCCTGGGGAAAGATGCTGCAGACATTTCCCTCTCTGCTCAAAGGCTCTGTCCTCAGGGGACAAAAGAACCCAAAAGCAGTGACTTTGCTGCTTTTCCTGGGATTATTTTTTCCAAGGCTGGAGAGACTGTTTTCCCCTGCCTTTACAGTTGGTGACTGGGGTGCTTGCAAGAGCAATCTTCTGGAATTTTCACAGCCAGGGGGGCAGCTTGTGAACCTGAAACAACTGCTGACACACTGGCCTGCATATGTGTGTGTGTGTGTACATGGTACAGCTTGGATGAATGCCTGGCAGGGATATAATAATAATAATAATAGTAGTAATAATAATAATGTAACCCCCCCAGCTCTGGATCAGGAAGTCCTTGAGGCAGGGCTGCTGGAGGAGAAGAGGCTGTACCAGAAGTTGTTTGTTCTTCCCAGGCACCCACTCCTGGCCACTCCTGAACACAAGATCCTGGGTCAGGGGGGCCTGGGGTGTAGGCACGGGTAAGTTCTCAAACTCCACAGCAATGAGGATGTTGAACACATGCCCCTCTCCCAAGGATTGCACAGGCACCCTGTTTCCTAATTCCAACCCCAGCCTTTTGCAGGGAAGCACAAACAGAGTATCCTGTGCTTGCTGGGCTCCAGGGGCTCTGAGCTGCTCGGGATGTGGATGTGTTTGGGATGGGGATGTGTTTGGGATGGGGATGTGTTTCGGAGGGGTTGCTTTGTTTGTTTCATTGGTAAATTGGTAGAAGATGCTCCAGGCAAGGGTGGGACTCGATGACCTTTAAGGGTCCTTTCTAACCTAAACTATTGGTGTTTTAGAGGAGCACAAGCACAGCTCTGAGTGGCTGCAGAGCTGCTACACACAGGGACCCTGAAGCTCCCCCAGTGCCACAGGCAGGGACACCGGGACACCTCCCACTGTCCCAGCTGCTCCAGCCTGGCCCCGGGCACTGCCAGGGACCCAGGGCCTGCCCACTCTCCCAGGGAGGAATTCCCTTCCAGCATCCCCCCTATCTCTGCCTTCTGGCAGTGGAAATCCATTCCCCTTGTCCTGTCATTCCAGGCTTTTCCTGAAAATGAATGCTCCCCATCACACCTTCCAAAACCAACTTCCCCAAAGAAACCACTCCTGTGTACACATGACTACAGGAATCAGATTCCCAATTATTACTCATCCCTCAGGAAGGAAGCTCCGGATCACTGCTGCTGCTGAGCACAGCATTGTCACAGCCCTTTGTGTCCCTGGGTCCTGGCAGGGCAGGGCTGGGCTGTCACAGCACCGAGCCTGCTGCCTCACCTGGGAGCAGCTCCTGAGAGCAAACCCTGATCTGTGTCAGGAGGAGCTGCTTTATGGCCAGGACAGCCTGACCTGAGCCAGGTGACAGCTGTTCCCCAAAGTGCAATCTGTTTATTGACAGGAAACAAGAGCAGGGATGGCAGTGATTGCTGCCTCCTCGGCTCAGGGCCTCCCTGCCTTTGTACAGCTCCAAGCCAATTAGCTCCATTTCATATGGAAATGGTGCTGCGAACTGCAGCAAAGAGAAACCCACACAGCACAAGGCAAACGCTTCCAAAAGCTCTTCACAGGAGTTTCATTCGGGGCTCTCTGCCTTGCATTCCTGCTGGAAAGGAATGAAAAGCAGCTCCCAGCCACTCAGAGGGTATAGCCAAGAACCTCCCCCAAACCCAGACACAGGGACTCTCAGCTGGTTTCCCATCTCCCCGTTATCACTAACACATGCCTTATCTCACACGCTGTGGCTCTGTGTGAATTACACGGAAAACTTCTGAAATTTAACTGTTTGATGGGCCAGGGACCTGCAGAATCCCCACACAGCTGCTGCCCTCAGGCTGTGGCTCTGCCCCTCTCTGGCAGGGCCCCAGGCCAGGCTGGACAGGGCTGGAACAGCCTGGCACAGGGGGAGGCGTCCCTGCCAGGGCAGGGGTGGCACTGGCTGGGCTTTCGGGTCTTTTCCAAGCCAAAGCACACTGTGATTCCATGATTCCATCCTGAAATGCCTGCCCCGTGCTCTGTATGATTCTAACACGTCAGGCACATTCTGTCAGCACCGGAGGAGCAGCCGTCCCACACACAGAGGAATGAAGGAAAACCAGTTTCCTGTACATTTTGTTGTGTCCGTGCCTCTCCTTCCCCGTCCCTTCACATGCCCCTGATAACTGCGGTGGAACACTCTGTATTTACAGAGCCATGGAAGCACTGGGGTTGGAAAAGCCCTCCAGGAACACCGAGTCCAGCCCGGCCCAGAGCACGGAGTGCCACGTTCATCATTGCGGGGACACCTCCAGGCATGGGCACTCCAAACCGCCCTGCACAGACCCTTCCTGTGCCTGGCCACCCCACCCAGGAGAAATTCCTGCTGGTGCCCGAGCTGAACCTTCCCAGCACAGCTCGAGTTTCCTCCTGTGCTGTCATTTCCTGGCTTCACCCGAGGGCCGGGGTGAGCACAGGGACACAGCTCCCAGCAGGACCCGTCCCCCTGCAGAGCCACCTGCTCTCCCCACTGCAGCCACCCCACTCTGGCCTCCCTCCCAGCTGCAAGGAGCCATCCCATAAACTCACAGAAATTACGGGAAAAATAAAGAAAAAGGATAGAAATCAAAGCAACAGCAAGAAGCTGCTGTGTCAGGCGAGTTGGGAGCCCTTTGTGCCAAGAGGAAAAGTGGAATTTTCAGCCAAAGCAGGGGGAACTGATGGGTCAGGAACTGCAGAGTTGTTTTAAACAAATCCTGCTGTAATCTCTAATGCTGCTGCTTGTTTTGAAAAGCAATGTGTGCATGATGGGACAGGTGTGTGTGTGTGGGGAAACCTGCTCAGCTCCTCAGCCAAGTATTTCCTCTTAGCAAAGAGCATCTTAAAATATCCCAACGTGGGCATCTCCTGCTGGAAAGCAGCACTTGGCACTGCTCTCTCTTTGCTGAAAGCTGGAACTTCTCCCAGGGCCTCTCCTCACATCCATGAAGAAAACTGAGGGCTTCTAATTACTTTAACCTGCTTGAGTTGATGTTCCCCCATTTGTTTAGATAGCTTGGTATGTGGCTCGACATACTTGGCAGACTCAAGAATACAAAAAACACATAAGTAATTTATGATACTGGTTTGAGGCCAAACTGCAAGAAGCAGCTGAAGGAGTTGCATTACAAAGTAACTAAACAAGGTTTGCCACTCCTCTGAGATCACATTCCCTTAGGTGAGAGGCAACAACTTAATGTGTATTTTACATTACTCATCTCAATAACTTATCTCCATCGTTACTCATCCCAATAATGAAGAGGAAGGAAGGTTTATATAAATAGCTCCTTGAAGAACACCCTAATTTAGAGCTCATTCCCTAATTGAGCTGATGGCCAACACTTTGTGGAGGGGCCCATCTCCCTGGGGGCAGCTGCGGTGCCAGGACCATTGCCATCAGCACAGCCCAGAGCTGTGGGACACGGAGCAGCACAAACAGCAGCCTGGCCGGGCAGGCACAGTGCTGAGCAGGCGTTTCCTCGGGCTGCCAGGGAGCAGACAGGCCTGCAAAGCTCGTCTGACCACGATAGCAGATTAATGGCTTTAACAAATAATGCTGGAACCATGGGACGTGGCGCTGGCGGGGCACGGGCACAGGGACACGGCACAGGGACACTGGGCTCAGGGACACTGGCACCAGCCTGAGTGACCACCAGGGACCTGCGGCTCCGCACACCTTGCCAGGTGCTCCCCACAAGGTGATGTTGCATAAGAAGCAGCTGGTGATGCACACTAAACTATTGTTACCTCCCACCTCAAAACCTGGCTTAAAACCTGGCTTAAAACCTTGGCAAGCCAAAGATGCAAGGAGGATCAGACTCAAAGCTTGGAATCAGAAGCTCTGGTCTTAAATAGAGCTTCACTCCAAAGGTCTCACTGACACATATCCAGCCATGCAGCTCTTCTAAGGTTGGAGGGGATGTTAACCATCAGCTGATGCCAGCCCTGCCATGGCAGGGACACCTTCCATTGTCCCAGCTGCTCCAGCCTGGCCTGGGGCACTGCCCACCCTCCAGGGAGGGATTTCTCCCCAGCAGCCAGTGTGAATGTGCAGTATGGCAGAACCCCTCAGCCAGGCCAGGTCAGCACCCCAGGCTCCGAGGGCAGGGTCCCACCCGGCCGTGGCCAGCCCAGGCTGCTCCTGTCCCCTCCCTCCCGCTCAGGGAACGTCCTGTCCCTGGCACACACCTGTCCACACACCTGTCCCCGCTGGATCAGACAGGCAGAGATCCATGTGCCACCGCCCCAGCAGGCTGGGACCTGCAGAGCCAGGGCAGGGAGATGGCACTGCACAGCAGCCTCCCAGCCCGGGGTGACCAAGCCATGACCAAGCACCGTGTCCTTTCCATTCACCATCCCCAAGTCCATCCTTCAGGACACAGAGCTCACGTGCACTGATGGATTCGCTGACACAACTTCTAAAAGAAAACCATTTGCTCATTTACACAGAATTCAAAGTTAAATCATTAATGGGCTTGTCTCTGGCTGTGCTGTTTTGTTTTCAGAAATAATTTCTAACACTTGGAAAACAGAAGTTCCTCTGTTGTAAAATAGAGCAAATTTTATCTGTCATGCACTTAGAAGATTTTTCAATTTTTATTAAAGACTGGCACATTTCTTCAAGACAATTCTATAAAATGTAGTTGTTCCCTACTACATATCCTACTTCATTTTCATTTTCAGTGTGGGATATCCATATTCTGATATTGCCATCACTAAAAGGGCCCTGGCACAGGGTGCCCAGAGCAGCTGTGGCTGCCCCTGCATCCCTGGCAGTGCCCAGGGATGGACACTGGGCCTGGGAGCCCCTGGGACAGTGGAAAGTGCCCATGGCAGGGGTGGCACTGTGTGATCTTTAAGGTCCCTTCCAACCCAAACCAGTCTATGACAAAGGTTGAATTCAGTGTCTAATCCAACATCAAACTCGGTGAAAATAAAGACTCACACTGACTTTAAGCACTAGATTTGGTCTGGTGCCAAATGAGAAATCTCAGCTTAATAAATGAAAATAAAATATTGAGAAAGCAGGGATATACTTTCTTCAGGAACTGAAAGGAAGAAGAAGCAGTGAACAGAACCCCCACGGATTCAGGTGGCAAAGGCAGTGTGAAGTTCTCACTCCAGAAATGTCACTTTGAACTGGAGTTGTGCCAGCCTGGCAAACTTCTCCTCTCTTATCTGCCCTGCCACAACTGCACCACACATTTCCTCCAAAAAAAAAACCAAACCAAGCCAGTCTGCACCCTGCACTAACTGCACCCTGCAAACACCACTGTTCCCCACTGCTCCTCACACTGGAACCTGCAGGGGAGAAGCTGAAGAAGCTTTAGCTCTCGGGGTGCAGGAGCCCACACAGGTCACACAACCACATCAACAGCTGCTGGCTAATTTTAGAAAATGAGTCAATAAACAAGCTCTGAACAGGGAAAACAATAACTTCAATAACTGCTTTAACAGTGATGATCAGCATTTCTGAGCGTGTGGCTCAGGCTGCTCACAGGGAATGAGCTGGAACATCCCCATTTACTGACAGTGATGTGACCCTTCCCAAGGACCCTGCAGAGCTGCCCCGTGCTTTTCTGCTGGGGATGGAAGGATGCAGGCTGTGCTCACAGTGACACACAGCAACTGCTCTGTCATCCCTGTCCCCAGCGCTGCTAAGGCTTTCATGCTGCCACTTTGTCCAACACAGAGGAAACACTAATTAGGAACGGCAAGAACAAGCACAGCATTCCGCAACAGTCTCTGGATTCCTACAGAGCTGAAGTTTTCTTATTTCACACACTCCAAGTCCTCCAGCTTCAAAGAACACATTCCAGATGCTAAATAACAATTTTACAAGTGTACAAAAATTTTTTGTCCAGTTAAACTTGTTGGATATTAATCAAGAAACATTGTGCCAGAGTTTATAACATGCTTGGATGTTTATAACATGCATATAAGTACCAGGGAAAAAAAGGCACATCCTGTTATATTTCTGCACCCTTCCCAGCAAGGGAGTAAATCCAGTTACCTACCGATACTTGACTTTGATCTTGTCATTGTCAGGGTTGCAGTAAAGCCTCTCCAGGTGCTCCTGGGAGTCGTTGGTCACACTTTGCCACCTCTGGGTTGCTGTCCTCCTCACCTGCCAGTGATAGGGCAGCACCGTGTGGTGCTTGGGACAATCACTGCCATAAACACAAGTGCCCTGGAGAAAATCCACACAGATTTCAATCCCGTCCTCCTGGTGGGTGTGATACTGCAGCTGGTTCAACAGCTCAAACACCAGGTCAAGGGAAGCCTCTTCGCTTTTGTCCTGGAATATCCCAGCACTGAATTTATTGCTTGGGGTCAAGTTGTATTGCATTGGACAGCTGTTCTCCTGGAGGAAGCCAGATGTGTAGCTTTCCAGAACCTTGTCAGGGAACAAAGGACAAGCTGCACCATCACCAGCACTTGGGTGCAAAGGATGATCCTGGAATGATTCATTACCATTATCAGCAGCAGTTCCAGGAGTTTCTGGGGAGAAACCTTGCTCTCCTGACTGCACGTCCTGCTCAGGATGCCCGGGGGAAGGACGGGCTCCTGGCAGCTGACCCTGCACATCTGGAGCTGCTGGCATCAGCACAGTCACATTATTTTCTGTCTGAGGGCAAGAGGTACCGAGGTCCAGAGTCTTTTTCACAGCAGGTTCACATAAATCCCCGTGGCCACCCCGCTGGCCTCGGGGCACAAAGACCCTGTCCAAGGCCCCAGCTCCCAGCAGGCTGGTGAAGATGGGCCGCAGAGCCCGCAGAGTTTGTGTGTCCAGTCTCTTCTGCACTTGCTGCTTCTTCTTGAAGCAAGGCTTCACCGGGGGGATCTTCTCAGCCAGCCTCACCTGGGGAGGAAAGTCCTCGGAAGGAGAGCACTTCATGGCTGGGCAGGGAGCCTGGGGCACCACGCACGCCGGCTGCGCCTCGGTGTCCATCGGACACACGCTCTGCTCTCTCCAAATCGCTTCCAAACGTCCCAGAGCCTCCCAGGAACCAACCTAGGGCAGAAAGGAAAACAAGACAGTTAATCTCTCTAATTGCTCATGGTTGACACGAACAAGATCACCCCTGGAGAGGATTTTGAGCCAGCAGCAGCAAACTCCTCCCCTCGCTGTGACTGCGGGTAGCCCTTAGGCACGTAAAGCATGAAAACAGCCAAAGTCAGGCTAATTAATCCCAAACCCACACTGCTCCTCTCCCCGCACATGCAGGCTCTGAGACACTCCGGCACGCACACGCATCCCCCGAGGGTGGGCAGGAGAGAAAGGGGGATGGTCCGACGCCTCCTCCCTGTCAGGATGTTCAACAAACGGGAGCGCCTGGCTTCGCTCTATCCCACAAAGAGAACACGACAGCGCTGATTCCTGTGCCTCCCTCACACGCGGACCTGAGCAGCATGAGACACGTCCCCCCCCGCATTTCAGACATTCCTGCACCACTTCCTCTCCCACCGGAGGAGCAAACCTACACGTTCCCGTTCCGCTGCCATGTGTCCTCCCTCGTGTCACCTCCCACGGCCCGGCGGAACCGAACGGCACCGCTGGCAGCCGAGAGCCAGGGCCGGCTTCCCAGGGAGGGCAGCGTGCCACCCTGCCGGGGCTCCCGGGACCGCTCCCAGCCCGGCCCTGCCGGGGCTCCGGGGATCTCTCCCAGCCCAGCCCTGCCCTGTCCCCGCCCTGTGGCACCCGCCGTGACACACCGGCTCCTCTCGCCACGCCGGGCACCAGGAATTAAAACTGGGCAGGGAAGCAAACAGAAAGGTGATGGTTACTCAGGAACCGAGAAAGGCATTGCTTGCACGCTGCAGAATTGTGTTCTTTTAAAGCACAAATAAGCACTGTGTCTCGCACGTCACCAAAAGCAAGTGCTATGCCTTTTAATCAGGAATCCTGTAATATTTGATTACATTTAATTAAGCCTTCTTCAATCTCGCATGCAGGCTCAATGCTCAGAGTGGAGCACATTAAGGATTACTTCCTGGATAAATGCATTCCGAGCAAAGTTACTCCTCACTTCAAAACAAAATCCAAAACATCAGAGAAAATTTGGCAATAATCTCTTACTACTGATGATTTGCCCTGGAAAATTTCTCATTGAGCCTTCGGTATTTTGGAACATTCATTTATAATGCTTTCCCATTTCCCTGGGAAACAGCAGGTTAGTATTGCCAGGAAAAAGAAAAAAAAAAAAGTGCCTCTCCAGTTTTCCTATTTTTAGATTAAATTTAATGCAACTGGTATATCTGTTTGGCAGTTAACCCCAAAGTCATCGGCGTATCTGTTATTCTTCCACAGACACCAGGCAATTCCTCCAAAGCACCAAAGGCACCTTCAGGTAACTCCAAAGGTTTAAAAATCCTCGACTCCGGAGAGAATGAGACGTTCCCGTAGTTGCAGCCCAGGTCTCCCTGCCCTGGCGAGGAGCGAGAGGATCCCTGCAGCGCCAAGGTGCTGAGCAAGTGACTTCTGATCTCCTCCAGCCATACCTTCGCTGCCATTTCAACATTCATATTCCTCGCTCGACCAGCATTTAAGTTTGGCTGCTATTTTTACAGCAGCGCCTCGGTGAGCAGAGCCGGATCCCCCACCGGCTCTAAAAATAAAGCGGCGGAAGGCCGAGGCTCAGCCCCGCCGCAGCAGCAGCAGAGCGGGAGCGCTCCCGCAGCGATGCTCCCGCCGCAGCCGCCGCTCTCCGGCCGGGGCTCGCTCCCCGAGCGCTCGCCATGGCCCGCGAGCCGCCCCTCAGCACACAGAGCCGCTCCGCCGGTCGGACGCGCTGCAACAACCAACAATGGACGCGGGGCCCAGGCACAGACCCCGAGCGCGGCCGAGCTGCCGGGCAGCCTCAGCTGGGACCTACCGGCGCGGCTCCCTCGGCGCTGCTGCCGCCTCCTGACCCAAATCCACGGTAACTCCAGAGCGAGATCACTTTTCAGGCGCGGGGAGCTGCAGCGAACGCGGCGGGCGGTGCCGGCACACCGTGCCCGCGGCCGGTGCGGGTCAGCACCGCCGTGTCCGCACCGAGGGCCGCGTGTGCCCGCACATCCCGCCCTGCCTCGCCCGGCTCCCCCGGCTCGCTGCGCCGCCCGTTTAAATAGCGCTGCCAAGGAGCCGCGAGGGCAGCGGGCCGGGGCGGAGCGCGGGCGGGCAGGGCCGGTTCCCCGCCCCGGGGCCGGTCCCCCCGCGGCGCCGGCCAGGCTGCAGCACGCCCCGCGCCGGTGTCAGCGGCCAGAACCGAAAGCGCCGCCCGAGGCCGTTCCCGAGAGCGATAGGACGAGAGGCCCCTTCGCGTTTCATTTATCACGCACCGAGCGTTTCGTTTCGGGCCGGCGGGAGGGAGCGATGTCCCCGAGCGCGGCGCTGCGTGCGTGGGGCTCGCACGCGAGCCGGGACGGGCCCGGAACGAGCCGTGTCAGCCCGGGCGCTCCAGTCACGCAGCACGCAGGAACACACCGTGCTCCCTCACGGAAGGCGAGCACGGCACCCTGAGCCTCCCGCGCCGCCGAGCTCCCCAGCCGCGCTAATTAATGAGTAAGAGACAAACAGGGAGCCCGTCCCGGAACAAAGTCACCCTGACTCACTCGGTGCACCCACACGCAGCCCCTGGCACGGCGCTGCCCCGATCGAGGCTGTGCTCTGCCGGTGACACACTCCGGAAAAGCGAGCGTGGAGTGGAACAGGTTTCCCGGAGAGGCTGTGCCTGCCCCAGCCCGGAAAGTGCTCAAGGCCAGGCTGGACGCGGCTTGGAGCAAACAGGTCTGCAGAAGGTGTCCCTGCCCATGGCAGGGAGGTGGAACGAGACCGGTTTTAAGGTCCTTTCCCAGCCCAAGCCGCGCTGTGATAACGCACCGGAGGCAGCTCCTGTTTGTTTACAGAGTGTTTTATAGGTGGGATCGGTGAAGAGCAGCCAGCCTGCCGGTGTCCCAGCCGTGGCCGTGCTGTCCCCGCCTGGCTGTACGTGTGCGGGAGCACGGCCGGTTCAGCTGTCCGTGCCGGCCTGGCATGCTTCCCTGCTGAATCACTGCCTGCTCCCCGAGAAACCCCAGCGGGGCACGGCCAGCGCTCACACGGACACCAGCCACAGCCGATGCGCCCACAGCACTAACAACGGCCAGATAAGATAACTCAGAAAGGAGGCAATAACTTCAGAATGTAACGCTGGTGTTGATGACACGTTTTGTATCATCAGCCCTGAGAGTCTCTGACCCCATCCCTGGAAACGTCCGAGGCCAGGTTGGATGGGGCTTGGAGCAACCTGACCTTTGGAAGGTGTCCCTGCCCAGGGCAGGGGCTGGATCGAGATGAGCTTTAAGGTCCTTCCGTCCCAAACCACTCTGGGCTCCCTCCCACAACTCGTGTTCTTGTTTTCTTTCTAAAGCCAGTCTTTCATTCCTTGTGCGCAGTGACTTTATGAAATTAGGCACACAGAAAACAAAGGCAGCTGGAAGGAAACTTGTTTTAAGGTGGCACAAACTGTACAGCACAGTTGGAAAATACTGCACAGCTGCATTTAGAGTGCAGGTAGGATATGCCATTTCCCCAACAAATTACAGAAATGGAGCTCCATAGAATCACAGACTTTCTGGGGTTGGGAATGACCTCAAAGCCCATCCAGTCCCACCCTCCACTGTCCCAGGCTGCTCCAAGCCCGGTCCAACCTGGCTTTGGACTTCCAGGGATGCGGCAGCCACAGCTTCTCCATGCCAGGGCCTCCCCACCCTCAGAGGGGAGAATTTTATCCAATCTAAACCTACTCTTTGTCAGTCTGAAGCCATTCCCCCTTGTCCTGTCCTTCCATGTCCTTGTAAATAGTCCCTCTCCAATGCAGCTGGAGAGAGAATGACTCAAGAGAGGCTGAGTAAAGGTGGCATCTATATCTGCAGGAGCTGAAAACAAATTATCATCTATAAATTAATTGAGCTCTTGAGTGTCTGAAGCATCAGACAGAGCCTCCCAGTCTGTCTGGACTGGAGCGTTCCGAGCAGGGTGCCTGGGATGTGTCACATCCTCGTTCAGGGAGAAGGAGCTGCTCACACACACTTGTATTTATGTGCCACCACCAGAACAGAAATTACCACTTTGGAATAGCTCCCTTCACGCATGAGCTATAAATAAGAGGCACATATGGCTGATCTGCACACTGGGATGGGCACAGCTCCCGCTGCATCGGGGCCGGGAGGATGGAACCAGGCAAAGACAGAGGCTGCAATAACCATCTTTCCCCAAACAAATATGTAATTAAAGGAAACACAGCACACCAGACCCTCGGACACACATTTCTGAGGCCACCTCACACAAATATAGAAAGAAACTCTGACCACCATGAAAGCATGATCTCATCTTTAAATACATGTTTAAATCTTAAGCAAGAGAAAGAAAGCTTTAATTATTTCTTTCAGATGGTAAACGGCCCCAGCTGAATACAGCAATTTACAACTCTGACTTGCAAATACAGGATAATCAGTATGCACACTTGGATTCGCTGATGAAAAGAGGGGAAACATCTGACTTAAATGTTTGTGATAAAACAACAAAGCACTCAGGCTCCAACACATTTTTTTCTAATGACAGAACTCCTTTTCCACCTCAACTCTTGCACAATGAACATTCTTCACTTCCTAGAACACATCCCAGCACAGGAAAGTTCATTGTCCTTTCTAGCGTTTCACACAAGGCAACAAACAGCACCGTGCTGACAACTAACAAAGGGATCATAGAATGGTTTGGGTGGCAAAGACCTCAAATCTCACCTCATTCCCACCCCAGCCACGGCAGGGACACCTCCCATTGTGCCAGGGTGTTCCAAGCTCACCCAGCCTGGCCTTGGGCACTGCCAGGGATGCAGGGGCAGCCCCAGCTGCTCTGGGAATCCCATCCCAGCCAGGAATCCCCAATTCCCAATGTCCCACCCATCGCTGCCCTCTGGCACTGGGAGCCATTCCCTGTGTGCTGTCCCTCCATCCCTGTCCCCAGTCCCTCTGCAGCTCTCCTGGAGCCCCTGCAGGCCCTGCCAGGGCTCTGAGCTCTCCTGGAGCTGCTCCTGTCCAGGTGAGCCCCCCCGGGTGTCCCAGCCTGGCTCCAGAGGGGCTGCAGCCCCCGGGGCATCTCCTTGGCCTCCTCTGGCCTCTCTCCAGCAGCTCCTGATGTTGTTCCCCAGATCTGGGGCAGCTCTGCAGGTGGGGTCTCACCTGAGTGGGGCAGAATTTCCCCTCCCCTGCTGCCCACGCTGGGGCTCAGCCCAGGGCATGGGGCAGGGAAGGTTCTGAGCCAGGTCAGGTCATGTGGAGCTCCCAAATTCAAATCCTCAGGGCAGCTCCCAACGCCTGGATTTGTGCTTTTCCATCCCAGTGCTTGATGGCAAATGGTAATCCCCTGCAAACACCACCCCAAGCTCCATCCTTTGCCAGCCAGCCAGGGGAGAAGAGCACCCAGGGAAAGGAAAGGTCAAGGATGCAGACATTAATCCAAAATTAACAGGAGGGACAAGGGAACCTGTGATGTGCTGGCTGTGTCTCTGTGAGGGAAATGATGCCAGCCAGGTTTCTCTGATGGAAAGGAAGGGGCAGGAGGGCAGCAGAGTTCATTCACAGCTGCACTCAGCAAGCCTTGGCTGGACTGACACCTACTGGGCTCCCCCTGCTCTGGTCGGTCCTCAAGACAAGGAAAGCAGAGATGTCACAGTCTAAACATGTCAAGATGAAACCCTCTATTTATTAAATTCATTTATGAATGATTTTCTATTCATTATAATTATTTTCTATTCATTCATTTTGTTCTGTTCATTCATTCTTTTAATCTCCAGACCTTATCTGTTTGTACATGATAATCTAAAGCAGGTCAATGGAAGAAGGTGGTGCTAGTCTTTAAAATAAAAATTTTCTTGCTGGTTACATATTCACTATGTGTTGGGGATTTTTTAGTAAACCTCATATTTTCCTTTTTTACACTGCTCAAAAGAAAAGTCCCAAAACTAGAGTGGTTCCAATAAATCAATGAAACCATCTGAATTCAGACCCAACTTTTACATTTGCAGCTGGCAGTAACGAAAATAATTTCTTTGGTCTCAAATTTTCCCCCTTTTAACATCTTGTACTACTAATTAAAAGTTTTGAAAGCACAGCATGCTGTTTCTCCTACTGAATATCAAGTCTGGTAAAAACAGCATTTATCAGTCATGTATTATACATGAGTATCACCACACCTCTGGTTATTTCACTATCCAATAATCTTATCTCAGGAAGTGATTAGGATAAATGAAATTGGACAGGGAGCACATGCTTCCAAGGTGGGTCCTTTTCCTGCAAATTTGTCAGGAGTTAATCATTCCTGCAGAGGTATTTTAGTGCCCCAGGCAGAGGAATGGACCCTGACCCTTGGCCATGAGCAGACAGCACCTCTGTGCTTTCAGGATGTCAGCACAGCAGCACCAGAGAGCTGGGTCACTCCTGACTGTCTCATGGAACAAGAAATCATTTGGCACAGAGCTTGTTTCTCTTTCTGTTCTATCACTCACACTCAGGTCAGCAGTTTCTCCAGAACTCAGCCTCCTAGATGGAGTTTCCTTCTGCAGCTGGATTAGTCTGAGCGCGAAATTAATGATGCTTCCAAACTAAAACAATAATATTTTAAAAAATATCTACACATTATTTTTAAAATGCATGTAGCAAGCATTTGCAGGGAATCAGGGATAGACTGAGGCCAGGTAACACTGGACACCAGAAAGTACCAGACTGGAGGGACGCTCTGGGACATTGAACTGATTGCCTGAAGCACCAATGCGATTTGGAAGTTAATGTAAATACACAAATTAATACATTAAATGAGTCAAAATACGGCCACAGTGGGGACAGGCTCATCTGGTTTAGATGGGATTTTGTTGAACTGCTGCACCCTCTCGTGGAAGCCTCTTAAATCCTTGTAAACCCTGGAAATTTATTCAAGGCCAAAGCAACACTTACCAATCCTTAACGAACACAAACTGATTCATAAAACACCACAGAACTTTTGAGTCTTTTTAAGGATAATGATGGTTCTGGACACTTCCCAGGTGGATCTTGTCACCACGTGGGCAGTAAGGTGTGGATGGCAGTGTTTTAGTCCTCCTCCTTTAGGCTAACTCCTTTTCAAACTAAACAAAATGGGAATGTTCCTTTACAATGCAGTGTTGGCCAACCGAAAGCAAAATATTTTCTAAACTCACCAGCTAGTTCTACCTAGCACACAGACAGGTCACTATCTACATTCAAATAAATAATGTAATTAACACTTAGCTCCTAACAGGTAATTTACTATCTACATGCAAATAAAGTTCATTCTTCAACCCAAAATTCCATCAAATTAACAAAAGGATGCCTGGAAGGCAACAGCACTGGCCCGTTTTACATGTGAAAACTAGCTAAGAGCTGCTCCTGGAGAAGTTGAAGGTGTGACTGAAGATCTCTGTAGATATCCCTGGAAAAGGTCAATCGCACAAGAGAAAAGGGAGAGGCTTGTAAATTTGAATTCCTCCCAGGCTCTGCAGGACTCAAACAGCAAGGAGGGAAACAGGAGTGAAAACACCTTAAACTGAGAATAATGTTACCAAATGGACAAAATTAATGCTAAATCCAACAACACATTTTTCTTGTAAGATGCAGGAACTGAAGAACCAAAATGTGAGGCTCAGGGAGCAGCTGGGTGGGCCCAGGCTGCAGAACACCTAAATAGAGCCAGCCCTAGGATGATGCACAAACAGCCAAATGCCTGCTCTGCTCAGCAGCTGTTCTTGGAAACAGCCTGAAGCGCTGAGAGTAGGAGATGCTCTGCTCTGCAAATGGGAATCTGGATTTGGACATTTCTTTCCACAAGAATTCTGTGTGGGAGCACACTAGAAATGCTTTATTCCTGGGATTCATCCATCTGTGTGCTGCTGGATCCAGCATTCCTGAAGGGTACAGCATACTGCCTTGCTGTGTTCATTCTGTTCATGACTTTTTGTCTTTCCCATTTCCTAAAGTTTTTAAAATTAGGAAAAGAACTTGGTAAAATATTTTCTACCCAGGTTCAGGTTGTGCCATGACTGGTCAGCTGGATAACACAAATTTTCTGTGGATGCATGAATCCCCAACTGTTCCAGGAGATGAAGCAGTCAGTAACACCCCCTTCTATTCCCTCAGCCAAACATTCCTCACATGGCACCTCAGCTTTAGCTCATCCTTCTTTCTTTAGGTATTAGCATTTTGGAGCACTCAGCACAGGGTGGTCAGCTCCTCTGACAACACACCACAGGCCAAAATGCTCCTGTGGCTCAGGCCAGGTGCTTGCCAAGCTGGAGGCTGCAGGAGTGGGGAGGGCTGGAGAACACACAGGTGGGAAGTGGCAGCAGCACCCCGAGCCCTGCATCCCACGCTGCTGAGGGATGGAGCACAGCCGTGGGCGGGTGCCAGCATGACACATCCTGCCTCAGAAATGCCATCTGCCTGCTCCCTCCCACTGCCAGGGATCCATCCAGCCTGCTGAGCTGCACCAGGAGCACCCCACTGCACCTCACGTCACCTCACACATCCCCAGTGGGACCAGGGACAGCCACTGTGGGGCTGCTGCTCAGGGACACAAGCTCACTGTCCCCCACGGAAACGACTGCTTGACTGCCTTTATGCTGTGGTTATTTTTCAAACACTGCCTCTGATGCTGCTTTTCAAAAGTGGCCAGTTCCAAACTGTTCCCAGAATAAATGCTGAGCAAGGCTGAATCTATTCCTAGACATGATTTCATTCATGTGGTCCACAGGCACAAGAACCTTAAAAATGCTAAAGAAGGAAACTGGAGCAGATGAGACCATTTCAAGACATCAAAAATGGGTCACATATGCCACACGCTGAGCTGCCTTCACTGACAGCAAATGCCACAGAAATCCAGCAATTCCCAGCTTTTAGAAACGATTGGCACCTCTTTTGGGGGCCACATTCCAGTGGAAAGTGTCCCTGCCCATGGCAGGGCTTGGAAGGAGACGAGCTTTAAGGTCCCCTCCAACACGAATCATTCTGGGATTCTAAACCACATGGAGGGACTGATTTGTCTGGAAAATAACAGAGCCAGATTATGGCTCCAAATTTAAACCTCAGACACCACAGAATGTTTCAGGGAAAGCACAGCACACAGGAGAGCTGGAAAGCCTCTCACTCACCCAGTTCTCACACACAGGGAGAAGCTGCTCAGCTCATCAGTGTCACGCTCATCCAAAGGAGGTTTTCCTTTGTAGTTACACAGTCCCCCATCAGCTGATCCCAAACTCAGCACACTAATCCCTTCCTGCATCATAAATTGCAGTAATCTGACACAAAGGTGCTTTGAGTCTATGCAGATATCAACATATAAGTGCCAACAATAAAATAAACAAAGCAAATCCTGCCAGGAAATGTCACTGCCCTCATTTAAAATTTTCAGCTTAGTCCACTTTATAAATTTGGAGAAAAAGTGAGAGCAGTGAAGACAATCCACGTATTTCAGAATACTTATCACTGCTGCTGTGCTTCACAAGAAATTTGGTAAGAAACCTAATGGCTAAGTTACAAAGACAACAGCAGTCATTTCCCTATTACCAAGAGAACTTTTGCTTCTGGGTCACGGAGCCATTGCCCCTCTGACCTTGATGCCTCACATTTCCAACAGCTTCTCAATGAGGATGTAGCCAAGATGCAAATTTAGGCACTTAAACAAAACCTGGAATTGTTTTATTTATTGTCAAATAAATAAAGTGGTGGCCCTGTTTATTTTTGGGGAAGCATCTGTGACACCCAGGGTATGAGCTCTCACTGTACACAGAGTTCTGCCTGGAGCCACAGTGTGCCAGTGGCAGGGGCTTTAAAAAAGCAAAGAGCTCATTTGTTTTTTCAAGAAAACTTTTCATCATTCCACTGCCTAAATCAATGTCCTGTTTCATCCTAATGGGGAGACAGATGGTCACTGGGCAGATTTCATTCCAAAATGACAGCATCCTTCCCATGTAAGCCAAACCAAGAACAAAAAGACTTAATTGCATCCCACCACAACACAAAACAAATTTACCCAGATAAGAGGAAGGAAGAAATCTGGGCAAGGGCAGAGATATTGACTAATCTAAATCTCGAAACCATCTTAAAGTTAATTTTCCCTACAGTTTCCAACACTTTATACAACTCTAAGCATGCTCTTTAATAACAAAAATCACATGATTGGCAGCATTGATTAATTACTGATGTTTTCTACTGGAATCACAGAGTGGTCTGGGTTGGGAGGGACCTTAAAGCCCATCCAGTTCCACCCCACAGCCATGGGCAGGGACATTGTGGGTTTAACTGTTTTACACAGAAACCAGCCCCGATCTCCACTCTTGCTGAAGAACAATCCTCAGTTTGGGGATGCCACCACTGCCTTTCCCACCTGTGGATGCAGGAACTGCTGAAAGCACTTCAGGAGAGGCTCATCCATCCCTGGCAGTGTCCAAGGCCAGGCTGGGCAGGGATGGTGGCGAGGCTGGAATCAGCTGAGCTCTAAAGCCCCCTCCAGCCCAGGCCATTCCATGACTCCGTGCTGAGAGGAGGGCTGGGTGCCTGCTGTGGCAGCAGGGGAGCTGCACACCTGCTCTCAGTGCACAGCTGTGGCCACAATGGTACTCACAGGTGCTGCTGCTGCTCCTCAGAGCTCCTGAGCTTCATCTGACGGGCTGGTGCCTCCTCAAACCCAGCCTGGGCATCCCTGCAGCAGACAGATTGCCAAGCCTGGAGGAAGGTCTGGCTAGCAGAGGTGTAACTCCCATAGCTGCTGCAGATAACATGACACCAACAGATCCTGTTAGCACACTGCATCAACACACTGAATCTGAAAATCTGCTCTGCTTGGTCCTGGGAATTTATTGTGAGCTCAAAAAGCAAGAGTCCTACTGCACTCCAGTGTTGTATAAAGCTCTATCATAATGCATTCGTTTTGATCATATTTAACCTCATTTAAATTTAATCTCATTTCCATATAACATTTCCTCATGGCATGCACAGAAAGTGTTTTCTTGGAAGCAGAGAACACTAGTAACTGGAGGGGAATAAATGGGGGAAATTACTTGAATTAAATTTTAGAGAAATATATGCTTTGCTAAATGAAGTTGACACCAAAACCTTAAACAGATGAAGAGAATTGGCAGTCCAGGGGACAAGGAGTGCTGCAGCCAGCCCAGGCCATCGGGACAATGCCTGTATCCCACTGGCAAGCGCTCCCCACTGATGCTGGACACTGATGTTCATCCCCAAAACCTCTGCGGGCAGTCTGTCACCACAAACTGCAGAGGGAACGTTAGAAACAGTGAAAACCAGGACACTCTGCACTGCCCCCCAAGCTGGGCTGGAGCTGGACAGAGCAGCAGTGGTACCGAAAGCCTACAACAAGACAGAAACACTGCTGCGGGAGCTGCAGGGCGGGGTGTTTCACAGCGAGAGAAAACAGGGCCCGTTTCCACTGCTTCCAGCAGAGCTGGCACAGCCCGGAGGGATCCCGGCCCCGGGGACTCACCTGCCTCAGCCACGCGGGCAGCGGGGCTACATCGGGACGGGAGCGGGGTGAGGGTGGGATCGGGACGGGAGCGGGGTGAGGGTGGGATCGGGACGGGAGCGGGGTGAGGGTGGGATCGGGACGGGATCGGGATGGGATTGGCACTGGGATCGGGACGGGATCGGGATGGGATTGGCACTGGGATCGGGATGGGATTGGCACTGGGATGGGGACGGGAGCGGGGTGAGGGTGGGATCGGGATGGGATGGGGATGGGATTGGCACTGGGATCGGGACGGGATCGGGGCCGGGCTGAGGGAGGGACCGGGCCGGGCTCCGAGCCGGGCTGAGGGAGGGGATCGGAACAGGATGGGGATGGGATCGGGAAGGGATTGGCACTGGGATCGGGACGGGATCGGGGCCGGGCTGAGGGAGGGATCGGGACAGGATCGGGCCGGGCTCGGGGCCAAGCTGAGGGAGGGATCGGAACGGGATCGGGACAGGATCGGGGCCGGGCTGAGGGAGGGGATCGGGACAGGATCGGGCCGGGCTCGGGGCCGGGCTGAGGGAGGGATCGCGCCGCGCTCCGGAAGCGCTCCCGGCCCGCCGGGCCCGCCCCGCCCCGTGGCGCCTGACCCGGAGCCGCTCGGCCGCGCTGACGCTGCCTTGTCCCGCCATGGCTCCCAAGGGCGGCCCCGGCGGCCGGCAGCAGTCCGAGGAGGATCTGCTGCTGCAGGACTTCAGCCGCAACCTCTCGGCCAAGTCCTCCGCGCTCTTCTTCGGCAACGCCTTCATCGTCTCCGCCATCCCTATCTGTGAGCGGGCGAGGGCGGGCGGCAGCCGTGAGGGGCGCTGAGGGGAGAGGGGGATCAGCAGCCATGGGGGGAGCAAAATACCGTGGAAGAGGGGGATCAGCAGCCCTGTGGGGAGCAGAATACAGTGGAAGAGGCGGATCAGCAACCCTCTGGGGATCAGGAGGTTGGGGAGAGGGATCAGGGCTCCCCACCGCCCGTCGCGGGCTCTGTCCCGCTGCCCGCGGCGGATCCCGGGGCTGCTGCTCCGAGCCCCGGCGGATCCTGGCTCCGGGCAGTGCCGGGTCCTGGTTCTGAGCGTGTGGGATCCTGGCTTCGGTCCCCATCGGGTCCCGGTTCCCGCCGTGTCGAGTCCCGGTTCCGAGCCTAGTGGAGTCCCGGCCGGCAGGGCAGCATCACTGACGTGTCACTGCAGCAGCGCTGCCCGCAGGCTCGGCCGTGCTCTCACACAGCTCCTTCCAAAGTACTTTCAATGCAGTTGAAAGAATCCCGAGTGATTCTGGAGGAGTTGGCTTTGCTCAGGCAGAGGCTGTGGAATTACAGAGCTCAGATCCTCTATGGGTCTCCAGTATGGGGCGTTTTTCTTGGAGAGAAACTGCTTCAAATACCATTCTTCCTTTTTCTTTTCTTTTTTTTTTTTTTTAAGGGCTTTATTGGAGAATATGGCATATGGATCTTGTTCAGTCTGCAGTCCTGTACAGCGTGATGACCCTCATCAGTACTTATCTTGTTGCTTTTGCATATAAAAATGTCAAGTTTGTCCTCAAACACAAGTAAGTTTGATGCCTCTTTAAATTAAATCCACCATCATGCTCCCTGGGTATCATCATAAATTATATTTAAATTATAAATTATTTTAGTTATTGGATGTGAATGATATTACTTTTAATAATTGCTGTTATTAATTCTTACCCTTCACCTTGACAAAACTGTCAAGTATCTTAGCTAAGTTGTATTCCTCACTGTGCACAAAACTTCCTGTAACGCCAGGGCTGGGCTGTGGGGTTTTTCATTCTGAAGTGTGACATGAGTGGTGTTACTTACAGAGTAGCCCAGAAAAGAGAAGATGCAGTTTCCAAGGAGGTGACTCGCAAGCTGTCCGAGGCAGACAACAGGAAGATGTCCCGCAAGGAGAAGGATGAAAGGTGATCTCTGTCCTCCTCCTCCTCTCCCTTGTTGTAGGAGTGTCTTAAATCTCTTTGAGGCTCTGGGTGGGGCAGGAGGGACTGTGCTTGCACTGTTTTTCTGTATTTTGGGAAGCAGCAGCTGCAGGGTAGCTCGTGGTTCAGCTTCAAGCCCTTTTGAGGTGAGTTGTTAAGGGGAGGTCTCAGATGCACTCGGTGTTAGAGGGGATCCCCACTGGGACTGTGCAGGAGGGGAGCTTGGGAGCCAAACTCTGTCTCCTGGAGAAACTACTGCACACTTCAGCATGTGGGTGTCCAGGACATCCCCATCCCTGGGATATCCCCATCCAGGAGGGGAGCTTGGGAGCCAAATCTGTCTCCTGGAGAAACTACTGCACACTTCAGCATGTGGCTGTCCAGGATATCCCCATGCCTGGCAGTGCCCAAGGCCAGGCTGGACAGGCCTGGAGCAGCCTGGGACAGGGGAGGTGTCCCTGCCATGGCAGGGCTGGGGTGGGATGAGCTTTAAGGCCCTTCCCCACCCAAACCATTCCAGGATTCTCTTACATCCATTAATTTAAATGTATTTTAAATTCTATCTTTACTTGTTCCTAGGATTTTGTGGAAGAAAAATGAAGTTGCAGACTATGAAGCAACAACTTTTTCCATCTTCTACAACAACACCCTCTTTCTGGTGCTGGTTATCATCGCTTCCTTTTTCGTGCTGAAGAACTTCAACCCCACTGTGTATCCTTTATCCCCACCCTGAAACCCCCACAGCCCCACTCCTGTTAGCTGTCATCCCTGGCCGTGGCTGTCCTGTGGGCTGTGGCATTCCTCTCTTGGTACCTGCAGCTCATGGTGAGTACAGCAGCTTAGAATGTTGAAACAAAAATAAGAAAAAAAAAAGTCTCCCAATTGAAGTCCCTCAAAACAGGAGGTGTTTTAAGATATTGCTTGGACAGTATACAGGAATTCTCCTGGCTTTGCCATTTGCATTGTGATTTTGGAGTGAGGACACAGCTCAGTTTCCTGCAGACACTGTGTCAGTGTTGGTTGCCAGGAGCTCTTCCCTGGCAGGACGCTTCAGCTCCAGTAGCTCACAAGTAAAATGTTTTGTTCCTGTAGGATATTAGCATTGACAACAGGGCAGTTAATTCAAGATCAGTATTTATAAAACTTGTAAGAACTTTACAAGTGTCTTAATTCTGAAGGTGAGTTCTAAAGCTGTGTTTCAGCTTGCAATATTCCAGTTTTAAAACTCCAGAGAAAGATCATTTCAATACCTTTCTTTTCATAAAAGTCTTTCCAAATGTTGTGTACCAAAGAAAGATCTTGACAATTCCTTAACCTGCTCCCTACAGAAACTACATCCTTTCTATCAGTGCTTCCTCAGGACTGATTGCTCTGCTGTCCACAGGATCCAAGTAGACACAGAACCCTCAGCAGTTCCTGAGAGAGGCTTCAGCTGCCATGAAAATGCCTAAGGGTGGAATAGGAATATTTTTTGTTTTTTAGCATGAGGAAAACGTGGGGAGGGTTTGAATCCAAAATGGTTGAATTGTATTTACTTTTGGTATCTTTACATGGTATTTGATATTGGAGTTAGTCAGTTTTGTTTTTTTTTTACTTAGCAGGGAGAGGGTGTGTGAGCTCTGAGCAGACATCACCTTTCTGCAGCTCCGCCCTGGGGACAATCCATTTATCATTGTAACTTGAAAAATTGTAATTAAAAAGAGCTTTTTTTGCCACTTGATTCCTTGTATTTTCATTCTTCATTTAAAAAAAAAAAAGGGGATTTTCATACCTAGGTTTGTCTTTCTGCTTCCAGAAGAGAGGAGACATATACAAGCTAACATATTCCTTGGAAGCACTCCTCATTTCTGAGTAACATGGAGTCAGGACAAAACCTGAATCTCCTAGGAAAACGCTTCTGAAGTGGTTTCAATGCACTTTTTTTTTCATTAATCTTCAAAGTTATAAATAAATAAAAAACCCTGCCAGTCTCCCTGCACAGCTTAAGAAAAATGCTTTAGCTGGCTCTTAATAATGGGTTTATCAGACAATCCTGTGCCTTATTTTCTGCCTCTGGAGCAGCTGTTCACTTAAATGCCAAACTCTACTGATATTAATGGAATTCTATCCTGCCATTACAGACTTGGGATCCTAAAGAGAGAAGAAAGAGAAAGATTTTAATCAGATTTAATGTAACAATTACTCTGCTAATCGTGGCTTCAATAAGATTAAATGGAAAATAGAGCAAAATGGAGAGAATGTGATGAGCAGGAGACAGTAATGGCTCTATTTCTGACAAATTCAAGTACTTTTGGTTGTTAAATACTCCTTAATTAACTGTTTTCTCTCAAAATACATGGGTTTCTCTTTATCCCTTCTGCCTGACTATTCAGCACTGGAAGGACACATTCCCTAAAGCTGCTGTGCCTTGGACAGTTTCCCTTTCCTTGGCCTCACGTCTCATAAGGGATATAATTGATGGGTTTTAGCTGAGTATTTAGCTCACATCAAGCAGATTTTTAACAGCCCTCTCCAAAATCCAGCGCCCAGCTCAGAGCCAGGCTGGCTCCTGTGGGAGCAGCAGGACTTTGATGTTGCTGCTTTTGCTCCGTTGCTCTCGGAGCCCCCAGAGCTGAACTCAAGCCCTTGAACAGACAGCGTTATACTCACTTTCCTGGCAGGGCTTCAGCAGGTGTATTCCCCGGGAAATGTGCTGTCTGCAAAGAGCTTGGAAGCAGCACTTTCTTCTGCCATTACTGTCGGCTCACTGACTCTTTTATTACCAGCTTTTCATCTTCTCTTAGGGCTTTTTTGGTATTGACAGTTGCTGGGGCCTGGAGCTTAGCATGTCACAATTTTCCTGGAGAGGGAACATTGAGCACTGACAGCCTGAAACAAAAGCAGGTGGGTGGGTGGGGTGGGATGTGTTCTGCAAAAAAAACCTAATCTTGAGTTTTCACAGAAAAGTTTGGGGCTTTTTTTGGTTGGCATTTGGATTTTTTGTTCACTTTTTCCGTTTGTTTTTTTTTAAGAGGCGGTGTTTGTTTTTTCCCTTGCAATCCCCACTACAAGCTTCAATGATAAAAAATTCATGATAAAACACTGGAATTATATTTCTCCAGTCTAATGCTGAGAGTTAATCTGAAGCAGGGCTGCACAATTGCCCTCAGAGCTTGTAAGGGACAATGCCATCTCCCCAATTAAAGTTGGGAGTTGATCTAGTTTTAATACATTACTGGATTCCCAAGTACATGAGAAGGGGAAGAGAGAACATTAAATTGTACCTCCAGGGGGAGGAAAAGGAATTAGTCTGTTACTGGCAGGATAATTATATTAGATGAATAAAGCTGTTAACTGTGAAATGGTTGAAGCTCTGTAAAAATTAACAGAAGTTAGTGGTAATGCAGCAGTGGGGATGTTCCCAGGGCAGGGCCAGGTGGGCTCCACCCCAGCTGGCTGGGACTGGCCAGTGTCACTGGGGACAGCTGCACTGGGCTCATTCCAGGCCAGATCACAGAACAGGGCTTAGAAAGGAACATAAAAAATAGAACATGGCTTAGAAAGGAGCTTAAACCCCATCCAGGGCCACCCCTGCCATGGCAGGGACACCTCCCACTGCCCCAGCCCGCTCCAACCCCAATGTCCAACCTGGCCCTGGGCAATGCCAGGGATCCAGGGGCAGCCCACCCTCCCCGAGAGGAATTCCTTCCCAAAATCCCATCTGAGCCAGGAATTCCACAATCCCATCCATCCCTGCCAGGCCAGGCCAGGCCAGGCCAGACCTTACCTGGGACTGCTGTGCTCCTTGGGGCCAGCCCAGCTCCCTGCTGTCCCTCCTGGGCACAGCTGGAATGTCCCCTGTGGAACATCACCCCCATCCTCAGCACAAAGCCCTGCTGGCCCAGCTCCAGTGTCAGTAACAGCTCTGCAGCTCTCAGGGTAGATGCACAAAATGCTTTTATTGTGTCCAAGCAGAATTCCAGTCAGACCGCATTTCTCATGTACAGCAGGAGTCATTTACACACACCACAGCTTCAAATACAGGAGGAGAGCACTCGGGTGTGGGGAGCTGCTCACCTGGCCCAGGTGAGTGCAGCAGGGGGAGTACAGGGGTCCTACAAATACTGTACAGAGCTGGGTCCCAGCAGGGACGGGAGAAATACAGACTGCAATCAGAGGAGCATGGTACAGAGCAAATCCTTGGGAAGGTACAATGTGGGCTTGAGCTGGGCAACTCCAGATGTGAATTCTTCCTGTCAACTCCTGTAAATGCTCACAAAAATCTGTTTAAAATGTGTCTGTGCATTTACTGATCCCCGGTTCCAAAGCAAGTGGAAGCAGGTGTAGCCTTTTGGAGTACGTACCTGATTGTTCCTGCAGCTCTCAGCAGCTATATATTGTATATATTTATAGTATCTAGATCCTTAAAAGCTCCTGAATATTGAAATTTGCAGTAGCTCTGTCTACAAGCAGGCAGAAGTAGAGGCAGGTTTCTATAGATGCAAAACCCAATATTTAATCATGGCTTTCTTGGCTTAAGGTTTATGGAGAGTAGAACTTTGCAGAGCTGTCGTGCTCAGTAACCTGACATGCGTGTTTGGGCTTCCTAGCACTGCTCCAGGAGCACTCCACAGCTGGAACAGCTGTAACATTAGGAGCTGAACTAATTGCTAACTAGTTCTCTGTCTCACAGCCTTTTATTCAACTACAAAGAAATCCTAGAGCTTATATTCAGCATAGAAAAGCAAAGTTTGAGCTTGCCCCTTCCATCTGTTAACCTGAAGAAACTTTATAGTTGAGATTTCCCAAACATGGTTTTATTAAAACCTGAAGTTGTATCTGGCTTTTCTTCATTGAAAAAATAGATCTGTACATCCTTCTTTAATTACCAAGTACCTGAAGGTTATAAATTATTTCTTTTTTTTTTTTTTTTTTTTGCTTTACAAGTGTTTGTCACAGCACAAGCATGAGGTGCAAAGAGTAAAGTAAAAATTAATGAACTCGGTCAAGAAGGTAAGAAAATACAAGGTTATTCCTGGTTAGAAGAGAGATCAACTGTGCTTTTAAATTCACTGCAGAGTAGTAGCAAGAGCACACATCTCGAAGGATCCAGTGACAGTAGACACCGAGCAGCAAGTGCTGAATGATTCTCATGAGAGTAATTCAGGGCTGTACTGGAGTACAGAGCACTTCTAAACCATGCAGTCCAGGAAATTCATGCATTGCATTAGGATCTGTAGTCCTTCTTGCTGTAGGGCTTGTTGCCCAGGATATTATCTATTTCATTTACAATATGGGATGTCATCTTTGGAAGGACCTGGGGTGGAAGAAAGCGATGCTTAATCCAGATAGTTCCAAAATGAAATCTAGATTTTATCAAAGTACATTTCCTCTGGGCTTTTTGTGTGACAGATATTAAGCATTCATCTAATAACTTTCTCCCTTAAAGGAAAAACCTCTGGAGGATCTTTATTCAGTGAGAGAATCACAGCAAAGCCTCTCAGCTTTGTGTGTGTAATATTGCACTGGGACACGAGCTGGTGGCAAGGACTGCAGAGGCAGAGGAAGCTCTGGCTGGGGAAAAACAACAGGGAATAACTGAGGTGGGTGCAGGTGACATGTGACAGCACAGGATCTGTCACAACATGCCCTGGACTCGCTTGCATTTTCAGGTGCATGAAAGCTGCTGGTGCCACCCTCGTGTCACTGGACATGTCTACAATGCCCCAAAAGGTGCTAAGCCATGGTTACACTTGGATGGGCCTGATGAGGGTGCATGAATGGAGCCGAGAGACAGAATCCCAAGTAGCCCTGTGCTAAGAGAAGGGGGTGCTGAGGTCTGGGGGTGTCACCCTGCACAGAGGTGCCACCCCCTGCACTCACCTGGATGGCTCCGAGGTTCTCGATCAGCTGCTCGGGGTTGGAGGATCCCAGGAGCACAGAGCTCACCCCCTCATTCCTCAGGCACCATGCTGGGAACAAAGGCACAGGGTGGTCAGGACACAGGGGGGCTGACAGGGCCTTGCTCCAGTCCCTGGTGTTTGACAGAGCCTCTGTCTCTGCTCAATAATCTCATTTCTTTGTCTCTACCCGGGGGAAGATGCACTGATCAAACATCAAACCCCACAGATCTTCCAGGATCCTGAGCTTGCTCCCTGCCCCAGCACTTCTCTGGCTGTGGGGTTTGGATTCTCCCCATCACAAGGATTCACTGCAGGATGTTGAACCAGGGATCACCTTTCTGACAAATGTGGTATTTTCCAGCCTCAGCTCTCAGCAGCATAGAGATAACTATTAGGAAAAAACCCCAGAACTCACTCTGAACAGCATTCTCTTGTCTGCCAGCCCAGCACCACAAAGGTGATGGCTTCATGAGGAGAGGGATGTCCAGGGGAACAGGGAGGTGGGGATGGCCATCCTGGGGATGCCCACAACACTGACCCTGTCAGCCACAGCCTGGTGCTGCTGCTGGAAACAACCCTGTTTTAATTAATTGCTGCCCAGAGAAGCTGTGGGTCCCCCTGCATCCCTGGGAGTGTCCCAGGCCAAGCTGGATGGGTTTGGAGCAACTGGGATAGTGGAACCCCATGGCAGGGGCTGGAACAAAATGGGCTTTAAATTCCTTTCTACCCCAAACCCCTGCAGGATCAGTAATTTTTCACAGATTTTAAACAACAAACTCATCTCCAGCTGCAGGCCCAGCCCAAACCACAGTGCAAAGAGAGCACATTTTGTGTGTTAGCCCCTGGCAGCTGTGAGGCACCCACCAACAGCCAGCTGTGGCAGCGTGCAGCCCAGGCGCTCGGCGATGGGGGACAGGTCCTTCAGCTTCCCCTGCTGCTTCCTGCCCTCCTCGCTGATGATCTTCTCCTTCAGCCACTGGTAGCACTGCAGGGCAATCACAGACATCAGGCTGTCAGCTTGCAGCCTCCAAAGTGGGGAGTTTAAGGCGATTTGTAATTATAATCTATAAATATCTATAAATAGCAGCACTTGAAAAGCCACGTCCAGCCCAGAAGGTCGTGCAGGCCGAGAACACAAAGCTGGGCTGCCCAAAGCAATTAGAGCAGGACCAGAATGTCTCCTGTTGTCCTCAGCTCTCTGACTTTATTCTCACTCCAAAACCTGCAATCTCCCCAGTTTTCTTTCTGGACCCCATAACCCCCAATAAGAATAAAATCAGGATAATTGTGGGGAAACCACAATTAGTGGTGGTGAAACCAGAATGCCAAAACCTGTTAGAGAGGGCAGCCCCCAGCAGCCCATGGGTGTTCAGGGGGTCTCTGGGGGGATACTGGGGGCTGAGCACCCCCATGGCCCAGGCTGGTACCCAGGGACACGATGTCCAAGCCTGTTGGACCTGCGTGGTTCAGGGGCTGCAAGTGGCAGCAGCTGCATCCATTCAGGGTTGGACTCCATGACCTTGGAGGTCCTTTCCAACCTTAAAATCCCAGGGTTAGCACCAGTGAGGAGCCCCACAGAGCCTCTGGCTCGTGGTGATGTCCCTCAGTGCAGGGTGGGGACAGCAGCCCCAGCAGCCCCAGACCTGCCCAAGCCCCCCGAGCTCCCTGCATGGGGCGCCTGGGCTGGTTCTAACCCAGATTCTGCTGCTCTTTGGAGTGTGGTTGCCAGAGAAACCGAGCTGATCCATGCAAGCAGGGCCCTCCTTCTCACGAGGGAGCCCTTTCTTTCCCCTTTGTTGTTTTCCTGCCCTGACAAAAGCAGCACCACTCAAAGGTGCCCCAGAAATACCTTGAGTGAAGCCCTTGAGCTTTCAGGGACCCCGTTGCCGTATTTCCCTGAGATGATCCCACAGGCCAGGGGAGACCACGTCATTGCTCCCACCCCTGCAGAGGGAACACAAAAAGGGGGTTTGAGGGGAGTGGGACAGGTCAGAGCTGCAGCAAAAATACAGATTTCACTCAGAAACTAAACCAAGAGCAAACTGATTGCTTGTTTCTGTTGCCACAGGCAGCAATGCTCAGCTGGTCCTGCAGGAATGTGCTGCTGGTGCCCTGGAGGATTTATTTCACTTAATGGGCCACATGAATCTCAGAGGGCAAGGAGCAGCCAAGCCAATTAATACTTAATATGTTCATTAATGTACTTTAGTTATTAACAGATAAAATTAAGCAATCCTTCATCAGAGGCACAGCAAGCTGGTTTTTCTTTAGGGTCACTATGACACAGAGGCTTGGCTTTGTCACTGGTCCCACCTGGAGCCTCAGGTGATCCTGCCCTCCATTTCTCCCTGGGAATGCCCAGCAGGCCCAGCAGGCTCAGCCTCACCGATTTTGTGGTACAGCTCTGGCAGCTGCACCTCCACCTTCTCCCTCTGGAACAGATGGTACTCGGCCTGCTCACACACGGGGGGGATCATGTTGAACTGCCTGGCCACGGAGTAGGCTTCCTGCAGGGGGAACCAGGGAGAACACACCTCAGGAAATGGAAATGTCTGCAGGACACACCAGGCCACGTTCTCTGTGGGCACAGGAGATGGCCAAGGCAAGGGGGACCAGCAGGATGCTGCAATCTAGCTAATGTCCCTGGTTTGGGACATCAGAGCCCATCTCATTCCACCCCTGCCATGGCTGATGTCAAACTGAAGGACTTGCCTTCAGTCAAACCAAAATGACACAAACCCAAACAAACCACCCAAACTCCCACACATCAGCCCATCTTCTCCTAATTAGCACTGGGCTCATTCTGGGACAGCCTTTTAAATGATTTCAGGTGGAAAGCCTGGATAGAGTGGAACCCAGCGCGCCCAGGGCTGCCGTGCCATGACCTCTGTGGCCTTCACCATCATCTCCACGCTCCTCACCATGACCCCAGGCCCCTCACCATGATCTCCATGGCCCCCAGGCCCATCATGATGATCCCCAGGCCCCTCACCATGATCTCCATGGCCCCCTGGCCCCTCACCATGATCTCCATGGCCCCCAGGCCAATCACCATGATCTCCATGGCCCCACCATGGCCCCCCGGCCCCTCACCATGATCTCCATGGCGCTCCAGCGGGACGTGCCCCAGTACATGGCCATGCCCTGGTTGATCACGTGTGTCATGGCCCGCACGATTTCTGAAAAACAGCAAAAAAAGGAGAGTGAGAAGGGCCCAGAGGCCACATTTCCACCAATCCCACTCCCAAACACCCCACACTGACAGGCCTGAGCACGCTCCTGCCGTGCTCTCCTGCCCAGTTGTGGCTGGAAAAGCATTTTCAGTGCAAACACCGAGACACCGACCCTGCAACTGGGTAAAAACTGCTTTTCCCACCTGGCTCCTGCCTTCCACGGCCTTAGGAGGACATTTCCTTCAAAACAGAACACAAGAGGGCAGCACAGTGGAAAAATAAACTTCAAAATAAATTCCTTTTTTTTTTTAAATTTGCTTCCTGAAAGCACATATCTGGGTCTGCCTCTTTTTACCAGGGACAAAGCTGCACGAATGGCTGATTGAACCCGACTGCACCAAGGGCCCTGTCACCCTCAGGTGTCCCCTCTGCACCACAGCAGTGTCCTGGTGCCCGTTGATGTGCCCTGGTGCCCATGGCTGTGCCACCACCCCCATTGCTGTGCCATGGGCCCCACTGCTGTTCTCTGGGACATGGAAGCTTCCAAGGCCACACACACCTGCACAGGATCCTGGATTTCACCCCTCAGACCTCCCTGCCTGCCTGGGGGTGAAAAAACCCTCATGAACTTCAGTTTAAAGGAATCCCAGACTGGTTTGGGTTGGAAGGGATGTTAAAACTAAAGGACCTTAAAGATCTTTTTCTTCCAAGCCCTGCTGTGGGCAGGGACACCTTCCACCTGACCAGGGCTCCAGAATTCAATTATGAGCAACTTCAAGCTGCTCTATCTGAATATTTAATCTAAAATTGTATTTCATTTCCTACCACCATCAGGCTAAGCCTGCTGGTGATCCTTCCCTTCCTCCCTCCCTCCTCAGCAGCTTCTCCCTGGGTTTAGTTTGCTATTTTTGCCCCACCACCATTTCAGAGTTTTGGAAAACATTTCGTCACACGCCTCTTACACATCTCAGCCCGGGGTTGTTTGCACTTCTCCAGCCTCTACTCCTTTCAAAAAAAAAAAAAAACCCAAAGTCAACTCAGAAAATGTATATAAATAGATATGTATCTCCTTGTTGAGAGAGCCAGAGGACAGCAATAGGATTTGGGAAGGGCATGGGCCCACAGCTTTTGTCCTGCCAGCTGGATCCCAAATGGCAGCACTTAAGAGCAGGAGTTGTTTTTTTTTTTGTTTTTTTTTTTTTTTTTAACATAAATCAATGCTTCAAATCACAAATAACAGCCCCTGGCACCATAACAATAATAAGTCTGGGGCAGGTTTAAGTTCCCTGGCAGGAATGCTGTCACCTTCCCTCCATGTGTGTGGCTGCGGGCACTTGGCTCTGTGACACTGGGGACACCCCAGGGACCACAGGGACCCTCCTGTCCAGCTGCCCTGCTGGAAGAGCCCCTTGGGATGAAGAACAAGCCCTGCCTGCCCAGCTGGGGGATGAGATCTTCATCCCAAGGGAATTGTGGAGAGGATGGATCCATCCCACCAGCCGTACCCAGGGCGTCTGATCCAGGGGCTGGGCTGGCAGAGGGTGGCAGGGGATGGCAGGGACACTCACACTGAGCTGAGCCAGCCCCAGGGAGGGTGGGCAGCCCTCAGCCCTCGCCCCCAGCCTGGCTCTGGGGCACAGCCAGACCCACGTGCCACGAGCTGCCCGAGGTGCTCCTCTCCAGCTGCTCCCTGCCTCCAACACTCACTGCTTTTACTATTTTAATTTGCTCAGAGACCTTTAAGAACATGAAATACTTTTGGGGGGTTTAGGTTAAGCAGCTTTGCCAGGTGCCCCGAGGCCCAGTGACTGGCAGCACAGAAATCCCCATGGATGCTCATGTGCTCCTTGCCCAGGGGAGCAGCAGAGCCTGGGCAGCCTGGGGAGAGGGATCTGCTCTGGCTGGGGTCACAGGAGGATCTGTGGAAGCAGCAGGCAGGGAAAACAAACAGCACATTCAGGTTTGGTTGGGTTGTGCCCCCCTGCTCGGGCTGCTCCAGCCTGACCCACAGGTGCTGCCACGAGTAGGGAACACTTCAAGGTCACCTTCTCCTTCAGGAGGGGCTGCCCCACCCCTGGCAGTGCCCAGGGCGGGCTGGACAGGGCTTGGAGCAGCCTGGGACAGTGGCAGGGAGCAGGATGAGCTCCAAGGGGCCTTCCTTGGCTCCCTGTGGGAGAAGCTGAGGCGTGTGTGGTGCTGAGCAGGATGGAGTGGCTCGGCAAGCAGCGCTGACAGATGGCCCAGCAGATGCTCTGGGATGGAAGTGCCTTAGTGGGTGAGCCATAAAGGCAGGAAGAAGATGGGAAGTGTCTCCAGCATGCCATTCATAAGAGGAATGTCCCTTTTTTCACCCTGCTGCAGCCTCAGCCAGCACCACAGCCTGTGCCTGGTGCCAGGGCTGGCACTGGGGTGTGGGATCAGCTGTGCCCTGGGCAGGGCAGCCCCTCCACACTGCTCAGTGACAGCAGGGCGGGCACAGAGGGCACAGCTCCCTGCCCGACACAGCACAGAGCCTGCCCTGAGCTCAGCAGCTCCTGGGATCCCAGGCTGGGCCCTGACCCTCATTGGGGGGCACCCATGGGTCACCTATGGTGGCACAGCCCACGCCCAGCAAGGTGCCAGCACTCCTGACACGGAGCTCCAGCTCTGTTTGACTGCCATGGACCATCCAGCACAGCTCCTGAGCCACCTGCCATGGACCATGCCTTGAATCCAGCCACAAACCCTCTTTGTCTGAAGGAACAGGGAAAGGAAATGCTCCGAACACTGAAGTCACTCCCAGGACAGAAAGGAAACTTCCATTTCCTTCCAAACCACACAAATTCATGTTGTGACAGGGTAAACATAGAAACCCTAAATAGTTTGGGAGGGACCTTAAAGGACACCTAATTCCAACCCTCTGCTGTGGGCAGGGACACCTTCCATGGACCTGCCTACCAAACTGAGATGTTTCCCATTTAAGCTGCCCAACCTGAACAACTGATTGCCTTTCCTGCCCTCCTCAGTGTCAGCCCTCAGGCCAGGACCAGGCACTGAGGGTTAACCCCTTCCAGAGCAGCCCCACCAACCTTCCATGGGGGTGTTGTTGTCCGGCCGGTTGGCAAAGACCACGTCCACATACTCCAGCTGCAGCCTCTGGAGAGAAGCCTTCAGCCCTGGGCACGGGAGAGCAGAGACAAGGACAGGCAGGGTCAGAGGGAGGCAGGGAACAGGGCCAGAATGGGAGCAGACAGCTGGCTGTACTTAAATACGTGTATTTTTATATAGACACACATGCTTAGGATGTGAGAGGGGGGCTGAATGATGCTGTCCCACCTCCCTGCAGCCATCTGAGGAGGAAAGCACCACTCTGGCCACACACTGAGCCCCTCCTTCTCCACAATGTGCTTTATTCAGAGCTCCAGGATTGTGCTGACCAGCCCTGGTTACAGAGCTGTCCCTGTCAGCCTGGCAGAGGCACTGCCAGGGAATTCAGTGCCCTGCAGGGAATTCAGTCTGCATTGGGTCACAGAGCCTCTCCTGCTCCAGCCCCAGCTCCTGAGGCCGTGGGGGGCACTCCAGGGGTGCAGGGGGTGGCACTGGGGTGGGCTGGTGCCATGGGAGCAGGGAGAGCAGCAGGGCACAGGTGGAGCATCACCTGCCAGGTGAGCTGTGCCCTCCCACACTGCCCAGGGGCTTGGGCACAGCAAACCCCAGCCCTCTGCAGCTCAGCCCATAAATGTGCAGGTTTTCAGAGCCTTCCTGCGAGGATCTGATGGGAGATGGCATCAAACCCCTGCAGATATATTTATATATCCATGCATGAGTGTATGAGAGAGGGCGAGCAGAGGATGGGCATTTTATCCAGCTCAAAATTCAGCAAACATTTCCAGCCTGCTCTATTTTGACTCATTCTTCATGAACATTCATAAAAACATTTTGTTCTTGGGAAGATTTGTAGAAAATAACTGTTCAAAATCCTCTTCTCTCTCTCACGCAAACAGATATATTTAAATATATAAAAAATATAAAATATCTCTCATTGACCTTAACGTTGTTTGCTGGGTGTTCTGTGAAATTATTCCAACTCTTGCCAGTGCTTTTCTGTCATTTCATGAAGCAGCTCCTCAAGAAATGGAAAATGGCTGGGTCTGGAGTGCCTGTGACACATCTGCCACCTCCCTGAGCTCCTTCAGTGCCATCCCCTCACTGAAGCTTATTTAGATGAAAATCCAACAAAATGTTGCTACAAGAAAAGCTTTCTGCAGCATTACCTTACTGGGACAGTCCCAGGATCCTGCAAACACTCCAAGATCCAACTCTGCAGGGAATCCTGGATAAAACTTACCAGGAGCAGGAAGGAGGAGGATGGAAGGAGCCAAAGCTGCACCCAGGGAGGGGCTGCTGACCCCCATTCATCCCACCTGAGCTGGGCACTGCCCTGGGGCTCCCATTTCCCAGGTGTGCAGCACTGAGAGGGGGAGCTGTGCCCAGAGGATGCCATCCCTGAGCCCCAGCAGCAGGATCTGCACGTCCCATGGGGGCAGCAGGCACAAACAGGGGCACAAATCCTCCCCTAGGCTGGCACTGCCCTGCAACGCCCCTCCACAGGACAAGGTCCCAGGGGACACTGCTGCTCCAGACTGTGCCCCTCAGTGCCCAGGCACGGTTCTGTTCCTGGCACTGCTCTCCCTGTGCTGGGAGCTGAGCCTGGCTGAGCTGAGCCTGCAGAGCCAGCTCTGGGTCCAGCCCAGGCACACACGGCCAAGGCTTTGCTGTGGGCAAACAGAACACAGAGTTCCTGCTGTCCCCTCTCCTGCAGGGACATGGCCACAGGCACAAGGCAGAGCAGCAGGGAAGGGGAGGGGAGCAGGGACTGGGGTCAGGAGCCCCAGGGATGGGATAGAGAGCAGGGACTGGGATCAGGAACCCCAGAGGGGAGCAGGGACTGGGGTCAGGAGCCCCAGGATAGGATGGGGAGCAGGGACTGGGGTCAGGAGCCCCATGGATGGGATGGGGAGCAGGGACTGGGATCAGGAACCCAGGATAGGATGGGGAGCAGGGATTGGGGTCAGGAACCCCAGAGATGGGATGGAGAGCAGGGATTGGGGTCAAGAACCCCAGAGATGGGATGGAGAGCAGGGACTGGGATCAGGAACCCAGGATAGGATGGGGAGCAGGGATTGGGGTCAGGAGCCCCAGGATGGGATGGGGAGCAGGGACTGGGATCAGGAGCCCCAGGATGGGATGAGGAGCAGGGATTGGGGTCAGGAGCCCAAGGATGGGATGAGGAGCAGGGATTGGGGTCAGGAACCCCAGAGGAGAGCAGGGATTGGGGTCAGGAACCCCAGAGGGGAGCAGGGATTGGGGTCAGGAGCCCCAGGATGGGATGGGGAGCAGGGATTGGGGTCAGGAACCCCAGGGATGGGATGGAGAGCAGGGACTGGGATCAGGAACCCAGGATAGGATGGGGAGCAGGGATTGGGGTCAGGAGCCCCAGGATGGGATGAGGAGCAGGGACTGGGATCAGGAGCCCCAGGGATGGGATGCAGCCAGGTGAGGGAATGGGCAGCAGAACGGAGCCCTTGGGGAGCAGCAGCACCAGGAGCAGAGCTCAGCCATGCCAGTGGAGCCTGGCAGTCCTCCAGAGACTATTTCTGCAGGCTGACATCATGCCACATCCTCATCCTCATCCCTCCAGCTCCACAGACAGCCCAGGCACCCCTGGCCACATCTGGCCCCACAGGGAAGGGCTGGGGTGTGCAGAGAGCTACCCAAACCCAGCAGCCCCCATGGAGTGAGGGGCCTGCCAGTGCAATCCATTCACTGACATTTTTGAGGGGAGCCAAAACAATCCTTGGGGGCATTTTGGGCATTTCAGGATGAGTTTGGGAACTGCTCTGCATGGGACTGGCACAGGGGCAGTGGGATCAAACAGCCCCAGCCCATGGGAGAGAATTGGGATGCAACAGGACAGAGCCCACCAGGGCAGCCCCAGCCCCTGGCAGACCCCAGCCCATGGAGAGCACTGGGATCAGCTGCACAGAGCCCACCAGGGCAGCCCCATCCCAGGTACCTTCAATGATGTGTTTCCTGGAAAGGCCTCGCTCTGTCTCTGCCCTGCAAGGGAAAAACAGCAACAGCTGGCAGAGGTGCCAACAGCCCGGGAGCAATGAGCTGTGCTCTGATTTAAACACCCCCAAAATTACAGAATCCCAGACTGCTTGGGCTGGGAGGGACCTTAAATCCCCCCCAGTGCCACCCCTGCCATGGCAGGGACGTCTCCCACTGTCCAGTGTCCAGCCTGGCCTTAGGCACTGCCAGAGATGCAGGGGCAGCCCCAGCTGCTCTGGGATCCCATCCCAGGCAGGAATTCCCAATTCCCAATGTCCCACCCATCCCTGCCCTCTGGCACTGGGAGCCATTCCCTGTGTGCTGTCCCTCCATCCCTGTCCCCAGTCCCTCTGCAGCTCTCCTGGAGCCCCTGCAGGCTCTGAGCTCTCCCTGGAGTTCCTCCTCTCCAGGTGAGAAACTCCAACTCCTTAAAACACTTGGCAAAATAAACAGAAATGCAATGACAGCAGCAAAGCACCCCCAGGCGCCATTAACCTCCCCTGGCTGCAGGGCTGGGCCAGCAAACCCCAGGACAAGTGGCTGTCACACTTACTTGCCACCCCAGTACAGCTTTGTGGTTATCACCAAACTGGACCTCCTGCAAAAAGAACAGGAACACTAATATAATTTTTAAAAAAATAATAATAACAACAACCAAGCAGATGCTGCCCATCAGCAACTTGTAAAACCTGGGAGCATTGTTTCTGCTGGGGATGCTCAAACAGCCAAATCAGCTGTGAAATGTTGAGGACACTGACTCCAGTGTTGGTCTGGGGGGATTCCCTGCAAATGGAACTCTGGCAGGCAGGGAGAGCCCAGGAATTGCCAGGTGCCCAGGGAACAGCACCTCTGTGCCCAGGGCATTGCCCCTCTCCAGTGGGGTGAGCAGCACAGGGGACACGAGCTCAGCTCCTTCAGAAGATGGAAAGTGAAATACCCTGAGGTGTTTTGGTAAAGTATGCCCATAAATAGTCAGGGCACGAGGAAATGGAATGAAGTCAGGGGAAGTTTGGATTGGACACTGTGATAGAAAGCAAAGGCGATCCAAATGAGATGACCAAACCCCCAGACATTGTAAATCACTAAATAAGCAGCACCCAGCCCTCTCTCCAGGGCCTGCAGTGCTGTTCCCTCCTGCCATCCTGCCCGTGCCTCTCACTGCCAGGCAGCACTCCCAGAGTTGTTAAACTCCAGTGTGAGACATCTGAATTAATCTGTAAACTCTACACGATATTAAATCAAAGATTTATCATCCTCCAGCTGCCTTGCTGCATAACCAGACATGTACAACACAATTTCCCCAGCTTTTATTACACTTCATTTTATTTCCTCCACATTCCAGAGTATTTCTTACCAGGTAATCACTCACCCCCCTAATCCCCTCGGCTGGGTTTGGAGAGAGCCCTGCCAGACCCCCTCCAGCTGAACCCGCCTAGGACACACACACACAGAGGAGGACTTTGAAGATTATGCAAATCCCTTAAAACCCAAAACATATGCTAATGTGCATCCTTTAACGAGGTGTCAGCTCCTCCCGGGCTGGCACAGCTCTGCCTCCTTACCCCAGCAGGGATGAAGTGCCACAGCCAGCCTCCCACCCGGGAGGGCATCACAGCCCCGAGGGTGGGGGACACCCCCAATCCCAGGGGAGCTGTGGCTGCTCCTGTGGGACCAGGGCACCACCAAGGGAAACCCCCCAGATCAGAGGGAGTGCCATACTGTACCTCCAGCCCTTCTTCTTCAGGATGTTGCCCAGGATCACCTCGGCCCTGTGCAGGAAGAGCCCGGTGTGAGGGGGGCAGGGGGTGCTCAGTGCTCCCAGCCAGCCTGGCTGCAGCTGCCCCTGCCCTCCCTGGTGACAGTGACCCCAAATTGGGACAGGTCCACCTGCCCTCCCTGGTGACAGTGACCCCCAAACTGGGACTGATCCACCTGCCCTCCCTGATGACAGTGTCCCAAATTGGGACAGGTCCACCTGCCCTCTCTGGTGACAGTGACCCCCAGGTGGGACAGGTCCATCCAGCACAGAGCCTCTTGTCCCCCCCGTCCCTGCCCCGGTCCCCTGTGCCTGAGCCTGGGCTGGTCCCTCTGCAGGACACGATGTCCCAGCCCAGCTGGGAGCCCTGTCGGTCACCCCAGCCCCATTTAGCAGGGGTGGTGTCCCCCATCCCATGGGTGATGTCCCCCCCATCCCACAGTGTCTCTGAGAGCAGCCAGAGTGGCTCCCCCCGGGATTCCTGCCTGGATCTGTCACAGCCCCAGGCACCCAGCACCACTGAGATCCACACTCCCTTCCCATTTGTTCAGGGTATTGGTATCCCTGTGCCAGCACCAGTGGTGCTCTCCAGCCTTTGCTGGGTACAAGAGCCTTTGGGTTAATTGTTTGGGTTTATTTGATGGGTATCCCAAATACAAAGGCTCTCCTGTCCCATTCGGGGACAAAGAGGCTTTCCAAGGACATCCAGAGCCCAGTACATCAGAGGGGGAGCAGAGAGCCCAGGGACGGCAGGTGCAGCTCTGCCAGCCCTTCTGGGCACACCTGCCCAGGTGCAGCTCTGTCCCAGCCCCTCCCGGGCACACCCTGCCCACCCTGCCCAGGTGTGGCTGTGCCCAGGTGCAGCTCTGTCGCAGCCCCCCGGGCACACCCTGCCCAGCCCTGGCCAGGTGTGGCTGTGCCCAGGTGCAGCCCTGTCGCAGCCCCCGGGCACACCCTGCCCCGGGCACTCACTTGCCGGCCGCGTACACCTCGGCCGTGTCGAAGAGGTTCACGCCGCTCTCGTAGGCGATGGTCATCAGCTGCTCGGCCACCTGGGGAGCACGGGGACAGCAGGTGACACCACGCCCAGCAGGGAAAGCCCCACAGCGGGACAAGCCGGGCTCAGCACAGCAGGGCACCCGGGAGGGAGGGATTGAGGGACCACAAAACACGGATTTACATCAATGCCCCCGGAGCCAGCCCGGCAGGAACTCATCTCCCCTCACAGGAGCTTCCCATCGGGAAGGCAGCAGGAATTTAGCAGGGTTACAGAGATGCTCTGCAGATCTGCAGGGTTTAGCACAGAATTGGGGGGGTTAATGTTCCTCTGGCTGCCTGCCTGCCCGTCCTGCAGCTCCCCAGAGATGCCGTGGGGTGGGGAAATGCCTGAAGGGCATTTGTGGAGCACAGGGGAGTCCTGGGGCTCCTGCTGCTCCCGGGGACATGAAGGTTCAGGCTCAGCATCCCAAGCATCCAAGGCTGTGCTTCTGTCCTGCTTTTCCATGGAATTTGTCCTGCTTTGCATGGAATTACGGTGAGCAAGGGGCGCAGGAGGACCAGAGAGCAAAGTGGACATCAAAACTGGCCTTGACTGAGCATCACTGACCAGCCATCATCCCACAGGGCCATGAGATGGGACCAAAACTGGGGAGCCATTGGGATCAAAACTGGGGGAATCCACGGGACCAAAGCCAGGGAATCCATGGGACCAAAGCTGGGGGAATCCACGGGACCAAAGCTGGGGGATCTACAGGGATCAAAACTGGGGGAATCCATGGGACCAAAGCTGGGGGAATCCACGGGACCAAAGCTGGGGGATCTACAGGGATCAAAACTGGGGGATCCATGGGACCAAAGCTGGGGGAATCCACAGGACCAAAGCTGGGGGATCTACAGGGATCAAAACTGGGGGATCCATTGGACCAAAGCTGGGGATCCAGGGGATCAGCAATAGGGAATCCACCAGGACCAAAGCTCGGGGAATCCATGGGACCAAAGCTGAGCATCTACAGGGATCAAAGCTGGGGATATCCATGGGACCAAAGCCAGGGATCCACTGGGACCAAACTGGGGCTCCAAGGGATCAAATCTGGGGATCCACTGGGACCAAAGCTGGGAGATCCACAAGATCAAAGACAGGGATCCACGGGATCAAAGCCAGGAGATCCAGAAGAAGCAGCAATACCATGACAGGTGGAGTGAATCTAAAGGAAAAGCCCTTGGAATGGAGGCCCCTGGGCTCTCTCCCTCACGCCAGAGCTGTTTTGGGGCTGTTCCACACCCGGGCAGGCAGCTGCTGTCCCTGGGGCACTCACATCTGGGACACCTGGGCTGCAGAGGAGCCCACGTGCAGCCAGTGCTCCAGGGGTGATTCCCTGCATCAGGAGCCATCTGCTCCAGGGAAAAGCACGGAGCAAACCCAAGCTCATTTTCAGTTGTTTCAGCTTGTTATGTCAAAAATAAATCACCTTTGTAAGGCCAGCCATGACTGTATTTAGGATTGCTGCCCGTTATGTCCACACACAGAAATAGTTCCCAATCCCAGTGCAGGAGCCCAGGGGAAGGAGGGGACATTGCTGGGGACAGAACAGGACAGGAGATGGCCCTGAGGGGTGGATGGGGCTGCTGAGAGTCCATCTCTGGAAATGTCCGGCTCATCAGGGGGTTGTGGCAGAGCTCTGGGTAGTGACTTCCTGCTGTCTCTCTGTGCAGGAAAGCTCCAGGAGCCACAATTTCTTTTAAAAATGAAATTAAAAACACCCCCAGAGTGTGGTTTGTTCCATGCACTCACCTCATCCGAGATCTGACCTCCAAAAGTGACCCAGGTCCCTGGAAAAAGCAAAATAATCTGTTATTACAAGAGGGTTTCCACATCAAAAATGAGACTTCATCAGAATTCCCTTTAGGATTGAATGAGTTTTAGATGGGGTGGGCTGGCTCAGGGGGTGGTGCAGCCCCAAGAGAGATCCTGCAGCCAGGCAGGACAGGGCACCTGCTCCCAGCACAGGCAGCTGCCCAGGGCAGCACCCAGGGGATGCTGTGGTGCCAAAATACAGAGCTGGATTCAAATCATGGGATGGTTTGGGTTGGAAGGACCTTAAATCCCATCCAGAACCACCTCAGCCATGGCAGGGACACCTCCCACTGTCCCAGGCTGCTCCAGCCCTGTCCAGCCTGGCCTGGGACCCTTCCAGGCCCTGGAATCTGAAGCTCTTTCCAAACCAGAAATCATTTTCCAAAGCTTCAATTTGACAAATTGGAAAAAATCTGCGATGCTGCCACAATGCATCATTTGGGGAATGAAACTCTCCTTAAATATGTACTGCAGCATTTAGCATCCTGAAAGGCAAAATCAGAATTTAAAAAAAAAAAAAAAAAGAGACATAAAGAGAAATATTTCTTCTGACAGGACACAGGACAGATTTCCAACCCACAGTGACTTTTCCCTGGGAGCTTTTCCATGAAGCCAATGTCCAGTGCCAGCCCTGCCCAAGGGCACTGCCTTCCCTAGGCTGGCTCCTAAAGCTGCTGCAGTTTAGGCTCAGTTGCTGGCTCTGGTCTATTATTAGGAAAACTTGGGGCATTATGTCTTTATGATCATCGCTTAATAAAAAAAAATAATTCAAAAAAAAAATCCTGTGGTGGAAGCAGCGTGTGGATTTAACCAGATCATAAATCAGTTTGGGTTGGAAGGGACCTTTAAAGGTCAGCTGGTCCAACCCCAAGGAATTCCCATAGGAACACGATTCCTGTATCTAGATTTTAAATGTATGATTTATTTTAGGAATACAGATCTCCTCAGGCAGTGGGGAAGAGGCAGCAGAGGGCTGGGCAGGCAGCAGGTCAGACACTTCTGATTCCCTGGGCGCAGCAGGGCTGTGCCACCCTGGGCCTCCTGCCAGCCTGTGCCAATGTCCCCCTGAGCCCAGCACTGCCCCTCTCCAGCCCTGCAGAGCCGCACAGAAACCCAGGTGCCAAATTCAGCCACTCCTGGGATGGAGGGACGCACGGATGGATGCATGGGGCAGAGCGCGCGGGGCTCTCCCAGCTCCCCAGAGCTGAAAGCTCTCGCTGACAGAGGGGCTCAGCTCCCAGCTGGGAACCCCAGTCGGGTTTCCCCAGCCCCGGAGGTGTCCCAGGCCAGGCTGGGAGCAGCGTGGGGCAGAGGGAGGTGTCCCTGCCAGGGCAGGGGGGCACCGGGCACCCCCTCCCACCCCATCCGTAAGGCAAGGATGGGACGGGACAGGGACTGCAGGGCCAGGGCTGAGCTCTGATGCTGCCGAGGGACAGGAATTGCAGCTTCCCTGCCTGCCTGCCTGCGCTTGGAAAGATGCAGAAGCTGCTCCCAGACCCTCATCAAAGAGGGATGGGGTCCCTGGGTGCCGGGACATGGACCCTGAGCAGGGTGGAAGGGCTGGGGCAGCTTTGATCAGCCCTGCTCAGAACACAGCCCCCCATCATCCCTGGCAGCAGCAGCTCGCTCCCTTTCCCTCAGAAAAAGGCCAGTCTGAATTTTTTAATACGTCGGGTTTCTCTCAGTGCAAATAAAGCTATTTAAAGATGCACAAAGTGTGAGCTCAAACTGCAACTCCTGACTTCCTGCAGAACAACCCTAGCTGGAAAAGCCAAGTTTGCCACAGATCAGAGATGAAATGGAAACTAAACAAATGAGCAAAGAGAACACATTTTCTGGCTAATTTTGTATTTTCTCTAGCTCTGTAAGGACAACAATAATGGGACAGGAGTACCCCTGCTGCACCTTGCTGGCTACAGAGCTCAGGAGAGGTATTTTCTCTGATTATTGGAGTTTAAATGCTCTGGTCCTGCACAACAAAGATAAAACTGAAACCTGTTTTCATTTCATCTTTAAGCTTCTTCATGCAGATAAAAAAAAAATAACCAAATGAAGCCTGATTTCCATGTTAAAGCTTCAGAGGTGTTATTTTTACAGGAATACATTAAAATGTGTTTGTACCAAAAAAATGGGTTGAGACTGTTTATCTCAAAGTGATTTTTTTTCCCTTTTGCATAAGCAGCACACAGGTGCACAGGTGAGAGGGAAGAGGATTATTCATCCTCCCCACAGAGTGCACATCCTCTCAAAATTCACCTCGTGACACAAGGCACATCCCACTGAGTGACAATGTGCTCGGGGCCTGGGGCACAGGGAGAGCTCAAATCAGAATAACAGCTCCTGAAATGCAGGGAATAAATATCTGTGCTGCTGGGCAGCCCTGCCCGAGCCCCCAGCCCCAGCTGGGCACAGCGGCACCAGCAGGAGCACACGGGGGGATTCCAAGGGGGTTTTTCCCCATCATTATCACAAAACCAGGCAGGGATGTGAGTTTGGGCTCAGCGGGGTGAGCTGAAAGCACCAGGCGTGGCTGGGAAGGGAAGGGCTCTGCTCCAGGAGCAGGAGCAGGGAGGGCACCCCCATCCAGGCACAGGCTGCTCCCCTCCCTCTGCACATTGAAAAAGGCAAAAAAAAGCACAAGGAGCATTTGGCATTTCAAACAACAGCCAAGGATGATTCACAACCTCAGCCAACACACTCATTTGGGAAGAAAAATATTCTGGAGAAAGGCATGTATTTTTTTAAATTGCTGCTTTCCCCTGTCCAAGTGACTGTCTCTCTCTCACCAGCCCAGCTCGTGGCTTGGAAAGGCATCCCCTGCCCCAGGACAGACAGACTTCCACCGCTGCCCTTGCCCATCACCTTCCTCCCTCCTGCCCTGAAAGGTTTCCCAAATGGATATGTTCACCTGCAAGGGGAATTCCTGCACAATTCCAGCTCTGGCTCCCAGTGCAGCCCGGCAGGGGTTGGTGCCAGAGCAGACCCACCTGAGCAGTGTCACAGAACCAGTGTCACCTGTGTCACCTGTGCAGGGGCAGGGCTGAGCCCCCACAGCCCCTGCTTCTGCTGGCAGGAATGGTGCCTGCGCCCAACCTCACCCCAGAGCCAGGACCAAGGGCACAGCAAAAAAACTGCCTGCCTCCAAAAAACCAAAACCTGCCCCTCTAGGCTCACCAAACACCATTTCTGCAGCCAGCTATCACCTCCTGTCCATGGATCGGGACTAGGATGGCAGCTTTGTGCTGCTCCTTTCCCTGCTCATCACCTCTCTGCAGGTCAAGGTTTTCTCAAAACCTGAAGGAGCCCACAGGCAGGGTCTGAGCTGCACAGGTGAAAACCATGACCTGCCTTTCCCTGGAATCACAAGAACACTTTGGATCCAGCACCAAGCAGAGCCTGGCAGCAGCCCAGGGCCAGCCTGGCAGGTCCCTGAAAGGCTCACCTGGAACAAACTGAGCCAGGCAGGAGGGGAAGGCTCAGCCCAGGCAGGAGGGCAAAGCTCAGCCCAAACTGAGCCAGGCAGGAGGGCAAAGCTGAGCCCAGGCAGGAGCAGGACCCAGCTCTGGGATGCTCCCAGGGAAGCTCAGCCTGGCTGAGCAATCCCAGCCCCACGGGAGCTCAGTGCCCCAGGGATGACGCTCAGCTCTGCTCTCAGGGCCCTCCCTGACAGCCCTGTGTAGCCATGATATTTTCTGAAAAATCCTTTCCTTAGGATTTTTCCTCCTGAGAAGCTCAGAGGCCTCAGGAACAAAATGTAAACATTGATTATCTGCTGCTGTGGAATGCAGCAGGTGCATCTGGGATTGGTCTCATGTGGTTGTTTCTGATTAATGGCCAATCACAGCTGGCTTGGACTCTGTCTGAGCCACGAGCTTTTGTTGTCATTCTTTTTTTTCTATTCTTAGCCAGCCTTCTGATGAAATCCTTTCTTCTATTCTTTTAGCGTAGTTTCAATACAATATATATCATAAAATAATAAATCAGCCTTCTGAAACATGGAGTCAGATCCTCATCTCTCCCCTCACCCTCAGCCCCCTGAGAACACAGCCCTGCCAGCAGAGGAGCTCGTTCCCCCGAGCCAGGAGGAGCAGGGTGTCACCAAAGGGTCCCTGCTCCCAGCCCTGCCCACCTCGGATCTCTGCCCCCCTTCCCCTTCTCCTCCACTTGCCATCCCGCAGGATGAAGCACTCTCCCACCTCGCTGAGATTTTGCAAGGCTTTTGAGGAAGACTGCTGAGCCTTCAGAAACTTCAGTGAGCCCTAAATTAGATTTTCATGCTGCAGAGAACACAGGGAAACACATTTATCTTTTGGGGAGCTGCAAGAGAGAAGGCCTTTAGGAAAGTCAGATAAAGCAGAGCTGGGAGCAGACACCTGGAGGATGTGCAGAGGGACAAGTGGGAGGGCTTTAAACTGAAAGAGAGATTTGGATGGGATATTGGGGCGAAATCCTTCCCTGGGAGGGGGGGCAGGCCTGGCACAGCTGTGGCTGCCCCTGCATCCCAGGCAGTGCCCAAGGCCAGGCTGGACATTGGGGCTGGAGCACCTGGGGCAGTGGGAGGTGTCCCTGCGGTGGCAGGGACAGACCAGGATGAGCTTTAAGGTCCCTCCAACCCAACCCAAGCACCCAAAAGAAAAGGTGCTGTGCAGCAGGAGGAACAGCTGCCCACCCCAGGGAATGTGCATTTCTGCATTCTGGGGTTCAGGCTCCCAGCTCCCCTTCTCTCCCTGCACACAGGGCTCAGGGCTCCCTGTGCTGCAGCAGGAGGAGGGCCCAGCAGCCCCCCCAGCCCCTGCACAGCTGCACTCACAAAGGCTCAGTATATTTAGATGCTGCTGCAGTTCCACTTGAAATCAAAGAAAAGCTCTGCAAATTTTTTTCTTTTTTTTTTTCTTTTCCTGCTGCTACTTCCTTCCCGTGGCTTTCTCCTCCACCACAGCAGCAGCACTTGGGGAAGCTGTGAGGCTGATAAATGAAACTGATAAATAAAGCCTCTGCACAGAGCAGACGAGTCCTTCCCAAGGCTGGGGCTATTTTAACCAGAAGAGCTCTTGGCAGAACAGGCCCTGCTTCTCCCACTTGTGCTACAGGGTGACTTTGACACTTCCTTCCAGTTTGAACCCAGATTCCAAAGGGCCGAGAGCTGCCCTGGGAGGATCCCTGGCAGGGATGATCAGGCAGAGCCCCCAAGACAGCAGCACCCCTCACCCTGGCAATGCTCACCCAGGCAGGAGACCCCCGGAATTTATCCCAAACACCCTCTGCTCTCACAGCTTGTGCTCACCAAGCTCCTGGTTTCCAACAAACAGCCCCAAAGCCTTACTTTTCTGTCTGAACAGCCTGAGCAGAATAATCTCAGAATCATGGAATGGGTTTGGTTTTTCGTTTTAAGGTTTTAAGAACCTTAAAGCTCATCCATTCCACCCCTCTGCTGGGCAGGGACACTGCCCAGTAGACCAGGTTGCTCTGACCGAATAATAATAACAACACAATTGTTAAATAACAATATTGTTATTATAACTGGACTCCTCAAAGAAAATTTCAGTAAGTAGCAAGCCAAATTGCACCCAGGATGGAAATTTCCTGATGACTAAAGACAAGCATGCCATAGGTTGTGAATCTACAGACAGCAGTGTTTCCCTGAAGTGTTTCACAGGTTTAAAGCCTGCTGCAGACTCCTTGGATCTGTGGGTACATCAATTGATTTAAATACTCTGAGTAAGTGTAGAATGAACCTTGCCATCTTAGATTCATAATTAGCTTAGATTCATAATTAAGTGCCTGTTGTGCTTACAGCAAATCCTATTGAGTCACTTTATAAATGTTAAATTAGTCAACTGATTAAGCCCTGCTATTGTGGTGCTGATGGAGCATTGTTAAACCCCCCAGACCTGAGGCACTGCTCAGTCTGAGGCTGAGCCTGGCCCTGGGGCTGCTCTCAACCCCAGGGCTCAGGGCAGGGTCTCCTCCTGCTCTGCACCCACCCTCCTGGCCAGCACCCACTCCAACCACTGCACACTGATTTTAACCTGTTTTTCTGCCACCTGCTCTGTCTACAGAGCAACAAACCAAAGTGTGCCATCAAACTCCACAATTTGATAAATTCACACTCAGCCGCCGGCACTGCGGCAGGAGCTCACAGCACAGCTCACCCTCCTCCTCCTCCTCCTGCTCCCTGCAGGGCTGGGTGTCCATCCCACAGCTCAGTCTGTGTCCAGGGGCTGCACTTTAGAGCATTGCTCTGAGTAAAGGCAGCAAGAGCTGAGCAGAGCCCTTCCCCAGGAAACAGCACACAAAGATAAAGCATTGGTGTGGAACTGGGGGCTTTGGAGCCAGGGGAAAACTGGGCACACAGGGGATGGGATGGCATCCATGGCATAGGATGGGGTCCATGGGATGGGATCCAGCTCTGCCCCAGCCCAGGCTGGCCCTGGCCCTGGGGGCTCCTGGGACACTCCCTGGGATCCCTGCAGGCTGCTCCTCCCCAGGACTGGGCACACCAGAGGGTTTTCCAGCACAAACCCTCCCACAGCTGCCCCAGAGGGCTGGGCACAGAGGCCAGAGGTACTCACCCAACCCCAGGCACGACACTCTCAGCCCGGACTTGCCAAGGTTTCTGGAAGGAAAAGAAAATAATTAGAGACTGCAGTTCAGCCCTTGAGGCACACACAGCATCACCCCAGGGGGAGGCAGCAGCTGGGGGGGACCAGCCACAGCTTTTGCCCAAATGCTAGGTTTTCATCCAAAAGGGGCAGAGCTCCCATGGTGGGCACCCAGCTGGGGAGGGATGGATGTGCTGCCATCCCCCTCCTCCTCCTCCCTGAGTGCTCAGGGCTGGCAATAAACCCAAACACCTCCAGCCCTTGGACAGCACACCCAGGCTGGTGTGCCTGACCTGTGCTCCCAGCCCATCCCATTTTCCACACTGGATTTCCTGGCTGTTTCAGGTTGTCACTCCTACAGCACTATTTCCCTGAAGGGCATCCCGGGGGGACAGGATGCCAGACCCTGGGCCAGGACTGCCCACCCTCCCAGCCCTCAGGACCTCTTAATGCACTGCTGCACCCAAAATTGAGTGCTGCTAATGGGGATTTCGGCTGCTGGGAGACACAGGAACCTGACCTGCAGGTCTGTTTGCAAAGCTGCAGCTGCATCTCCAGCCCCACGAGCCCCCAGGCTCACAGCACAGTTAGGGCAGGCACTGACCTCTTTTTTTTTTCTGTGTGTTCTATTTTTTCTTCTTTATTCCTTTTCTAGTTTTCCTTCCTTTTTTCCCTCTTTCTTTTTTTTTCCCCATCTTTTGAGTGCAAACACAGCTGGAGCCTGCCCAGCAGCAGCACAAATCCTCCCCATCCTGACTGGAACCCTTGGGAGGTTCAAAGGCAAAGCCCCAGAGCTGCACTGAGGGCAGGAATCCCAGACTCCCACACCCATGGGATGGGGATTTCTACATTCCTTGTGACACAGCCTACCCACCCCAAAACACCCTTTGGAGCCAAGTGCTGCTGCTCATTCCCTCACAGCTTGCAATTATTTTGCAGGTTTTATAGGTTTTTAATCCTATTTCTCACCAACCTGATATTTGCTGTTCAAAGTCTGTGGGCACAGCTCAGCCATGAGCTCCTCTCTCCACATAAATATAAATACACATCTACACATGCACCCTTTATATATATTTGCACATATATATATATTTTATTACCCCCTTTGCACATATGCCCTTTATCTCTATGCACATACATATCCTTTATGGGAAACCTTTTATGGAAATGCGCACAAATACCCTTTAAATCTATGTATCCATGGGCACACTCTTTATACACAACCCTTTTATGTCTACACACAGAGATATTCTCAGTATCTATGTGCAAATATAGATCCTCTCCATACATCCTTTTATATATCCCTATATTGTATGTGTATTTGGATGGACACACAGTGTGAGTGCATCTCTGGGGTGTTTCCCTGCATTTATAGGATTCACCACCCCAGCAGTGGGATCTCAGCCCAGACCCCAGTGATGGCCCGTCCTTCCCCACAGCTCCCTGTGCCACCACTCCAGGGCTGCTCCCTCCCCACTCCAGGCAGCTTTTGGGGTAAAACACACCAGGTTTGCTCCAGGGAGCAACACCCAGCTCTGTGAGGAGCCTGCTCAGCCAACAAATCCAGGCAGAAATGCTGTGTTTAGATTTCCAGAGTGCTGCCATTTGCTCAGCACACACCTGACCCGGATATTTGGGAAATTGATGCTGGAAATGCCAAATCCCTGCAGGGCCTGATCCCTCTGCAAAGGGAGTGGGAGGCGCTGGGCAGGGGGATTGCTGAGCCCACGGGGCAGCCTGGAGACACCCCCAGGTGTGCAGAGAGGCCCCACTGGTGGGAACTGGTCACACTGGGGGGAACCGGCCCCAGCACAGCCCTGGGGCTGTGTTAGAGCTCACTGAGCCCAGCCCTGGTTCCTCCTGCAGGGCAGGAATCTGCCATTCAAGCCCTGCTTCTCCTCTGCCTCCCAAACCAGAAAAAACAAACCCACACAAACCCACCAAGCAAACACTCACATATATCTCCATTTACACCCGTTCTGCAGCAGCCAGGAGGGTGCAGATGGAGATGGCGCAGACAGACAGACACGTGCCTGAAGCTGCACAGTTGCCAAGTACAATCAATGGGCTGTCTCCAAGTAACAGGGCAGTAAAAGCTCTTTGTGCTTGCCTTGCACTAATGCTGGGCTCGGGGACAATGAGGCAGCTCCGTGCCTGCAGCTGAACCGGCAGCAGCACCACAGCTCCCCGAGGGTGCTGCGCTGGGAGCAGGGTTGGGAATGGGGATGGGAACAAATCCCAGCCCATCAGGAGCATCTGCTGTGGCTGTGCACAGCTGAGCATCCTCCTGGGAAACTCTGGGTGCTGTGCCAGCCAGCTCAGGGTGCTCACCTGGAGCTGCTGGGCTACAGGGGCTCCAGGAGAGCTGGAGAAGGGGAATGGCTTCCACTGCCAGGGGGTCAGTGGGATATTGGGAAGGAATTCCTCTCTGTGAGAGAGCAGCTATTAGAGAGGACAAAGCAGGAGCCTCTGCTCTCTGGGGATCAGCTTGTCTGGCCAAAGCAGCTGATTGAAAGTCAGCTCTGATCCATCCTCTCCTGCTTTCCATTAGCACAGCCATCGTGCTGCTGCTGCCGAGAGCCCCCAGTGCTTTGTGATGGCTCTGCTGCCACACATCACTGCCCAGCACACAGAGAACACAATGGGGTTTATCTGTGCTGGGCCCGGCCCTGCAGCCACCCTGGTTCCCTGCACACAGCTCCCACCTCCCAGGCTGGAACTGCCTCCTTTTCCTTGCCTTAACCCCAAACCTGCACCACGAGCCAGGCCTGGAGGTGCTCAGCACCTCAGCTTGGAGTTCTTTTAAAGCCAGAGCCCAAAGCCAAGCAGCATCCCACTGCTGTGTGCCCAAAGCTGGGCTCCACCTGAGCCAGGCCTGGCCCCGCAGAGGCCTCACAGCGGGATGGGGCAGGGAAAGGGCAGCAAGGAGAGGGTTTGGGGCAGAGCATGGCACAGCCCCTCTCCGTGCCCACAGCTGTACAAAGCTCCTGAGGCCACCAAAACCTCCAGGGCAGGACAGCTGCAGCCACCTCAGTCCACAGAGCCACAGGCACTGGTTTAGTCTGGGGAGAGAAGGGACACCCATGTCCTTCTGCTGTTTGTAGCTCTGTGATGCATTTTAACTTCACTTCAAACCATTCCAGCCTCCTTCTCCAGGGAGCAGCCTTGGGACAGGTGAGCGCAGTGTCTGTGCTGTGCTGGTGCCTGGCACTGACCAGGGGACAGCCAGGGACGAGGGGACCTCAGCCAGCCAAGAGCCCTGCTCTGCAGGCCGGGTCTAACCGGGCCCCATTCCACAGGCCGGGTCTAACCGGGCCCCATTCCACAGGCCAGGTTTAACTGAGCCCCTCGCTCTGCAGGCCAGGTTTAACCGGGCCCCATTCCACAGGCCAGGTTTAACTGAGCCCCTCGCTCTGCAGGCCGGGTTTAACTGAGCCCCATTCCACAGGCCAGGTTTAACTGAGCCCCTCGCTCTGCAGGCCGGGTCTAACCGGGCCCCATTCCACAGGCCAGGTTTAACTGGGCCCCCTTTGCAGGCCGGGTCTAACAGGATCCCGCTCCGCAGGCAGGGTTTAGCTGGGCCCCACTCCACAGGCCGGGTCTAGCTGTGCCTCGCTGTGCTGGCAGCACCCAAGGGTGCCATTTCCCTGCCCAGCAGCAGCCCGGGCTGGCAGCAGGTCCCCACAGCACAGCCTGGCGAGCAGAGCCAGCTCTGAGTCACAGCAAACACAGCCTGCAGCCTGGCACACGCTGAAAACGCCCCGGGGCACCCAGCAGAGCTGGCATCTCCCTGCATTAGGCTTTTCCTCACCCTGAGGGATCCCAGCAGCCTGGGCAGGAGCCCTGCAGGGAGCTGGGGCAGCATCCCCACAGGGAGCTGTGCCAAGCCCGGCAGAGGCAGGTGCCAGGCAGGGAAAAGGCTGGTGAGGAGCTGTGAGCCAGCCCAGGGTGGCACCTCCCTGCTGACAGGATCCCCAGGATGGCACAGCCACAGGGTCACCCCCCTGCCCGTGACAATGCCAGCCCTGTTGCTCCTTCCTCGTCCTCACCCACACCAGGCCCTCCATGCCCACTGCCTGCTGGGGTTTGTTTTCCCCAGGAGGAGCTCAGGGGTTTGCCCAAGGTGTGTAGCCATGATACTTTATGAAAAATCCTTTCCTTAGGATTTTGCCTCCTGAGAAGCTCAGAGGCCTCGGGAACAAAATGCAAACATTGATTATCTGCTGCTGTGGAATGCAGCAGGTGCATCTGGGATTGGTCTCGTGTGGTTGTTTCTAATTAATGGCCAATCACAGTCAGCTGGCTCAGACTGTCTGAGCCACGAGCTTTTGTTATCATTCTTTTTTTTCTATCCTTAGCCAGCCTTCTGATGAAATCCTTTCTTCTATTCTTTTAGTACAGTTTTAATATAATATATATATAATAAAATAATAAATCAGCCTTCTGAACCATGGAGGCAGATCCTCGTCTCTTCCCTCATTCTCAGACCCCTGTGAACACAGTCACACCTGGCTCCCATAGAAACACCACAGCCCAAACCCACCCCAAGCCCTTCACACAGGGCAGAAATGCTGCTCAGAACAGACACTTTGGCTCTGCTGCAGAGATTAATAAGCCTGAGTAAATTGTTTTGTTAAACGTAGGGGGCTCAGGGGCTGGCACCAGCCTGTGCAGGACACAGAGGCACCAGATCCAGCCCTGAGCTGCAAAATCCTCCAGCTCCTCAAATCTCAGGGAAAACCCATCATTTTGCTTGTGAGCCACCTAACTGCGAGGAGATGGTGGGTAAAACCAGGGAGAATCCTACAGAGATGCACCCAGGTGGGAGTGCTGGGTGAGGAGGGCTCATTCTGTGGCCAAAGAAAGCACCAGGGTCCAACGTGCACACCAAAGGGCAAGGTGACCATTTTGGCTTCAGGAGCCCTGTGGTTCAACATCAGAAAGTCAAAAGTGGCACAAAAGGAAAGGGAGGACTAACACATCCTGCAGCAGCATAGAGGTATCTGGGATAAAACCTGACAGCAAAAAGACAGGGGGAAATATCACAGGTTTCCAAGAGTCTGTTAACTAAAGTCAACGTTACACACATAATCCAGTCTTCAACCAGGGCCACATTACAAGGAAAAATCCCCTGGGATTTGGTTTCACCTTCCCTTGCTCCTGGGGAGTGGATGCTGCACAGAACCCTGCCTTAAACCAGCAGTGCCCAGCCCAAACCTCCACCAGCACAGGGCAGCATGACATGGAAAATCCCCAGCCCTCCTTGTGCCTTTCCCTCACCCCATGCCTCCCTCATGCTTTTCATGGGAGTTTGGAGTTGAATTATTCCCTGGGAAGGGCAAATGCTGAGCGTGCAGGCAGAGCTGAAGGAGAACGAAAGGAATTGTAATTTATAAATGTACATAGAGATGTGGGATGAGCCCGGAGCAGGGAGCTCCCAGGGGAGCAGGCACAGGATCCTGGGGAGCCAGGAGAACTGCAGAGCAGGGCTGGGGGAGGACAAGGCTCAGCTCTGGCTGACAAATCGAGGCTTTAGGAGAAAAGCCCAGCGTGGTGACATCTGTGTGACCAGCCACTGCTCAGGCCACAGGGACAGCAAAGCCCTGCAGGGGACACAGGCACTGCCAGAGGGGACACAGCCAAGAGGCTCTTCAGCCAAAGGAAAGAGAAAATGCAGGGGTGGAACATCCCTGCAAAGCACCCCGTGCCACAGAAAACAACTGTAATTGTGGGGCTGTAATTAATGCTGGAGCAGGGGAATGGTGAGAGCCCAGCAGTGGCACCGAGTGCTCTGCAATGGCTGAGGGACCCAGGAGCAGCCCCTGTCCCTGCAGGGCCACCTCCATCCTCCCAAACACAGCCCAGCCCCAGGCAAACCCTTCAGCCAGCAGCGGGGAAGGGCAATTCCCCTCCTTGGGGAACCCTCACCACCCATATCCCATTTCCCCTCCTTGGAAAACCTTCACCATCCATCTCCAATTCCCCTCCTTGGGAAAGCCTCACCATCCATCTCCAATTCCCCTCCTTGGGAAACCCTCACCACCCATATCCCATTTCCCCTCCTTGGAAAACCTTCACCATCCATCTCCAATTCCCCTCCTTGGCAAACCTTCACCATCCATCTCCAATTCCCCTCCTTGGGAAACCCTCACCACCCATATCCCATTTCCCCTCCTTGGAAAACCTTCACCATCCATCTCCAATTCCCCTCCTTGGCAAACCTTCACCATCCATCTCCAATTCCCCTCCTTGGGAAACCCTCACCATCCATCTCCAATTCCCCTCCTCAGGAAATCCTCCCCATCCATGTCCCACACCCACCATGCACCAGCCCGGATCCTGCAGGGCACACGAGCTGGAGGAGCAGCACAAACCCCACACAGGCACAAAACCAACACACACCCCCTTCCCTGGCAGAGATTTATGGCCTGAGACACTTGTGCTGCTTAATTACCTCGTTAACCTACAACATTCCTGTGTCCTTCAGGGACAGAGCAATTACAGCACAGCGCATTCCCAGGTGGGGATTTGCTTCCCTTCACTGTTTGGAGCAGGGACAGTTTGGGTTTGGCCTCTCCAATTAACACCCCCCAAATCAGCCCAAACCTTCCCTTGCCCTGCAGCATTCCCAGCTGGAAGGGATCAGGATAACCATCCTATCTGTTTGTTTATCTGTGTATGTATCCATCCATCCATCCATCCATCCATCCATCCATCCATCCATCCATCCATCCATCCACCCTTCTATCTATTAATCCATCTCCCATCTTCCATTTATTCACCCATCCATCCATCTACCAGAAATGAGACAGAAAAGGAGAGGTTTTTCCCCCAATGCAAAACCAGAAGTTTTAAATAAAATCTCTGCAATAACACATACAATGACTAAAACATTTCTGAGTCCACACCCACAGAAGAACCTCCAGGCTTGGGAGAGCTCCACAGAATTCAGATAAAGCTGCTTTTGGCTCCTTCCAAGGCTGGTTTCACTGCCCTGTGTCTGTGCTTGTGCCCACAGCAGCCAAACTCTACCAAAATAAAACCTGAGGGGTTTGATGGTCCCAGCGCAGGAACCCGGGGGCAGGTGACCCCCAGGGGACCCCTCACACGCCCCCTCACAGGGGATACAGCCAAACTGGGGAAATCATGGCACAGCTTTCCTGATATAAACTGCACAGAGTTTGTCTTATTGCTACAAAAATATGGGAAAAAAAAAAGAAGTAAAAAAGTCACTGCTCCTGACGCTGGTGGTGGGAAAACAACGTTGCTTAGAAACATCCCCATCAGGGCTCCAGAACCGCTCCTTTCTGTGCAGAAAATGAATAAAATATGTAATTTATTCTCTGAAAAAAGAGACTGTTTCAAGAGACACCAAATCCTGATGAAAGCGGGGACCCTCCCCACTCCCTCTCCTGCTGCAGCTCCTGTGATGTCCCTCACCTGTCACCTGTGGAGTGGGGACAGTGACACATGGCTTGGCATGACCCCAGCTCCATCCCTGCCTCTGCAGGGGAAAATAACAGAACCCCAGAATCCCAGGATGGTTTGGGTTGGAGGGACATTAAAGCCCCTCCAGTGCCACCCTTGCCATGCATGGACACCTCCCACTGTCCCAGGTGCTCCCAGCCCCATCCAGCCTGGCCGTGGGCACTGCCAGTTTCTCTGGGCAGCCTGTGCCAGAGCTTCCCCTCCCTCTGAGCAAAGAATTTCTCCCCAACATCTAATTTCAATCTCTCATCTTTTCGTTCAACTGTTCCCCGTGTCCCATCACTGCCTGTGTCTATAATCGCTCTCACTGTTTTACCCTGCACGTCCTGGAAGATGCTCAGCAGGTGCTGACACCTCGGGTACATCCATTTGTCACCATCCACGGGGCTCAGGCTCGCAGGGAGCCGAGGCTGGACCCCACGGAGGTGCTAATTGTCGCCGTTAATTAACTTGGGTGCTTTCCTGCTCTCAGCACCGGGTTCCTCCGCTCCCTTGGCTCCCAACGCCCTGCGGCTCTCGGGCATCAGCAGCTGTCCCCGGGCCAGGCTCCCGGGCAGGAGCTTGTCTCTGCATGCCGTGGGTGGCAGGAGAGGTAAACAAAGCTCTCTGTGTCACGTCGGGAATAAAACACTTCCCAAGGCTCACAGCAGCTCGCCTGGACCGCCGCCCGTGCCGGGGGATGGCAGTGATGGAGCTGCAGCTTTAGGCTGCTCCGGGATTGCAAATCCCGAGTTTTGCCCCGGGATTGCAAACCCCTCTGCTGCACGGATGGGGATGATGAGCACCCTGGGACAAAGCACAGCGTTGCCGCTGCTCTGGGGTGCTGCAGAAAGTGCTCCGTGCTGGGGAGAAACGGTTCGGCGAGGATGGGGTTAAAGCCATCAATAATGCACAATAAAAAGGGTGGGATGCAGCAAACCCTGCTGGGCAGCTTCCCTTGCTCTGGCACAGCCCACCTGCCTGCTTGTGCCTCGGAAATACTCCCTGCTCCTAAACAGAACCTGTTTCACCCCAATACGACCCAAACTGCTCCGTCCCATCCACAGGAGACAGCCCAGCTGAGAGAGGCCCTCCTGTCCCCACACTGCCACCTGTCCCCACACTGCCACCTGTGCCCACAGTGCCATCTGTATCCACAGCATCACCTCATCCCCACAGTGCCACTTTGATCCCCACAGTGCCACCTGTCCCCAGAGTGCCACCTCATCCCCACAGCAGCCTGCAGCCCTGGCACCATTGTGTGTGCCCAGACCAAGGCACCACATCCCGGCCCAAGTTCCCTGTGTGGACAGAGGTCAGGACAGCTCCAGGCCACAGAGCTGCAGCACAGACAGAGAATCAGAATCACAGAATGTCCTGAGCTGGAAGGGACCCACAGGGATCACCCAGTCCTGCCCTGCCCTGCCCTGCCCAGCCACCCCAGCAATCCCACCTGTGCATCCCTGGGAGCATTGCCCTGGCTTGATGAAGTTTGGGTGTTTATGCAAAACATCAAATCTCAGGGATTTTTTACCTCTGTTCCCAACTGATGAGCAGCACAGATAAACACACAAAGCTGCAGCAGCTGGACCAGCGTAGGTGGCCCAGGTTGTGCAAGCCGAAAGCACAGATTTCTGGATTTCTGCTCTTGCCTGAGCACGTGCATCCTTCACTTTGCTCTGGCATTCAATGTGACACCTGCACTGTGTGACTGCGCGCGTGTTTGCTGCTCTGCACACTGCTGTGTGATCTCCTACCTGTTACAGGAATGAAAGGAGTTGGATGTGGGTCACGTGCAGCAGTGCAGCGCAGGGAGGGAGCTCCTGGAGCAGCTCTGCCTTCCTGCTGGCAGGGCAGCATCACACACAAGCCCACAATGGTCTGGGTCAGGAGGGACCCTAAAGATTACCCCACACCACCCCTGCCGTGGCAGGGACCCCTTGCAGTATCCCAGGCTGCTCCCAGCCCTGTCCAGCCTGGCCTGGACACTGCCAGCCCGTTCCCAGTCCCAGGCGTCCCTCTGTGCATCCTCCTTAGCATGCAGGCCCTGCTGTGGGCAGGACAGGGATGCTCAGGGCTGGGCCAGTGGTACAAACCAGGGAAATGCTCCTCGTGCAATAGCTGCAGGGCCGTGCTGGTGGGCTGGGAAGGCACTGGGGGTGGCAGGAGGAGGCTCCTGGGCAGTGGGCACCCAGCTGGGCACCCAGCCCAGGCGTGGATGGCACAGGGGATGAGCAGTGCCTGAAGGGCATCCAGTCCCCGTTCCTTGGTCCCTCCCCAATTCCCAGCTCCCCTCCACGCTCGCAGGGCCACGGGCTGTGTGGGTGGGCGCCTCAGCTGCAATTCCCCAGCGCTCTCCTGGGCTCAGTGCTCGCAGATGACGCATTAAATGTAGATAAGGCAGAGGAGATGGCCCCGAGCCCACCCGAGGCTGTGCACAGCTGCCCAGGGATCCCCAGAGTTGTGGGGTCACTGAGGGGTGCCGGGCTGGGGGTTTCATGGGAACAGCTCCTGCCCAGGGCCCGTCCCAGCCCATCCCAGCCCATCCCAGCTCAGCCCACGGCGCTGCCCCCGCCGTGTTTCATCACCGGCCGACCCCGGCTGCGAGGGAATAAAACCCTCTCTGTCATTCTGCAGTGAGGCTTTTAAAGTGCAGGATTTCAGATGGCTGAGGGGATTACGTGATCCGTGCAAAAACCCCTGATGGAATCAAGTTACAGCCAGAAATAAGGGGAGCAGGGAGAGTTCCATCCCATCCCATGCCATCCCATGCCATCCCATCCCATGCCATCCCATCCCATGCCATCCCATGCCATCCCATGCCATCCCATCCCATCCCATCCCACCCCATCCCATGCCATCCCATCCATCTGTGCAAGGGGTGATCGCTGTCCCCACTGTCCCCTCTGTCCCCATTGTCCCCTGGGGTCCCCAGCCCTGCTGGGGACGGACACAGAGCCCTGGGACACGCCCTGCCCTGCCCTGCCCACTGACCACATCCCAGTTTTTGGGAATCAGTGTCTGAGCCATGCCTGCGTGCAGGGGTCACAGCCACCAAACCCACCGGGCTGGAAGCAGAAATGCCACCTGCCCTGCTGTCCGTGCCACCTCACACCAGAGAGGCAAACCAAAACCAGCAAAAGCCTCTCAGGGGTTGCCTTCCCCATCCCCTGGCCCACCTTGGGAAGCATCAGTCACCCAGCTGAAGTGGGTGATCAGCTGGAAATGAGAATCAGGAACTTTCTCCACAGGCAATAGGGGCTCATTCTGACACAATCCTGGCGCTGGGAAGGGATCTGAGCAGCCCCACGGTAACTCTGGGCTCTCAGCACAGCTCCATCCCAGCAGCACCCTCAGGGATGGCCCAGGAAGGGGACACTCCCCTTTGGAGGGACAATTTATCCTTGCAACAATATTTGGGTAAAGGTGATTTGCAGGAGTTGTTATAAAAACAAGCAGCCTGAGGTAAGGGAACCACTGGGAAACATAATGGAATTTATGCTTTAACTACTGCACGGGACTTTTGCTTTTTAACAGAGAAAATAAATTTTTTGAAAGATTTGAAGAATTGCTGAACAAGGGCCTGGAGGGACAGGGTAAGAGGGAATGGCTTCCCAAGGCCAGAGAGCAGGGATGAATGGAATATTGGGAAAAAATAACCACGTTGCACAGGGCTTGGAGCAAGCTGGGAGGGTGGGAGGTGTCCCTGGCCACGGCATCCCTTCCAAGCCAGCCCACTGTGGGCTGCTCTGATGGCTCTGAGAAGCAGCTGCAGCACTTTCCAGCCAGCACAGCTGAAGCTGTTTTTCTGTGTCAGTTTTTATGGTGAATTCAATGCCAAAAGGAAAATATAGGTACGCCATAGAATTTTTATGACTTCATCCTCAAAAATATCTCCAGAGCAGCTTGTTTACATGAAGGGCACGTTTCCCTGGTGGCTCAGGAGCTCTGAGGGGGGATGCAGGAGCCCAGCCCAGCCCTCCTGCCCTGCACCCTGTGTGCACAGACACCATCCCCATTGCAGCTCCACGTGCTGCACCCAGCTGCTGTCGGACCTGACCAAAATCCTGAATTTTGTAACCAAAACCAGGAATAAACCTGCTCCAGCTTCCCTCTTGAGGAGCTGCCAGGGACAGGGCACCAGGACTTCAATGGGGGCACCCAGGAGGTTCAGCACCTTATTTTCCATAAGCTTCCTGCTTCTCCTGCTCCTCAAACCCCAGGTCCCAGTGATTATTTCTGCTCTGGGCAGAGCTTTGCCAATAAACAGCTCCCAAAACTCGTTTGCAGAGCCCTGAGGGAGCACAGGGCCAGCCCAGAGAGGGATCAGACACCCGGCCCTGCTCCCCTCCTGCCTGAGCGGTTTACGGTGCTACAAAAGTAGTTTGAGAAACAATTCAAACTCATTTGGATGCCTCGAGGAGCAAGTCCCGCCCAGGGCATTTTCCTTTCCTCAAAGACAATTAATTCCTTAACAAACACATTCTACAGGAGGCGTTCTGTAGCGTTAGTCTGAAATAAAAATAAGCACGCTCAAAGTTCCAATTGGATTTTGCCGAAGCAGCCAGGCTAAAATAATACATTTGAAATGTCTTAAACTGTGCGCTTCCCAAGTCATTAAATTACAGCCTTCCTGCACGACGGCTCCTCTCCCAGCCATTTAAGCATCAGATTAAAGCTGTCAGGCAGCCTTGAGGTGGAAAATAGCAGGCTGCAGGGATGGAGGGTGGAGCAGCTGTGGGGCAGGACCTGCACCAGCTTTGGAGGGTGGGACAGCCACCCACTGCCACTGCCCAGAGAGGGGACAGGGGGCTGAGGACACACGAGTGGCACTGCTGGGACAACCACTCAGGGGGGTCGGGGACAGAGAGCTGCAGGTGATGGGGACAGCACCCGTGGGTGACAGGGAGACTCATCCACGGGTGACAGGGACATCCAACCGTGTGTGACAGTGACACCCGCCCACGGGTGACAGCGACACCCACTCCTGAGTGACAGGGACACCCACTCACAGGCGACAATGACACCCACCTACAGGTGACAGTGACACCCACGGGTGACAGTGACACCCACCCACGGGTGACAAGGGGTGGCAGGGACACCCAGGGGTGGCAGGGACACCCAGCCGTGCCCTTGTCCCTCCCGTGCCCCCTGGCCGTGGGCGGCTCCGTGGCGCAGCCCCCGCAGCTCCAGCTCATTATTTAAAACCTTCCTTCAATGCCATCGTTTTCCTCACGCAGAGCCGAGCCGTGGGAGCCGTGCCCTGGAACCCAGCCCTGCTCTCCCGAGCTCCCCTCGGGATCACAGCGGTGCACGGTGCCCCCAGTGCCACCCGCACGGAGGGCAGGGCTGTCCCCACAGGGCAGGGCAGGGCAGGGACAGCCGGGCAGGGCCAGCACCGCCCAGCAGTGCCAGCTTTGCTTCGCCTGGCACCTGGAACAGGAGCTCCACCTGCAGCGCTCACACCGGCCCCGGCACCGGCAAAGGCCCCATTTGCCGTGGAACTGTGGAATTGCTCAGGTTGGGCAGAGCTGGGGGATGGCAGAACCAGCCCCAGGGCAGCAGTGCCAGTCCCAGGGCAGCAGCGCCAGCCTCAAGGCAGCAGTGCCAGGTAGAGGGGCCCTGCCCAGCCCCGGGCACTGCCCTGGGTTTGGAGGGGAGCTGGTGGATAAATGCGTGTCCAAACCTCACCCTGCAGTATGAGGAGAGCGGAGAAATCCACTCCCCACCAAACCCAGCCTCATCTGGGAGCTGCAAACTCCCGGGAGCCCCTGGGAAGGTGAGAGCAGCACAAATCAGCAGATTTTGTTTACTCAATGGTTCCTTCTCCTTCCCCTCTGAGTTATTCCTGCCTCCTTTGTAGCCATTATAAGCTACAGTCCTGGGGGGAAAAGCATTGTGAATTCAGCGTAAATCCATTCTGTTCACTGGATTAATCTTAATTTGCAGCAGGAAAATGAAGATCAGACGATGAGCCATAAAAGTCAGCCTGATGTGGAGAGTACTGAAACAATATGGAACTCGATACCAAAATAATTGTGCCATTTGCATGCGAGAGTTTAAAACTGCTCGTAATTGCAGCAAGACTTAAATAAACCACAATTTCCTAAATATGTGAGGTAGTTATTATGGTTAATGCTTGGAAAATGAAACGCAGGGAAAAAGAAGACACACTGCTAAGAAATACCTGCTTCACTGACACCCCTTGGCGAGCACAGGACTTGGCCAGAATTCCCAAAGGAATTCCGCAGCCCAAGGTGACCCGTGTGCTGTCCCAGCCCATCTGGGCTGCTCTGGGCTCCCCCAGCCCGGTCCGTGGGCTCCCACCCACCCCGGGTGCTCTGCAGGTCCCCTCCAGCTCCAGCCGCTCCGCGATGCCACAGCGGGAATTCACATTTAACAAAAGCCCTTCAGCTCCAGTCCAAGGTGACCCGTGCGTGTCCCAGCCCATCTGGGCTGCTCTGGGCTCCCCCAGCCCGGTCCGTGGTAGGGATTGGGGACCCGAGTGCTCTGCAGGTCCCCTCCAGCTCCAGCGGCTCCGCGATGCACAGGGGGAATTCACAATTAACAAAAGCCCTTCAGCTCCAGCCCCGGGAGAGCCGGGCGTGCTCACAGCGCTGGAGGCCGGTGGTGCTCGCACCCAGACCCGCCCGGGTCTCCGCAGGGCTCCTCCCGAGCTGCGATCCCTCCTCCTGTGCCAGCGCTCGGCAGCCGCGCCAGGAACCCCTCCAGGAAGGGTCGGGGATGTTCCCTGCAATCACAGAATCACCACAGCTTTGGAAGGGACTCCAAAGCCCTCCCAATGCCATCCACCCCAACCTTGCACGGCCCCAGGCTGCTCCAGCCTGGCCTTGGGCACTGCAGGGATCCAGGGCAGCCCCCTGTGCCAGGGAGGCCCTCCCTTCTCAGAAAACAATTCCTTCATAAAACCTTCTCTCAATCTCTCCTCTTCCCCAGGGGACGAGGAAGAAAGCAAACTTTACTCCTCAAGGTTTATCTGCCCAGATCACCTTTACGTAATTCCAATGTCAGCAGCTTTTGTTCCGCAGATTCCTGCCTGCGCCTTCACCGTCCCCACACGCTCAGCTGCCCTCAGATTTGCAAACAACGCTGGGGAGGGACACAACCCTTTTCTGCCCTCCCTTCTGCTTTATTCCCTTGTTTCTCAGCTCTTATCTTACAAACGTTAGTAACACCTCTCCAATGAGGGGAGATTCTCACCCCTTGGGTGGGAAGGATGGGTTTCACCTCGGGGGATGCTGCTCGGCCTCTCCCCGGAATGTGAACTCCGCCACTTCGCCTTTGCAGATAAAATTTTCTGTTTAGGCTCGCGCCGCAGTTAATGGTCAAAGCTGCCTCCATCAATTATGGATGAGCACAAATAGATACTTGTGCTCCGTAAATTGGGCCCCTCGTGCCCATGCGCGGCTAGGGCTGGGCAAAAAGGGTTATTTGTGAACGGCTGACGGCCTCAAACCGGCCCCGCAGCGCCGGGGCCCGGCACAGCCCAGCTCCGGGCACATCCCAGCTCCGGACACATCCCAGCTCCGGGCACATCCCAGCTCCTATCACAGCCCAGCTCCGAGCACATCCCAGCTCCGAGCACATCCCAGCTCCCAGCACAGCCCAGCTCCGGGCACATCCCAGCTCCGGGCACATCCCAGCTCCGGGCACATCCCAGCTCCCAGCACAGCCCAGCTCCGGGCACATCCCAGCTCCGGGCACATCCCAGCTCCGGGCACATCCCAGCTCCGAGCACATCCCAGCTCCGGACACATCCCAGCTCCGGGCACATCCCAGCTCCTATCACAGCCCAGCTCCGAGCACATCCCAGCTCCGAGCACATCCCAGCTCCCAGCACAGCCCAGCTCCGGGCACATCCCAGCTCCGGGCACATCCCAGCTCCCATCACATCCCAGCTCCGAGCACATCCCAGCTCCGAGCACATCCCAGCTCCGGGCACATCCCAGCTCCCAGCACATCCCAGCTCCGGGCACATCCCAGCTCCCATCACATCCCAGCTCCCAGCACATCCCAGCTCCCATCACATCCCAGCTCCCATCACATCCCAGCTCCGAGCACATCCCAGCTCCCAGCACATCTCAGCACATCCCAGCTCGGGGCACATCCCAGCTCCCAGCACATCCCAGCTCCGAGCACATCCCAGCTCCGAGCACATCTCAGCACAGCCCAGCTCCCAGCACATCCCAAATCCCATCACATCTCAGCACATCCCAGCTCCGGGCACAGCCCAGCTCCCAGCACATCCCATCACATCCCAGCTCGGGGTACACCCTGTGCACGGAGCGGCTCCTGGGTACATGGGGTGTTCTGGGCAAGGCTTGCAGTGCTGCAGCTGCAATTGATACTGGTAGTATCAAAGAATCTGGGAATTCTAGAGTGGTTTGGACCGCACGGGACCTTAAAGACCCAATTGCCAAGGCATCCGCAGCCTCATTTTAAGAATGAGGTGTAATTTAAAGTCTGAGAACAGGCAGGCCGGTGCCAGTCTCACTTTGAGAAGTTGTTCCTGCGGTAGCAGCGCCACGTCTCAAACAGCCCCCAGCACCAGCAGCGGGGCTGGATCCATTTTGCTGAGAAGAATTTTAAGGAAGATACGGCAAATCAGCAGAGAGGAGAGCCGGGGCTGTGCCCTCTGGCTGGCCCAAAGCAGGGGAGAGCCGGGCTGCCGTCCCTGCTGCCTGCCCTGCATCAGAGCAAAGGCTCACGCTTTGTTCCCAGCGGCGGTGCGGCACATTGCGATTGCCCTGTGCCCGCTCGCCCGGCGCAGGAGGCGGCAGCGCGGCTGTGCCCGGCGGGGACAGCAGGGGCCATGGCCGGGAGCCCCTGTCCGGGGAGGATGCCAAGCGCAAAGCTCGTTTTGCGAAGGTAGAGCCCAGGTTTGCTCAGGTGAGCGCCGCGGGGACGCACCTGAGCCCACCTGAGTACTTGCAGCTGTTTCCCGGCGAACGATCGCATTTATTCCCGTAAACTTTTGCCTTTCATATTCCAGTTCGCTCCCCGAGCTGGAGCGGGGCCAGAAACATGTCACTCGGTGAAAAGCCCCCGAGCTGGCTCCTCTCCCGCCCCCAGCCCTGTCACAGGCGCTGTCTCACCCTTTTACATAATGGGAGCGCTGGCACCGGGGGAGGCGGCGGGGCCCGGAGCATCCCGGAGCGGAGCGGGGCTCGGGGCAGCCCTGCCCGGGGGCGGCTCTCGGTATTTTTAGCGTCCATCGAGGGCCAGCCTGGCTGGGGTGGCTTTTGGAGCAGCCCGCGCTGCAGAGCTCAGCATCAAGGACATAATTCAGGCAGAAAATGAATTGGGAAGGACTTCAGCTTCAAAATGTGAGGGAGGTGAGGAGTTCGCGGCATTATCGTTGCAGCCGCCGGGAAAAGCCTTTGGCTCTGAATTCCCCTCGGGCTGAGGAACGGGTCCCAAGGTGAGCACGGAATTCCGGCTCTACTGGCACCTCCCCACCCAAAGGTTACCGAGACTGGCAGGGCACAGCTCAGCCCGAGTGTTACTCAGCCATTCCTCCAAACTCCCCTGCGCTGGGAAGAAATCAGCTCTGCACACGGAGATTCGCGAGCAGAAACAGAGATTAGTCATAAAGATAAAACCTCAGCCTTGTCGCCAACGAGCTGCTATTCCTGGTGCAGTTCCCGGGTCTGGGGCAGACGGAGCCGGGGCTGTGAGAACTCCGGTGGGACAAGCCACCCTCACTCCCAACCCTCATCCAGGAATGAGGCAGAAAGCGTTCCCAAAGGCCCCACTCCGGAGGCTGCAGGGGCAAGGAACTGCGATTCTCCGGGGTGTTGGTACCCTGGGAGAGAGCTGGGAGCCCGGGGAAATCAGGAGATAAGTGCTGGCAATTAGCACAAAGTGTCCCTGCAGCCAGCGAGCGTGGCTTGGGAGCAGGTGCTGTCTCTGAGGGACACCATCACAGACTCGTCTCCCACAGATAGGGAAACTGAGGCATGATGGCTTGGATGGGGCTGCCAGAGGGGTCAGGGGTCACAGGAGCTCTGCTCCACTGGGAAGGTGATTAAAGGACAAGTTACACTGATTTTGTGTATCCTGTCTTTGGACAAGACCCTCTGCCGTGCCCCAAGCACTGCCTTCCCCATGGCCTGGGAGCTGGGATCCTCCTGAACACTGCCCCTGCCAAGATTGCTGTGGATGGACACTGTCCGTGCCAGGATCCCCCTGGATGTGCACTGTCCCTGCCAGGATCCTCCTGCATGGGCACTGTCCGTGCCAGGATCCCCCTGGATGTGCACTGTCCCTGCCAGGATCCTCCTGCATGGGCACTGTCCGTGCCAGGATCCCCCTGGATGTGCACAGACCCTGCCAGGATCCCCCTGAACACAGTCCCTGCCAAGATTGCTCTGGATGGACATTGCCCCTGCCAGGATGCCCCTGGATGTGCACTGTCCCTGCCCTGCCACTCCAGCCCCCCATCCAGGAACATTTATTAACCAGCAGCTCTGCCCTGTACACGGGTTCACTGAGGATTTCTGCTGCCCACACCAGGGCAGGAGGGTGCTGCCGCAAATGGAAGTTGGTCATGGCTGAAGGACAGGGAGCAGCAGCTGGAAAGGCCGGGCTTCCACTTGGGCAAAGCCTCCTTGTCATTGATCCACCCTCCAGAAAAACCACAGAAAATGACATCTGAGCGCCCCATCCACGCTGTTCCAAGCCCTGCAGCACTGGCATTTCCCGAGCTGCAGGATCCCCCTGCCCTGGCTGCACCACGCCTGGAGCCGGCAGTGGCTGCTGAGCCCAGAGCGCCTTTGCAGCCGTCCCAGGACCCCAAAGGCAGCATTGACACAAAACTGCGCCTGCAGCTCCCGTGGGCAGCTCTGGGGGCACGGAGCCCTGGCTGGTGTCCCATGGGCTGGGGGCAAGCAGGACAAAGCTGCCCGGAGCCCCACACCTTCAGCCTGCCCATGGACCCTCCTGTGCCAGCTGCCTCCCCAGCAGCAGCTCCAGCTCGGGGTGCAGAGATGCCAGGCTGTCCCCTTGTTCCCCCACTGGTGGCTGGAAGGGACACAGTGAACGGGCAGAAGCCAGCCCCAAAGGCACACAAATCCTTCTCACTCACAGCCAAAGGCAGGGCAGAGGAGCTGATCAGCTGCCACACTCTGCACTCAGACCCAACTCACAGCCATTCCTCATTTTTGCTGCCTAGGCTAGGAGGAATAAAAACCTGTGAGAGGCAGGAGGCATTCCATAAGAACGGCCGAGATTTGGTTTTCTGCATTTGCCCAAAATGGGCTTTGATCTCATCTTGCCCGAGTGCACCAGGTGAGAAGCCGGTGAGCCGCCCCCGCGGTGGGCTGATACCCGCGGCACACGCCTCTGCTCCACGCAGCCCCGCAAACCAACTTTCCGTGCCCGGCCCCAGGCATGCCTGCCTAATTGATTCTCCTGCTCATTAGCACCAGGATTAGTTACACTGAACACTTAATAGGAACCATCTTAGCACCGCTGTCACAAATTCACGGCGTTGCACACAATCTCCCCGAGCAAGCGGGTTTTGGGTACAAAACCGCAAATGCATATGCCTGCAAAAACACAAACGCCCCAAAGCTTCCCAGTTACGCCCGAGTTCAAAAATCTATTAATAACCTGAGGAGAGAGCTCCTCTGCAAAACCAGGTGCATCCAGGCAGGCAAAGTAAAGAGCTATCGCACTGCAAGGGAACAAAGACCGAGACCGTGCCCATACCTATATTTCATGCCCGTTTGCTTTGCGGTGGATTCTTTTAATGAAATGTGGTGCTGCGGGGTAAATGTCCCCAAACTGCGAGCGATAATAGCCACTGTCCGGAATTTCGCCCGGGCTGCATTCACTACGTTCGGGGTCGTGGTGTTCTGCTTGCTGATGAGCCTGTCTTCACCATTTCTCTTCAAGTTGTGGTCCGTGCAGGCGATGGACACTTGCATCGCGCCCGCGGCGCCCCGGCCGGGTGGCGGGCGGACCCCCGGCCCCCCGCGGGCTGCAGCTGCCCGGCAAGCGCGGCGCCCCCCGAGCTCCGGGAGAGCCGCGCCGGGTGTCCCCGCTGCCGCCGGCCCCGGAACGCGCGCTCGCGGCTCGGAGCGGCTCGGGGCTCGCTCCGCGCTCTGGGCGGCTCGGGCGCTGCCGCTCAGCCAGAAGCATCCATGCAGTCGGGGCTCCCGGCGCGCCGCTCCCTCATGCCGATCGCTCCGCGGCCGCTCTGCCTCGCTGCGGGCTCCCGGCCGCCGCTCCTAAATCACCGCCGGCATCTGCGAGCGCCGAGTGCTGAGCAGGCACGGCCGAGCCCCGGACCTCGCCGCGCGTCCCTAAGGAGCGGCAGCATCCGTCGGTGTCCGTCCTTCCTTCCCTCGCCCAGGCGCAGCGGCGCTACCTCCCACCCATGGCAGCCCGCCGAGCGCTGGCAGCGGCTCCGCAGCGGCGCCGGGATCCCCCGCCAGAGCCTGCGGGGAGGATGGCGAGGATGGCAGCGAGGGGAGGGTGCGAGCCACGGGCCTCCTTTGTGCTCGCAGCGAAGGCAGGCGTTCAGGCAGATCCGCCCGGAAAAACCGCTGCCAGCATCGCTCGGCGAGGTCTTGAGAGCGGGCGGCGATCCGCTGTTAAAATGGGTTAATTATGGGGGAAAGGAAGGGAAAAAACGGGGGGAGGGAAATCGCTGTGTTCCGGAGCGTGAGGCAGTTAACACGTTAATGTCGAGCTCCCCGAGCCGCCGCCCGCAGCACGGCCGGGGTTAATCCCGCTCCCCCAGCAGCGCCAGCGGAATGAGCCGCAGCACAAAGGCTTGGAGGCAAAACCATCCCCATCGCTCAGCAGATCAAACCGTCCCCAGCCCCATTCCAACCCCATCCCATCCCCGTCCCCGGCCGAGGCTGCCCTGCCAGCCTGACACTGCCCTGTGCCACCTCTCTCCTTTGGGCACCGAGGGGACCCCCAGGCAGTGGGGAGTGGGTAGGTTTGGAGACCCCCGAGGACCCCTGTCCGTTACTGTCACTGTCACTGTCACTGTCACCAGCAGAGTGCCCTGGGCAGGACGGGCAGTGGGTGCCCCTGGTGCAGCCCCACAGCAGAGGGTGCCCGTGGGTGGCAGGGCAGGGTCACCCTGGTCCCCTTCCCACCCAGCCAGGCCACGGGAAATGGTCCAGAGGGGCTCCCCAGGCCCCACCCTGCCCCAGGCTGCCCGGGGAATGGAGCTGGGGGCACCTCCTGGTGCCCACCCCGCTCACTGCCAGGCCCCTGCCCTGCCCTTGGGGTGGGAGCAGCTCTCAGGCAGAGCGAGCTGGGGGCGCTGGGGGTCCTCACAACCCGGTTTGGGCTCAGGGGGACAGGGTTTTACCCCGCCCTGCAGCGGGGCACAGCACGGTGTGTGTCCCCTCTGCCCTGCTGAGGAGGGGGCTGTGACAGGGCAGGGGGCGGCTGGCAGCCAGCCACGGCCACCCACCAGCCCTGACAGGCCCAGCTCCTCTGCATGGCTCATTAACAGGTACCGAGCACATCCCTTTGGGGACGGAAAGCATTAAATCCCAACAAAGACAGCCACCGTGTGATATTTCCCCAAAGAGGATTAACAGTTAATCATGCAGCAGAGCCACCAACTCCCCGCTCGGAGGGGTCTCCTTGGAGTCACCCTCAGGCAGCGTTTGGGGGCAGCAGGACCCCGGGAGAGTCCCCAGAGCCCTCATCAGTGCATCAGCAAACCCAGCAGAGCGGGGCACGGGGGGCACAAGTCTTGGGTCACTGACCCCTGGGTGCCTCTCACAGCCAGGACGCCCTGAGGGTCCCCCTGGCACTGAGGGCACTGTTGGCAGCACCCAGTGGGTTTTGGAGCCCAGCTGTGTTTCAGAGCCCAGAGCAGCACTGACAGACCTGGAACATTCCCCTCCCTGTTGGCCTCACACCCCCTGGGCTCAGGCGTTCCAAGGTGTGTTCTGCCTCTGTCCTGCACATCTCTGGGGAGCTCCCACTGCCCCAGAGCTGCCAAATGCTGTGACTCAGTGCTGGGGATGAGCCCAGGTCACTGCCACCCTGATCGCCACTGCCAGGGCTGCCCATGGCCCGAGGTGCCAGGGAGGGGACAGAAAGGGACAGCCACATCAGCACCGGCACATCCTGCACAGCACCTTACCTCAAGCTGCTTAGCTGTGGAGGGGTTACAGTCTCTCCACAGAAGATGTATTTAAATATGGGATTTATTTCATTTCCTGAGCAAGATAATCAGACTCTAGAGTAAAACGTTGGAGTCACATAATTCGGCATGATGAAAACCCTGAGCTTATGGAAGAGGAGGTACGTGACAACCCTGGCAGAGGACAGCCACGAGCTGAGCCTGGGCTCCCTGTGACACCTCAGTGCCACCAAATCACTGTGACAACGTGCCCATGCAATTCCCCCTGAGCAAGACAGCAAGTACTCATTAAATTACTTGCTCAAAATGCTTCATCAAGCAAATGTGGTTTAACACAGCTGCCTGTGACCACCCTGTGACCCCCCAGCCCAGCCCTGGGGCCACTGCAGCCACCCCGGGGCCAAATCCGGAGCCAGCAGGGCCAGGGCAGAAGGGCAGGACAACAGGACCAGGGTAAGAGGAGCTGCCTGGGTCTCTGCACAATCCCTTCCATGGCCCCAGGGCTGTACCCTGCAGGGGCAGGGCGATACACACCCCACGGTGAGCAGGATGGAAACCCCCAGTAATGGAATAAATGCTTTGTGCAGCCACAGTGGGGTCCGTGCAGAGCTGGAAGGGGCCATGGGGCTGGGCTCAGAGCAGGGCTGAGGAAGGAGCCCTTCCCTTCCCTTCCCTTCCCTTCCCTTCCCTTCCCTTCCCTTCCCTTCCCTTCCCTTCCCTTCCCTTCCCTTCCCTTCCCTTCCCTTCCCTTCCCTTCCCTTCCCTTCCCTTCCCTTCCCTTCCCTTCCCTTCCCTTCCCTTCCCTTCCCTTCCCTTCCCTTCCTTTCCCTTCCCGAGCTCCAGGGGCAGTCAGCAGCTCGGCTCTGGCTGCATCCAGAGGCAGGAGGATGCTTCTGCAGCCCAAAATATGAACATGAATCAAGGTCCTGCAGTCTGGGCTGGGTGAGACCTCGTGAGCTGCTGCAGCCCCGGCCCAGCAGGGCTGGAGCTGAGCACGCTGATTGCTCCTTCCTTTTTTAAACGTTACCTTATAGTGGAGTTCCTTTGAAACAGGATGCCAAGTCTGGCTGCAGATTCTGCTTCTCCTGGCTGCAGTCACAGGCTAAATTATTTACCCTCCTGCCATGGCAGGGTGTTGGGATGGGTGGGCTGTAGGGCCCCTCCAGCCACAGCAGCCTGTGATTCCAGCAATCCAGGTCACAGTAACGATGCCAACCCAGCCTGCCTGAGCTCTTTAACTGAAATTCTTCTATATTGAGGAAGTGCAACAACTGAATTTAGCAGCAAACCTGCAGCAGTGCCCATGACAGAGGTGGTGGCTGCCCCTGGATCCCTGGAAGTGTCCAAGGCCAGGTTGGAGTAACCTGGGATAAGGGAAGGTGTCCCTGCCCATGGCAGGGGGTGGCACAAGGAGCAAAACAAGGTCTCCTCCAGCCCAGACCATTGTGGGACTCTGTGATCAGTGTTGGAGACATTCCCTGTGCTCCCAGTGCCGGAGGGTCCTGCCCTCCCCACGGCCAGAGCAGCCCCAGGGCCAGGCAGATGCAGCAGGATGGAACAGGCAGTGCTCCCAGGCTGGGGACATATCAAAATTGTGGTTTCAGCCTTCATGAGGAGAGCTTTAACCATGCTGGACACTTAGACAGCTGCTCAGTGAGGGTTTGCATGCAATGCCCTTGGATGGACCAGACCCAGGGGCATGGCATGGCAGCGCTGAAACACTGCTGGCAGTGCCGTGGGGGCAGATCCTACTCCAAAATCTGAGTCCTTGGAGCTTCTCCACACAAAAAAAGGCCTTTCTCTTTTTTATCCAACAGCACAGAGCTGGCCAGAGCCCCACATTCTGTCCAGGGCCCCAGAGCCACATTCCCCAAAGCCAGCACAGACACTGCGGGCATCAGTCTCTCTCCAGGAGCCTGAATGATCCCAAATTCCCGATTTCCAGACACCAGGAGCAGGAGAACGATCCCACATCCCTGATTTTCAGACACCAGGAGTGGGTTCCCAATCTCAAATTCCCGATTTCCAGACACTAGAAGCAGGAGAACAATCCCAAACCCCTGATTTTCAGACACCAGGAGTGGGGGAATGATCCCAAATGCCTGATTTCCTGACACCAGGAGCGGGAGAACAATCCCAAATGCCTGATTTCCAGACACCAGGAGCAGGAGAACAATCCCAAATGCCTGATTTCCAGACATGAGGAGCAGGGGAATGATCCCAAATCCCTGATTTACAGACACAGGAGCGGGAGAACAATCCCAAACGCCTGATTTCCAGACACCAGGAGCAGAACAATCCCAAACCCCTGATTTCCAGGCACCAGGGGCAGAACGATCCCAAACCCCTGATTTCCAGGCACCAGGAGCAGAACGATCCCAAACGCCTGATTTCCAGGCACCAGGAGCAGAACAATCCCAAACCCCTGATTTCCAGACACCAGGAGCAGAACAATCCCAAACCCCTGATTTCCAGACACCAGGAGCAGAACAATCCCAAACCCCTGATTTCCAGCCTGCCCCCATCACCGCAGGGCAGCTCAGGGCAGTCCCAGTCCCAGTCCCAGTCCCAGTCCCAGTCCCAGTCCCAGTCCCAGTCCCAATCCCAGTCCCAGTCCCAGTCCCAGTGGAAGCTCCCTGGGGCCGCAAGGACAGCGGGGGCAGCCCCATCCCGTGCCCGCCTCCCCTCCCCGGATCCCTCGGGCTGGGTGTCCCGCAGGAGAGCTCCGGGATGCGGCAGCTCCATCCCTGATGGCACAGCACGGGCAGGCTGAGCGAGGAGCGCTGCCCCGGAGCAGGGCACGCAGCTCCAGGATTTCCCGGGATTAACCCGGTTCCGCGGCAGGCCGAGCCGCTCCAGCCCCGGGCGGTTCGGAGCCCTCGGGTACAGCCGAAGCCGCTGGGAACGCTCTTGTGGCCGTGCTTGATAACGCTGCTGGAAGCCGCGCGGGGAAACGAGCTGCACAACAAAGGCCCGGCGCTTATCGAGCCCGCAGCCATCACATTTCCGCTGCTTTCACATCAAAAACCCCATTTGCATTCGTAATTGCACTTGAGGAAAACTGATCCAAATTCCCATTAAACGGTTTTTAGTTAAAAGGCGTCGCTCTGGCAGGGTTTGAGCTGGGCTGGGGACGCTGCCCCAGCGGGTTCCTCCGGTGGCACAGGAGATTGTCACCCGGGGGACAGCGGCAGCTCCCAGGGCTCCCGGGATGGACCGAACCGGGGAGTGACAGCTCCGAGGACTGGGATCAACCCAGCAGCAGAGCAGCTGTGGCTGCCCCTGCATCCCTGGCAGTGCCCAGGCCAGGCCGGATGGGATTTGGAGCGCCTGGGACAGTGGGAAGTGTCTCTGCCATGGCAGGGCTGGCACTGGGTGGGTCCCTCCCAACCCAAACCATTCTGGGATTCTGTGCTGCTCTAGATCCAAACTCCCATCCCATCCCATCCCATCCCATCCCATCCCGTCCCGTCCCATCCCATCCCATCCCATCCCATCCCATCCCACCCCAAGGCCCCCAGGGCCCAAGGCCAGCCCCACCCTGGGTGTGGGGGCACCCCCAGCCCCAAGGGAGCCCCGAGGAGCTCTGACAACACGAAATAAAGAATCTCTTGACGCACAGGGAGGAATCAGCGCTGGGAGGGAGCCTGGAGCTCTCGGTGTCTGACACGGAGGGTGGAACTCATCAGAGCCCAATCCAATTAATCAGCTGCTCGTCCCCGTGGAGACAACGCTCCCCCCGGTGCCTGCTGCCCATTAGCTGCTGCGTCCCTGCTCCTAAGCAGGTAATTTAATTTTTCCATGCTATCTATTCCATTTCTCAGCTGACTGCAAGGCAGTGCCTCACATGAAGGGCTCCAGAAGTCACCATTATATTAATGTACCGTGCTACACTGAGCACTTAATGGTCTTTAGGGTCCCTTCCAGCTCAAGCCACTCTGTGATTCTGCGGTATCAGAACACACAGAGCTGCACGAAGCTCCAGGGCACAGCACAAGAGGGTTTTGTGTTTTGTTCCCCCTGGGAGCCCTGGCATGGCATCCAGGCTCTGAGCATCCATGCCAGGCCTGGAGCAGAGCAGCAGAGCAGCAGCAGCACCCTGGGGCACTCCAGGCTGCTGTGCCAGCTCGAGGCCAAGAAATGCTTTTCCCTTCTGCCATCCTCGTGTTCCACCCTGGGCAGACACAAAATGCACAATTTCCCCGCGTGCTCCGCTTCACCTGATGGGTAAATGTATTCCAAATAAAGCTCAGCCCAAGCTGTGTTCCTCCAGCTTGGCTGTGCCCGTTGAATAGCAGATTTCAGGCAATTATGAGCATTGCTGTGTTATCCACACACGTCAAATCTCACCCGAGCGTTGCTTGTAACAGCTTAGAGCTTCAAATTGACTTGTTTGGAGAGAGGCTGCTGAGGAGGGGGGTTTGGATGTGGGAAACAAACACACACACAGCTCCAGCTGCACGCTCTGGGACGCGCTGGAGCACACAGAGAGCAATTATGGAGCAGGAATTCCTGATTCTGTCATGTTAACTGGCAGAGGGGCAGCACAAAGATCAGCTACAGCACGCTGTGCTCCTTGGGAAACTCCTTTCCAATGAAAACGCCATCAAAAAACTTCCCCCTCTTCTGGAATCCCTCAGTTTTCACCTCCTCCTACAGCCCAAGGAGGGACTTGGCCCCTGTGAGCAGCTCAGAGAAAGCCAAGTGCCTCCATCAGTCATTATCTTATATAAGTCACCCCTGCATAATAAGCACTATTAAAAACACCACCTTCCCAAATTGCGTTTTTCAAAGAAGAATTTTAAGTCTCCTCCTGAGAGCCTCCCTTTCAGCTGCAGCAGCATTTCTAATTACCAACGTGAGTGACACAGGGTGTGCATCCCCTCAGCTGCACCAAGCCCTTGCTCCTGTTCCTCTCCCCACCCGCATCCCCCAGAACCAGGCTCTGCTGGAATTAACCACGGAGGAGAATCAGCAGCCACCCAGGACAATGGTGTGTGCTGCTGGAGCCAGCAGATTACCAGGGAGCCGTCCTCAGCCCCATTTATTTTAATGGATCCTTTTCCAGGCTCCTCTTCGGGGGAGGGATTGGCAAACCTGCTGTGTCAGCACTTCCCTGCCTCCCAGCCACCAGCCCACGCCGCTGGTTGAAAATCAGCATTTCAGGGGCTCTGGACCTGCTTTTCACCTGGGCAGGTGCAGGCACAGCACTGCTGCCAGCCCGGAGCCTGGGCCGACTCTTCAGCTCCCGAATTCTCCTTTGCTCTTTCACTTCCACAATTCTCTGCAAAGAGAAATTTCTTTTCATTTTTTTTAAGCTGTTTTTGGCCCACCAGGCAGGAGCACGATGTACCTCAGAGCAGCACAATGTCATGGGATGGTTTGGGCTGGAAGGGACCTCAAATCCCCTGCAGTGCCACCCTGCCATGGCAGGGACACCTTTCCCTGTCCCAGATGCTCCAAACCCCAGTGTCCATCCCTGGGCACTGCCAGGGATGCAGGGGCAATGCCACTTTAGCAAATCAAGTGCATCACTTCAGGTGACCTCCAGCCACTGTCCAAGCCAAGGATTTCTGCATTTCCCAGGCCAGCGCTGGCCGGGCAAGCAGCTCCCGATCTCTGGGCACATCCCAAACATCGAACAGCCACTTTTGCACTGGAAAGGCGCCCATTTAATTAACAAAAAGATTTGCAAGAGGATCATTACTTACTGCCAAATGCATAACCGCTCATTAGGCCCTCGGGGGAAATGAATAATTGCTCCTGCAATCTACAGATTGTGTCTTTTTCTGCAGTGGAAATCGGTTTCTCTCCCCAGCTGGGGTGGGACACCGAGGCCTGGGGAGGACCCCCAGACCAGCAGCAGCCTCAGGGCCCCTGGACCCTCCAAAAATCCCCTTGTTCTCCACAAACACCTCTGGAGAAAGCAGCAGCCGTGCCCTTGGAATGATGGAAACACCGTGCTGGCTTCTGGAGCCTTTCTGGCACTGGGGTGAAGCCAGCAACTGTGAAAAGACGCTGAAAACAAGGGGGAGAAGGCTTATCAGGCAGGGACAGCTCTGCACAGGAGGTTTGTCCATGGCAAAGCTGCTTTTCACACAGGCTCCCCATCCCCAGCTGCCCTCGGCCCTCCCCACACCAGGGAGAGGCAGAAACAGAGGTGGGGAAAACCAGGGAGCAGGGCAAACACATCTCAGCTGGGAGCTCTGACTGGCTCGGACTGCAAAAAGCCAAGTTCTGGCTGAAAGAGGGGTGCAAAGAGCAGCCCCACCCGAGCCGTGCCCACCTGAGCCGTGCCCACCCGAGCCGTGCCAGGCACAGCTGGCACCAAGGCTGGTGACACAGCTGCCCTCCCCTGGCACTGAGCCCTGCCAGCCCTGGATTTATCACCATTCCTAAAGGAGGCAGCCTCGAGATAAGCCTGCAAGCCACGGGAGGAGCTTTTGCTCCCAGATTTGCTCAGCGCTTTGTGCCGGCGCAGCATCCGGCAGCATCCCTTCCTCAGCACATCCCAAAGTCAGCCCAAAGACTCCAGACAGAGCCTCTCATAACCAGGGCCTCGTGGCTGGGCTCCATCCCAGAGTGCGGCCTCAAACCCGTCTATAAATACACAGGAATGTCCCAAAATCCAGAGTCAGCCCCGAGCAGCAGCAGCAGCAGCAGGAGGAGGCTCAGCAGGAGCTCCTGCTCAGCATCAGGGATGGAGCAGCTCCTGCCAGCCCAGCCCGGCCAGCCAGACCCCACGGGAGCAGCAGGGATGGGAAAAGCAGCAAAGGTGGGGAAAAGCAGCAGAAGTGGAGAAAAGCAGCAAAAAAAGCGCAAATTCCTGCTGGGCAGCGGCCGGAGCAGCCGAGGGTCAGCTGGGATCCACTGAGGCAGTGGGGAATGGGGAGGGCAAAATGGCAAAATCCGCTTCATTTTCCCCAAAAACAGAGCACATACAGCATGGGAACTCCCACAGGAAGGTGTGAATGGCCCTGGAAGCAGCAGCACACTGAGCCTCAGCATGGCTCTGTGAGTATTTTAGGGAATCATCATGGGATGGTTTGGGTCAAAAGGGACCTTAAAGCTCATCCCTGGGCAGGGAGAGAACCCCACAAAAATAACACAAACCCCAGGGAACTGAGATCATCAGGAAGAAGGCCAGACATGGGAAGTGCTCTGTCACCACTGCACCAGGAGGCTGCTGTGTGCTTTGAACAGGCTAAAAAAGACTAAAATACCACCTAGGATGCCTGACAGGGACTATTAACAAAGGGCACAGCTGGATGCAGCTCCATGGATCAATCTGCACAGGAAGTAGGGAAACATTAAGGCTGGGAGATATATCCCAATAAATATAATGCAGCAGCACTCAGAGCAGATGAGGGCAGGATTACAGGGCAGGATTACAGGACCCCATCAGGAGCCCTCCTATATTTTGCCATCTAAAGATTAGATATTTTAAAGCTTCAATGCACAAAATGGGCCTCGCTGGGGGAAGGCTGGGAGAGCAGCTATGGCAAAGGGATTAATCCCAAATTCCCCTTTTCTGGGGTAACTCGGCAGGGCTGTAAGCTCAGGGTTAAATCTGCCCTTGGTGCTCAGCACCTGGGATGGAGAATCAGCCTTGGCTGATCCCTGGTAACATCCTCAGCGTGCTGGGGTTCCAGCACCACAGCACATCCCATGTCAGGGAGCTCCCAGTTCCATTACAGGGGCTGGGACAGGATTTTCCTGTGCTCAAACCTGCTGTACAAATGTCCTTTGCTCCCCCTGCCCCAGTTCTGTGCTGTGGGAACGGTGAGTGACGGGCTGCAGGCTGTTCCTGATTTAAACACATCTGTAATCCCTGTCCATCATCTTTCCCTAAGCCAAAGCCTGTTTAATCTGCTGCAGGGACAATCCCATCCCTCAGACCCCTCTGTTTGCCAGAGCCCAGGTGGCTGAATCCCCCTGGCATGGCATGGCATGGCATGGCATGGCATGGCATGGGCAGCCCTGGCCAAGGGTTGGTGACAGCTCCTCACTGCTCCCACTGCAGGAAAGGGAGAAGGAAATGGAAAATGGGGAAGGAGAAAAGGAGGAAGGAAAGGGAACATGCCACAAGGGGCTGCCTGCTGGCCAGTCTGCACCAGAGTTCCACACTCCTCAATTGCCAGGTTTTAATTCACTGCCTAACCAACAAAAGCAACAGAAGGAGTGTCACAGACATCTTTCATGGAAAATCCTTTCCTTAGGATTTTCCCTCCTGAGAAGCTCAGAGGCCTCAGGAACAGAATGCAAACAATGGTTATCTGCTGCTGTGGGATGCAACAGGTGCATCTGGGATTGGGCTCATGTGGCTGTTTCTGATTAATGGCCAATCACAGACAGCTGGCTCAGACTCTCTGAGACACAAGCTTTGTTATCATTCTTTCCTTTGCTATTCTTAGCCAGCCTTCTGATGAAATCCTTTCTTCTATTCTTTTAGTACAGTTTTAATGTAATATATATAATAAAATAATCAATCAGCCTTCTGAAACACGGAGTCAGATTTACATGTCTTCCGTCACCCTCAGACCCCTGAGAACAGTCACAAAGGAGGACAGTGCTCCCTGGGATGGGCTGCAGGAGCTCAGGATGTCCCTGCTTTCACCCAAGGAGGGTGTGGGTGTGCCAGGGGTGTCTGTGCTCTCTCCCTGCTGCAGCAGAGCCTCACCCAACCATACAGACAGAGCAGGAGTGCAGCCCCAGCCCAGCTGCAGCAGGGTTAACCAGCACTGCCTGGGGCCCTGTGGCCCCCATAGATCCCTTCCAGCCCAGCATTTGCCAGCAGCGCGCTCTGCAAGGCTGCTGGCTGCTCTCACAGACACATCCTCTGCTCTAAGGTTTCCCCCCAGGCTCTGAGCAGCTGCCCGGGCTCACAAACCCTGCTGGAATCAGGAGGGAGCAGAACCTTGGGAGGCTCCACAGCCAGCAAAGGGCACAGGGAGGAGCTGTGCAGTGAGCAAACACCTCCCTGGGTAACAAAACACCAGATTTGCTCTGTAAATGCTGCTTCATCTGAGAGAAACTCTGTTGTAAATGGTGCTCCGTCTGAGAGAAATTCTGCTGTCACCATAAATGAGCCAAGCTCAGGCACTGCTGCACTTTGGGCTCCTCTGTGACAGCAGAACTGGGCTGCACTGGCTGAAGCAGTGAAAGGGAAAAGAGCTGATCAGCCTGCAAATGAACCAGCTTACAAGTGTTCAGCAAGTGTTTCTTGTTCACAATTCATTACTTCCCACGTGTAATTGAATAAATCCTAGTAAAAATGGAGCTGCTGCTGTGCTGGCTTCAGACTGGACCCATGGAGAGCTAAAGCACATCCAGGAGGCAGAAGAGGAAAACGCCCAAGCTCACAGTGAGACAGAAGAGTCCCTGTAGCTCTGTAAGAGAAATTCCCTGTGGGAGCAGCAGGTGGGAGCTGCTGGAGCACCCCTGCCCCGAGCAGAGCCCTGTGCCCAGCCCATCCCAAGGATAAATCTCCTCAGTGAGTTACAGCTGCTCCTGTCAGCCGTGAGCAATGTGCACACTTAGAGTGGAGCAGGGGCTCCAATCCATCAGCTTCAGCACAAATTAAGCACATGCTTTATTTGCCCTTGACTGATGGCTCTGCTGAACGAGGGAAACTCCCCTGCCCGAGCCAAGAAACAGAGAGAGGGGCCTGAAGGAGTGTGCAGGGCTCCTGCAGCCCCAGCTACCCCACACCAGCCCCACAGCCTCCCATTAATTATGTTTTTCTGTGGCTTCAAAACCCCCTCTCCATCCAAATCCAACCCTGCAGAAATTTTCTCCCCAAGCTCTTTGCAGGTTCTCCCCCGGGCTGGGCACGTTTTGGTGCAGCAGAACGCAGAGATAGAGAACACAGAGAACACATTTCAGGCAGGGGATCGCAGCCCTGCGTGGCAGCACTCTGAGCCCACACCTCTGCTCCTCAGTGAGGGGAAAGCTTTAAATCGTGTCTGTGTGGGCTGACACGTGGGAAGTGCAGAATCAGAGAGAAACCGGGTAAATGGGGATTTTCCTGTCCTGGAAAGGACACCAGCCTGTTCAAACACAGCTGCAAGGTGGGACTAGGATCACCAGAAGGGGCAAAGGAATTTCTCATTAAAGGGGGTGGAGTTTCCAGGCCAGAAGCCCCAGTGAATGAGGGATCTCTCTGGGGACAGCAGTGAGATTTTTTGTTCTGGGGACAGACAGGAAATTTTTTGTCACCAAATTTCCCCATCCAGCAGCGAAAGCTGGGACATAATTGAGCTGGATCCACAAGAACACCAGGCACGGTGCCTTATTTCAGTTTTAAGCTCAGACTAGCCACAGGCAGAGATCAACCCCTTGGGAAAGCAAATGCTTCAAAGAAAATTTGCTTTTCTTAGAAGGAGACAGAGCTTGTAGACTTTCCATGCAGGACATCATCCTTTCAAAGGGAACCTCTTTGGAAGCAAGGCACGATGACAATTGCTGCACTGAGCACACCAGTGTCTCTTCACCCACCCTCCCCAGCCAACACCCCTGTCCCCAGGCCGCTCCAGCTCCTGCAGGGATGGCACCTTTGCCTTGGACACCCTTTCTAACCCAAAAGCCGCGCATTTCCATCCTGAACCAGCCAGGGGTTTGTGCTCTCAGTCCATTTGCTCCATGAGGACAAAGAGGGGCTCAGGACCTGAGCTGGAAGATTCAGAGTGATTTTCCTGATCCTGGAAGTGCTCAGGGCAGGGATGGACAGGGCTTGGAGCAGCCTGTCCTCGTGGAAGGTGTCTCTGCCATGGCAGGGGTGGGTGAGATGGACTGTCACCCTTCCACCCCAAACCATTCCAAGATGTAACAGCACAGAACAGAAAGATCAAATTCAGCGTTTTAAGAGAACAGCTCACAGGCATTCAGCTCTGCTCAAAGCCACCCTAATTCCCACAGCACCACAGAAATCACAGAAGCCCCCGAGGCAGGCAAGGACGCTGCCAGCCCCCCGAGGCATGCCCAGCTTTCCGTGGCACAGCCCTGTCCCCGTACCTGTAGCCCATGGTGCCACAGTGTCCCCATACCTGTAGCCCGTGGTGCCCCCGTTCCTGTAGCTCACGGTGCCGCGGTGGCACAGCCCCAGTGCCTGTCCCTGTGGCCCACGGTGCCATGGTGGCGGGCGCTGTGGCTCGGGGCCAGCCCCAGCCCGTGCAGCTGCAGGAACCTCTCCAGCCGTGTCCCCTCGGTGCGGGGGCTCCGTGCCCCGGCCCAGCCGGCAGCTCTCCGTGCCTGTGGGGCCTCGCCCGCCCGCCGGGCACAACCCGGGGCAGGGGCATGTCGGTGCACGCCGCCTTGTACAGGTGTATGGGGACACGGGGACACCGGGGACACTGCCAGCCTGGCACTGGGCACCTCCTGCAGGGACAGAGCAGGGAGCCCTCCCTGTGCTGGGTCCCAGGGCTGTCCCTGTGCTGGGTCCCAGAGCCCTCCCTGTGCTGGGTCCCAATCCCAGGGCTGTCCCTGTGCTGGGTTCTGAGCCCAGAGCTGTCCCTGTGCTGGGTGCCAGAGCTGTCCCTGTGCTGGGTTCTGAGCCCAGAGCTGTCCCTGTGCTGGGTGCCAGAGCTGTCCCTCTGCTGGGTCCCAGAGCTGTCCCTGTGCTGGGTCCCAATCCCAGAGCTGTCCCTGTGCTGGGTCCCAGAGCCCTCCCTGTGCTGGGTCCCAGAGCCCTCCCTGTGCTGGGTCCCAGAGCCCTCCCTGTGCTGGGTCCCAGAGCTGTCCCTGTGCTGGGTCCCAGAGCCCTCCCTGTGCTGGGTCCCAGAGCCCAATGCCATCCCTGTGCCCGGTCCCAAGCTGGGCAGAGCTGCTCTCCCAGACCTTCCTCAGCCCTCTGCACCCAGCCCCCTTGGGGAGATGCCCAGGGTGGATTTCGGCCAAGATCAGCATCTTGCTCATCTGCTGAGACCTCTCCTGGCCCGGCTCTCCGAGGGGTGAGGGCTGCTGTGGGAATAGAGCACTGACCCCATTCCCCAGGCCTTATATTTAGATAATGAGAAATGTTTGCCTGGGATTCCGCCCAAGGCCAATAAACACACAGTAAATACTCTCCCAGGGTGTATTTCGGGCCCTGGCTGGCCAGATGAACTCTGCAGGCATCTCCTCTGCAGCTCAAGGGAACATCTTGTTCTGTCTCAGGGCACTGCCAGCTCTCACAGCTGGGGTTACCTGCTCTGGGAACTCCTCCAGCAGCTGCAGCCTCCCGGGGTGAGACAGCTCACACGGACAAAATGACGATGTTAACAATGATTTCACCACTGCTGAACAGCAAACAAAATGTTCTGGTTCACAGACCCACACAATGGTTTGGGCTGGAAAAGTCCTTAAAGACTGCCCCATTCTGAACTCCCCTGCCATGGCAGGGACGCTTCCACTGCCCCAGGCTGCTCCAAGCACCAATGTCCAACCTGGCACCCCATAAAAACAATCCAGGGACGGTTTTTATGCTCTTCATCCCAGAAGGGACACGGTGACCTTTTCTGGTCACAGCAGACAGTCCTGCCAAGGTCTGGTTCATGCCACTGAGGCAGATGTTGAGACTCTTCTATTTTAAAAACTCACCCCATTTCAGCCCCAAATACATTAGAAAAATAAGTTAAATAATCAAGTGATGGATGTATCATGAACTCAACTAATCCTTAAATCTTTCAAAGCAGATAAAGAAAGACTGATCCCAGCCCCAGAATATATTTGAAAAGCTCATAATTCAATGTCACAGAGGGGAGTTTGGCAGGAGCAGTGGCATTACCCCGTTATTCTTGTGTCACTGTCACACCAGGGCGTGGGTGGCCCTGGGTGTCCCCAGGAGGGTCCTGCCCAAGGGTGGGGGTCCTGTTCTCACAGCGCTGATCCCACAGGGGTGCAGGGGGATCTCAACCCAGCTCTTTGCAGCCCAAGGACATTTAAGGGTGTCCCAGGCAGTCCCTGCCCTGCGCCCAGGCTGTCCCTGCCCTGTCCCCAGGCTGTCCCTGCTCTGTCCCCATGGCTGTCCCTGCCCTGTCCCCATGGCTGTCCCTGCCCTGTCCCTGCCTGTCCCCAAGCTGTCCCTGCCCTGTCCCCATGGCTGTCCCTGCCCTGTCCCCATGGCTGTCCCTGCTCTGTCCCCAAGCTGTCCCTGCCCTGTCCCCATGGCTGTCCCTGCCCTGTCCCTGCCCTGTCCCCATGGCTGTCCCTGCCCTGTCCCCATGGCTGTCCCTGCTCTGTCCCCAGGCTGTCCCTGCCCTGTCCCTGCCCTGTCCCCAAGCTGTCCCTCCTAGTGCTCCGTGTTTCCTCCCCACAGTGTAACCCCAGGGCTGTTCCTGCGATCTCTGCTGCAGCTGCCTTTGGTTTTACCTCCTGCCAGCCCCAGCTCATCTATAATGCAAGGTGAACCAGCGCTGAGAAATACCCCTGCAAGCTCCTCTGAGCTCTCTGGACATGAGGATTTTGCTGTTTGGGGGATCAGGGTTTGTGTGGATCTTTAGAAACTCAGCTCTCCCTCAAGTTATTCCCCAGCCCTTTGTTTTTTGGTGCTGTTGGAGCCCCTGTGTGCCAACCACAGGCTGGAGGGGCTGGGGGGCACGGGGCCCAGAATCTGCTCCCTCCAGCCCCCAGACCCCTCGTGCTCCCCTCGGTGCCTGTGAACACTCCTGCATCAATACCCACTCGCTCCTTCTCCCAGTTTTACTTCCTTTTTCTTCCACTTATCCCATTCCTAATTGTTACTGTCCTGACATTCTAATTAATCTCTTGCCCAAGCACATCTGTGAGAGCTCGGTTTGTGCCGGGCGCTGCGGGCACCCCCATCCTGCCTGGGGCTGGGGAGGGTCTCGGCCGGTTCTCAGCCGGAGCCCGGCTGCCACCGAAGGGAGGGGAAGGAGAGCCCAGGGGAGGAAAAGGAGAGCCCAGGAGAAGCGAAGGAGAGCCCAGGGGAGCTGAAGAAGAGCCGAGGGAAGGAGAAGGAGCCCTCCCGTCCCCGCGGTCCCGGAGCTGCTCCCGGTTCTGGGGCAGCCGCGCCCGGGCCGTTCCTGCTGCGGTTCCGATTTCAGCGAGGGTCTGACCCCGCACAGGAGATTAGAGACTCGCACGTCTAATTTCCACTAATACCAAGATCCCCTTATATTTTTTTAAAGGAGCAGATCAGATTCTGGAGGCTGCGACATTTAAGACCGATGGGACGAGAGATGCAGACAGTGCAGGTTCCCCTTGCCTGGGGCTCCTTCCCAGGCAGGGAGGGGGGACAGGGACCCTCCTGCCACCCACACGGTCCCTGCTCGACAGCAGCGACTTTTCTACTCTATTCAAAGAAAACCACAGTCACTTGGGCAAGTTAGAAACAAGGCTCAACAACTACGCGCAGCTTGTGCTGGAGAAGTTCTGGGAACCAACAGAGAAGTTTGCAGGATATACATCTCTGTACAGAATAACCAGAAAAATCAGACTCACAAAGCCAAGGACCTTTCTATGACTATCACCATCTCTGTGATTATTATTGTTGCTGCCGTTCCTGTGATTACTGTCACGGTTACCCCGGCCAGCAGCACGCAGGACAGCGGCAGGACGTACCTGTGCGGCATGCCGGTGGTGTAGGCGATGGTGAACTCGTGGGACAGCTCGCACACCCGCAGGTACCAGTTCATCTCCAGCTCCCGCAGCAGCGCCAGGCGCCGCGCCCGCTGCTGGGGCTGCCCGGGCCGGGCCCGGGCCTGGCCCTGGCCGTCCTTGCTGCCGTCGGCCGAGCCGCGCAGGGCTCGCTCCCGGCTGCCCGCGGACAGCACCGACTGCTTGCGCAGCTTCAGCGCCTCGTCGGCGCCCTTGCCGCCCACGGTGCCGGTGCGCGCCGCCAGCATCGCGGAGGGCAGCGCTCAGCCTCGCCTCATGCCGAGTGACCGCGCCGCTCCGCTCGCTCCCAGCTGTAATTAGAGACGCGGCTGCGGGGCTCAGCCGGCGAGGAGAGCGGCGACCTTCTCATGGAGCCGTGTGCGGCGTGCGGGCTGCTCCGGGGCGCGGCCCCCAGAGGCATCACCCGCGCACGGCCCCGCGCCCCTGCCGGCCTCGGAGCAGCGAGGGCTTCCTCTGGAGCCTTCTGGAAAAGCCGTGCGGCTGCCGTGACCGTCGGGGGTGAAGCCACACGTGTCACCTTGAGGGCGAGCCCTGCCCCTCGTGGGCCGGCCCGGGCGAGCTGCGGCGCGGTTCGAGCCCCGCAGCATCCCCGTGCCCGGCGCTCCCCTCCTCCTCCTCCTCCTCCTCCTCATGTAGCTCCTCGGGGGCCCCAGCCAGCAGGAACCTCCATTCTCCACGGGATCCGCAGGAATTTGGGGATTTGAACAGAGGATGAGAACACAGTTCCGGCCGCTCCCGAGCCAGCGGTGTTTGCTAAATGCACCGAAGGGAGGACACGGGAATCGCATTAATTCCCCTCTCCGGTCGGAAATGTAAAAGCTGGCACGGAGATTACAGCTCTAATCACAGCAGCCACTTCGGGAGCACGGGCAGAGCCGTGTGCGAGAGAGCCCGAGCAAAACCCCTCTAGGGCAGCGGGACCTGAAAGCCGCTGCCCCAAAAGCGCTGGAATCACCCCAAAAGCGCTGTGATCACCCCAAAAGCGCTGTGATCACCCCAAAGCAGGACCGTCACCCCGTGCCCCGCAGGGTGACCCCCGGGTGGGTTCCTGGGATGGGGCAAAGGGAGCTCGGGGTCCCTGGCACTATCCAACCTGTTCAGTAGACGTGGCACTAAACCATTCACTGGAAACTTTGCACAACTCTGGAAAAACGACTCAAACTTTGAGCTGTAAAACATTCTAGTTCTGTGTCTGATCCATCCTGTTTATCCTTAAAATTTAAAGTGCTTCACAGCAAGGAAAAGGAGGTTTTTTTCTGGAGTTTCCAGCAGCCTTTACACCAACCCTGAGCAGTGAAGCAACACATATTTCCATTGCACATACACGACCCTGCAGGTCCTTCCATGTGGAAGTTGGTTATCCAAAGCCAAATAAAGCTCCCAGAGAGCTGCATCAAGGCACTTTGTGTTTCCCCAGCCTCCCGTGTTTATCATTCTGCTAACCTCAGGAGCTCCCTGCTGCTCCTGAGGCTCCTCTCAGGTGGATAAAGGAGAGCAGCTCCCAGAGGCCTCAATCTCAGGTGAATAAAGAAGAGCAGCTCCCAGAGCCATCAGTCTCTCTCAGGTGAATAAAGCAGAGCGGCTGCCGGCCATTTGTCACTCTGGGGTGGCACTGTCGCGGTGTCGCCGCCATTGTGCCCCGCGTGTTCCCTGGGGCGATGCTCAGGCCATTCTATAGCCCGGCAGAAAGGAGAGCCCGGCTCGCCTTATAAAACTTGCAGCACGGTTGATTTCCTGAGAGCAAAGCTGCCGTGGAATGTTGGTACGGAGCCCTCGGTCCCAGGGCCGGGGCCTCTCCTGGGGCACAAACCGCCCCAGAGCCCTCCTGCTGCCCCAGGACCGGGCTCCAGGGATGCTCCAGGGATGCTCCAGGGAGCAGCGCTGCAAACGGGTCCCTGCTCGGGGCTGGGGCTCCTCCTGCCTGCTCCATTCCTTCTACATTCCTTCTGAATTCCTTTCATATTCCTTCTCTATTCCTTCTTCTAGGCAATCATCTGTTAAATTATTATATATTAAACCCATGCATTTCTAACTTGCCTGCACGTTGTATAAATGTACAGAATCGTGTTTAGGAGCTCTCTACCTGTAGTTCATTATGAATTATAAGTGATTATTATATTACTTATATTACAGAACTTTTATTTATTAATAAATTATGCCAGGGTTTGAAAATTTCTCTGTCTCTTCCTAAAACGCTTTCTAAACCTGATTTTCATTCCAGCTGCAGTCCCCAGAGCTGGACAGAGGAAAGGTGAACCATCTCCTGCCCAGGGCTCTCCCCTCCCTGTGCCCTGCATTTTCAGGGAATCAAACACAATCCCCAGCTCCTGGAGCCGAGGGAGGCCCCGGAGCACTGAGCGGTGCAGAGGGACAGAGCAGCCCTAAAAGAGCTTTGAACCCCCAGGGCTGTTTGTGCCACTGGCTCTAAAGCAGAACATTTCAGTAACTGCCAGCCTGCAGCCCCCAGGATCAGAGCTCAGCTTTAATCCATTTTCCTCTGGCTCAGGAGCCCTTTTAGCCAAACCTCCTGTTTCCAGATGTAAATAAGAGCAGCTTCTGAACGCCCTGCAGCAGCTGTTTTCCGCTCGGGGGAGCAGGAGGGATGAGTGAATGCACCGCACACGGGGCCCCTTAAACCTGGTTTGGAAATCTCCTGAGCAGTTTTCAGCTGGATGTGCCATTCCAGTGACACCTCTGTGCTGGCCAGTTGTGACCCCCAATGTCACACACAGGACGCCCATCTTGAATTTCTGCACCACAAACATAACTTGATAGAATGAAGGAATGGTTTGGGTGGAAAGGGAGCTCAGAGCCCACCCAGAGCCACCCCTGCTATGGCAGGGACACCTCCCACTGCCCCAGGGTGTCCCAATGTCCAGCCTGGCCTTGGGCACTGCCAGGGATGCAGGGGCAGCCACAGCTGCTCTGGGAATCCCATCCCAGCCAGGAATTCCCAATTCCCAATGTCCCACCCATCCCTGCCCTCTGGCACTGGGAGCCATTCCCTGTGTGCTGTCCCTCCATCCCTGTCCCCAGTCCCTCTGCAGCTCTCCTGGAGCCCCTGCAGGCCCTGCCAGGGCTCTGAGCTCTCCTGGAGCTGCTCCTGTCCAGGTGAGCCCCCCCGGGTGTCCCAGCCTGGCTCCAGAGGGGCTGCAGAGTAAAGGAGTTCCAGAGTAAAGGAATGCAGGACACACAGTCTGACCCTGCAATTCTCCAGTAATCCCACTAAAACACACTCACAGTAATTCCACTAAAACACTCCCTTAAAATGCTCTCAGAACCCCCCTTGCCCTGCAGGTCCCCCAGCAGCCCCCAGGATCTGCTGCCCACAATTCCCAGCCCAGCACAGATGGATGTGGGATGTGCCTGGCAGGGATCCCTCAGCAAACCGAGGGTCTGGTCCCACGGGAGCAGAGCCATTCCCACCTCCTGATCCAACTGGCCAAGGAGCTCCGGCTCTGCCCAGCCCTCCTCTGCTCCAGGTGAGTGAAACCCCAGCAGGAAAGGTTCATTAAGGGCTTTAATTGGGTTTGAGTGGCTCACCCTGCTCTAGTAGCACTCAGGGTATGAACCTCTGCTCAGGCAGCAGCAACAAACCTGTCCCACAGAGGGAACCGTGCAGGCAGCCAGCTCCTAAAGCACCTCTGGGATCACTGAGTGCACCTGCAGCTCTGGCCACAGAGAGCATCACAAATTCCCCAGGCCTTTCTGGGAAGGGCTGTGAGACATCAGAGAAGAGAGTGAGAAACAATTCTCATCTTAACTTACTACGCCTGTTACTGTGAACGTGTGCAATGTGCTATGGAGATTTGTGTACCAAAGAGTAGTTTCTTAATTAGCCAAGGGCAATAATTAATGGCAATATTAATTAATAGCAATAATGGTGTTGTAATTGAAGGACCAGTTAGGTCCAGCTGTATCATAACTGTCTATAAAAGCAATGAGTTTCTTAATAATGATCTATATAATAAAGAGATTGATCAGCCTTCTGTAAATCCCAGACCAATGCTAATCATTACTCACTTAGGGATGGCCTGCTGGGACAATTGCAAAGTTGTGTATTGCTCTCTGTGCCAGAGAGCCACCAGCACACCCCTGTCCCCCCAAACCCCAGAGCAGCCCCAGAGCTCCCAGCTGCCTCCTGAAGGGCAGCAGGGCACAGCAGCCTCGTGAGCCCATCTGCTGAAATTAAATCTGCACTGGAAGTGGCTCTCTCCAGCCTTTTATCTTCTCCAGTAATTTCTGGATGTGATGGCGGGGCCAAAGGGCAGCCCCAGCACACCCAAGCGGGAGGAGAATGCCTGGCTGTGTTAATTAACTCGCTTTCCCCTCTTTGCTGAGTTCAGGGGGTCGCTCATGAGCAGCTCCTCGGGGCTGCACCCAGCAGTGACCCAGCAGCCCGTGATGAGAGAGGGGAAAGTTTCCCAAGGCCACGGAGAGCCCAGGCACCCAGAGCTGTCTGGAGGAACGTGGGCAGGGGCTGGGGGAGCTGATGGTCCCTGGCCAGCTCAGCCAACACCACAAGCTGCAGAAGCACCCGCAGGCTTTTTAATTTCTGCATGAATTTCACACCAGGGGCTGAGCTGCTGGAGCTGGGCAGGTGAGGGCTCCAGGATGGATTCAGAATGGTGGATTCAGAATGAATGATGGATTCAGGACAGCCCTGGCCATGCTCTGGGCAGTGCGTTCCCTGCTGGGCAGGTGAGGGCTCCAGGATGGATTCAGAATGGTGGATTCAGAATGAATGATGGATTCAGAGCAGGTCTGGCCATGCTCTGAGCAGTGCGTTCCCTGCTCCAGGATGGATTCAGAATGCTCACTCAGGATGGATGCTTGTCACAGACATCTTTTATTGAAAACCCTTTCCTTAGGATTTCTCCTCCTGAGAAGCTCAGAGGCCTCAGGAACAAAATGCAAACAATGGTTATCTGCTGCTGTGGGATGCAGCAGGTGCATCTGGGATTGGTCTCATGTGGTTGTTTCTAATTAATGGCCAATCACAGTCAGCTGGCTCAGACTCTCTGTCCGAGCCACAAGCCTTTGTTATCATTCATTCCTATTCTATTCTAAGCCAGCCTTCTGATGAAACCTTTTCTTCTATTCTTTTAGTAGAGTTTTAATATAATATATATCATAAAATAATACATCAAGCCTTCTGAACCATGGAGGCAGATCCTCATCTCTTCCCCAATCCCAAAGCCCTGTGCACACGGTCCCAGGTGCTGTCCCTGGCCCTGCTCCTGTGCTGGGGGATTGTTTGGGGCTGGCAGAGCCCCAGCTCTGTCTGGAGCTGTCCCCCCACCCCAAAGGCACAGCCCTGCAGCCCGGGGTGCCCCTGCCACGGCAATCAGCACAACTCAGACCCTCTCCAAAGCTTCATTCACCCCACAATGTTTTTTCCACCCTAACATTTAAAAAAGGGAAGAAATCCTGCAAGCAGCTTTATATTAATCTCTGTATTCCCAACCACTTAGGAAAAGAGAAATATCCTCTAAAGAGCTCTAATGGGGCTCTTGAGCACACATTTAAATCAATTACATCCATAAAACCAGCTTTCTCAACCCAAAATACACTCATAATATAGTTTTACACATCAGCCTTTAAAAAATAAAAAAAGTCACGCCAAGGTTCAAACATAATATTTTTATTTGTGGATAAAAATTAAGGCTCACAGTACTTTATCATTTCACAAGCAGAAAAATGTTAAAAATTGAGACTGATGGGGAGTGCCCCCGATACAAATTCCTCTAATTGCTGACATGTTTTACTGAGGACTTGAGGTGAACAATTGCACAGGGCAGCTACAGGTATCAGTTTGTAAACTAGGTGCTAGATAGAACTGGTTCTTGAGAAATGTGAGCAGAGTGTGATGGTTCTCTCCACTCTGGCTGTCCAGTACACAGGGCTTGCACAGAAACACCCAGCAGGGCTGGGGTGAGCACACCAACCTCCCAAACCAGCCCAGCAGAGCTGCTGGGGTGAGCACACCAACCTCCCAAAACACCCAGAGCTGCTGGGATGGGCACACCAACATCCCAAAAACACCCAGAGCTGCTGGGATGGGCACACCAACATCCCAAAAACACCCAGAGCTGCTGGGATGGGCACACCAACATCCCAAAACACCCAGAGCAGCTGGGATGGGCACACCAACCTCCCAAAACACCCAGAGCTGCTGGGATGGGCACACCAACATCCCAAAAACACCCAGAGCAGCTGGGATGGGCACACCAACATCCCAAAAACACCCAGAGCTGCTGGGACGGATGGGCACACCAACATCCCAAAAACACCCAGAGCAGCTGGGATGGATGGGCACACCAACCTCCCAAAACACCCAGAGCTGCTGGGATGGATGGGCACACCAACCTCCCAAACCAGCCCAGCAGGGCTGCAAGGCATGGCACAGCTGCAGGCAGGGCTGAGGGGCACAGACTCCACTCCCATGAGACATTCTGATTCATAGTGCAATAGTTTATGCCTAGAATGTCCAATATCCAACTTCCTGAGCTGAGGAAGGGCAGGGGGGCTGCCCAGCTCCAGGAACACAGAGGGCAGCAGCCCAGGGGCTCAGGGATGGTGACAGTGCCCAGGGATGGCAGCCGGGGTGCCCAGGGTCGGGAGGCAGCTCCAGGGACTTTTCCAGGGCTGCAGCCTGCAGGGCACTAAAGGCTCCTGCCAGGAGAGCTGCAGGGCTGTCCCAGCAGCTCCTGCAGCCCCAGCCCTCACTGGGAGCACGTTTCACTCCTCACACACCAGCTGCAGCTGCAGCTGCACAGGGGCAGCCTGGCAGAATGCAGCAGGGGCTGGGCTGCAGAGCTCTCTGGATTATTTGCATTATTTTTAGCGATTCCCTCAGCCTTGCTTGTTTGCTGCTGTCAAGGCAACACAGCAGCCACGAGGGCGAGCCCGTCGCTGTGAGAACTGAGGGGGTTCTGCCTCTCACAGGGATTCAGCCGCTGGCTCTGCACCCTCTGCAGCGAGACAGCAGCCAGAGAACGGCAGCAGCTGCCCCACCCCTGCTGACCAAAGGGGCACAGAACCGCTCGGGGCAGCTCCCTGTGGGGCCAGCCTCACCTGCAGGCCAGGTGCTGCCCAGCAAACCGCCCCTTTGCAGGGCACAGAGCCACGCTAAGCACAGCAATCAACAATCCCTGCCATCCCTGCAGCTCTCGGGGCCGTGCCAGCTGTGGGTGCACAGCACCACCCCCTTGGGAAGGAGGGCACCGACTGAGCAGCTCAGGCTGCTGGAGCAGGGCTGGGGCAGGCAGAGCCCCCCACCCCAATTCCTGCCCCCGTGTCCCCAGCAGCCCTGGAGCACTGCCCGGGACGTGCCACCTCCTCCCCCTCGTGCAGAACACCCCCAGTGACAAAATAACACACTGACACCAGCTGGGCATTTCCTGGGAGCAGAAATTGCCAAAGCCCATTTCCATAACGTGTGGGCAGGGAATGTAAGAGCAGGAAAATGCGTGCCACCAAAAATATGGAACAAACACTTTCAGTATGATTCTAGTTCACAAACCCAGGCAAGGGCAGAGAGGAGGCACAGCCATGAAATTCTCCATGTTACTGAACAGCTCAAAGCAAGTATTTCACCCCATAATACTGCAGTGATGTCACAGCTGAACAGAACGCAACTGCCTGAACTGAAAACCAGGGGAAAGAGGGGTGGGTGCACATCCCAGCTGCCCCAGTGGGGCACCAGCAGGCTCCTGGAACCTGCCCAGGGCAGAATCCAGCTGGGACAGGGGGCTCAGTGGGATGGAAATGGCTTTGCCTCACAACACAGAGAGCTCCTGCCCAGCAACCAGCTCCAACTACTGCTTCAGCACCAGCAGCAGGACAGGAGTGACAGGAGGGGCTGCAGGGCTGGGAGCTCACCCTGAGCAGGGCTCCACAAACACCCAGGATGATCTCAGACTGAGCTGAGCACAGCACACCCCAAATCCCTGCCGGAGCAAAGGTGCAGGACACAAACCATCCCCAAAACTCTGTCAGAGCCAACCTGCAGGACACAAACCATCACCAAACCCTGCCAGAGCACAGCTGCAGGACCATCAGCAGGTCCAAGGGAAGCCCTGCTGGGACACAGGAGGCACAGCCCAGCAGCTCTGCCTTGCCAGCTGCACGCCCAGGTCTGCCACGGGCAGGAGGAGCTGGGAGCTCTGCTGCGGCCCAGCAGGGACAGACACACGGACAGCAGTGCCAGGAGAGGCCAGCACTGCTCCCCCTGCTGCCGTGCCCAGGAGCACAGAGCAGGGCCACAGCACACGGCACACACAGCCACTCAACAGCACCCACCACTCCGTTTGGCAAAATATTTATTTATAATAAATCCGTCCCAAAGCGGTTGGTCACAAAGAATCGACTCCTCTTACACGGCCGGGCTGTAACAATGCTTTTGGTAGAAGTAAATAAACTGCTTCTTTTTCCACAGTGTACAAAAACAAAGAGACACCGAAATGACAGGTAACAGGACACGGGGGGGCACTGGAGAGGCAAAGGCAAAGCAGAGGGGCCTGGCTGGCAGCGCTGGCACCGTCATTTACCCGTACAGTCTGAGCCCTGGGCTGCTCCTCTGCCCCGGCAGGGCAGGCTGGTGCCCTGCAGCAGCGCCAGCCACGCTTTCACAGTACTGCATGTCAACACTGGGAATGGTTTCTGATATGGTTTAGACTGCACACAGTACTTGGAGAGGGAAAAGGGAGCTACTCCCACTCCGTGGTTCCCGGCGGCTTCGATGTCAGGTCGTACATCACCCGAGAGATGCCAGGGATCTTCTTGATCTCTGCCACCATCTTCAGCACCACCTGTGGGGCAGGGCAAACACAGCATCAGGAAAACGTGTGTGTGTGAAACAGACCCAAAGAAAATCTGTCACCCTGATTGTTTAAGATTTTCTGAGCCTTCTGATGTTTGCATTCATGTAACGAGCTTTCTCACACACTTTCTGTAAATAACTCATTGTTTTGCATTCTTTTATAAAAGAAGAGAAATTTGATGGACTGTTGGTTTGTCCAGTGTCATTGGAGAGGTGGCACTCCAATCCACTGTCACTTTTGGAAATCTATAAATGTTAGGGCCAGAAAATAAAATTCCCTCTTTTCCACCCTGAGAACAGTGGCGTGTGCGCTCGTGTTACTTCCTGTCCTATAAATGACAAAAATCACCCTGGAAAGGCTGGAGGGCAAGCTGCTGACACCAGCTCTGCTGGACACCAGAGCCTGTTAGGACCAGCACTTTGCCACCAGACATGGAATAAAATCAGCTGGAAGGAAACCTCTGCTTCCCAGTGAGAGTCATCTTCCAGAGCTCACAATTAATCCATGTCAGCAGCAACATTCCAGGGGAGAATTTGATGATCCCGAGAAGTTCAGACTCCTTAAAAATCCCCCAGCTCCCAACACCACTTACATGACATGCTGTTCTGTTTATAGTGAAAGCACAAATTAACACTGCATTGGCTCTGCATAGAAAAACTTGATTATTTCCCCCATAAATATGATTACTCTCTATAACCTCTATTACTTAGCCATCACGCTACCACCTATCCTTAAAACGACCATTTTTCATTTTGAAGAATGCAGGGTTTTTGTTTGGGGGTGGGTTTTGTGGTGTTTGGTTGTTTGTAAAGACAAATGAATCCTCATTTTATACAGTGGGATAGTAGCTCACATGGCAACCTGAGCTGTTCTTTTCATGGACAGGCTGCCTCAAAGTAGAGGACTTCAATTATATACAATTACTAAACAATGCTCAGATGCTCCTCAAGTGTGTTTAAAATAAAAAGTCAATCCTACTCCTACAGTGCATTCCCAGAGGGACAAAGTACTTGACTGGACATGGATAAAGTTAGGAAAAAAAGAAAAGCTTGAACCTCACTCTTAAGCACTCTTAATGACCTACAGAGCACACAGGGCACTGAGATGTTAAACTGCGAGTTTCAGTAAAAGCAAAAGTGCCAAAGAAAAGTAATTCCTAAATTCCTAATGTCAGGAAGTTTCCAATTATGATGCAAAAATTGACTCCAAATCCCAGGAATGGCTGGGGTATTCTTTCCTCTTTATCTGGTTGTATTTTAGCTCAGCTCTGCTGCAAAGCCTTTGCGTTGCCATACCCACCTGCCAGCCCCTCACTCTGTTAGTTTTGCTTCCCAGAACACCACAAGTTTTTAATGATTATTTATAACAGAGAAAAACAGCAAGAAACTCGAGGTCAAGGCAGTGGGGTGAGAGGAGATGCAGTGAGAGGAGAGATGAGTTGGGAGCAGGGGCTCAGGAGGGACAGCAGGAGGGGAACAGGAGCTGGAACACCAAGGAGCAATGAGTGCTCCAGGGACGAGCTCCCTGAATTTGGAATATGCATCCATCCAGAAGAGGCCAGCACACAAAAAGTTGTATTTCTGTGTTACTTCCACCAGAATCACCTTTTGTGCTCTGTCCAAGATCATCAAGCACCAAAACAAAAACACAGAACACATTGCTGTATTGATATGCAAATATCTCACGGGACAGACATGAAATAAGTTATGGTCAGAGTAAAGTATCCACACTGAAACCCACATGGGGTTTTTCCAATAGTTCCCAAACGTAGGACAGGTCAGTATTTAGAAAACCATCAATTGCTATTTCTCAGCAGTGCAGCAGGAGAGAAGCCCAGGCACATTGTGTGCGCTGTGCTGGGTGCACGCAGGACCCCTCCTGCGGGATGCCCTCACCTCCTCGGGCACCTCGGCGCCCGGCGTGGCGGCGATGCCCGTCATGAAGTCGCTGGTGATGAAGGGCCTGATGACCACTGACCTCTGGCACGAGGGCTGCTTCTGCAGGGGGTCCCGGTCGAAGTGCAGCGGGGTCAGGATGATTGGCATCTGGCTGATCTTCCCAGCATAGCCTGCAGCACACACGGGGGGCACACGGGCACGGTGAGCGCTGCACTGCTCCCACCTGCGCTTCCCGCTCTGAGCCAGGAGCGCTGCTCACCCTGTGGGATCTGCTCCCCTCACATCCTGTGGGATCTGCTCCCTCATCCTACAGGATCTGCTCCTTCACCTCCTGTAGGATCTGCTCCCCTCACCCTGTGGGATTCTGTGCTCCATCCTGTGGGATCTGCTCCCCACCTCATGGGAGCTGTTCCTTCACCTCCTGTAGGATCTGCTCCCCTCACATCCTGTGGGATCTGCTGTTCATCCTACAGGATCTGCTCCCCTCTCCCTGTGGGATCTGCTCCCCATCTCATGGGAGCTGTTCCTTCACCTCCTGTGGGATCTGCTCCCCTCACCCTGTGGGATTCTGTGCTCCATCCTGTGGGATCTGCTCCCCACCTCATGGGAGCTGTTCCTTCACCTCCTGTAGGATCTGCTCCCTCACCCTATGGGAGCTGCTCCCTTGCTCTCTTCAGCCCGTGGGATCTGCTCCCCATCCCACGGAAGCTGTTCCTGCGGGATCTGCTCCCCCTGGTCCCACAGCAGTGCTGCAGCTCTGCAGCTGCAAACCAGCACTGGGAGGGCCCTTGGCACAGGCTCCCAGAGCAGCTGTGGCTGCCCCATCCCTGGAAGGGTCCAAGGCCAGGCTGGACAGGGCTTGGAGCAGCCTGGGATAAGTGGAAGGTGTCCCCAGGGCCTGGAGCAGATGATCCCTGATGTCCTTTCCAACCCAAACCGTTCTGAGATTCTATAAATTGCCACTTGAGATGATCCTCAGCCTTTGCAGGCACGCAGAAAAAATCCCAGCTAATCTGTGTTATCCCTGTAATTCACTGTGAATCAATGGAAGAGCCACTTTCCTTCCCACATCACATAAAACCAGGGGGCTTTATCAGTCCCCATATCAAGTCCAATAAAGAGATATTCCCAACAAAATCTTTGAAATATTCTTTGAACTATTCTTTGTCTTTGAAATACTATTCTTTGAAACACTCAGGAGACAGCTCTCCAGTACCCCTGGCTGGTGCTGGGCAGGTAACTGCAGACATTTCCCTCATTTTCCAACATCTGCTCCAGAAAGGCAATGCACAGCTCCCCAGTTTCCCTGTTCCAAGGAGCTGAAGGTCCAAAATCCAGGTGTGAGGAGCTCCTGGTACTCAGCTCCCTCCCTGTGCCAGCCCTGGCCTGAGCTGCTGCACTGGGAGGTTTTCTCAGTGAGCCACAACTCCAGGCTTATTTTTAGGAGCAATTCATTCACACGGAGCCAAGTGTCACCAAAAGTTAGTGAGACACAGCTACAGCTTTACCAACACAGCCAACAGTGTTATCTCAGCCTTTTGAGGTTAATTCTGTACAAATTCTGCTCACACAGCTCTGCAAACTGAGCATGGATCCTCAGAGAGAGGGATCTGCTGCAACTTGATTTATAGCAAATACAGGCAGGGCTGATGCAGTGCTTCCCACACAGATCACATCTCCAAAGGTAATTAAGTAAAGACCTGAGGAGGCTGAACCTCAGAACTGTTTATTCCCAGGCTCTGCCTGTGCAGCACATCCAGGGGACCCCACACTCCCTGGCTGTGCAGGGTTGGGGCTGCAGCTTTGATTTCAAGTTAAGAAATCTGAAACCACCACAGGCTGTGAGCATCATCCCCATGAGAAACCTGGTATCTGGGCTTTGCCCAGAACCAACACCATTTAAAAACTGTGTCAAGTTCCTTCACCTCAGGTAAACACTGAGCTCAGCAAAGAGAAGGGATCTGGGTGACTGGGTTGCCTGCACAAGTCTGCAGTGAAGCACCACAGCTTTGAGCTTCATGATGTGTAAGAAGCAAGTCAGTCCCCAAAATCCCCTAAAATAAACTCCTGGCCTTTGGCTATCAGCTTCCACAAATTTTCACTGTCATTCCACTAACTGATCATATTTTTGGTCTGTCAATCCACTAACTGATCACTTCTTTGGAAATATCTGTCGCAGACATCTTTTATGAAAAACCCTTTCCTTAGGATTTTTCCTCCTGAGAAGCTCAGAGGCCTCAGGAACAAAATGTGAACAATGGTTATCTGCTGCTGTGGAATGCAACAGGTGCATCTGGGATTGGTCTCATGTGGTTGTTTTTAATTAATGGCCAATCACAGTCAGCTGGCTCAGACTCTCTGTCCGAGCCACAAGCCTTTGTTATCATTCTTTCTTTTCTATTCTTAGCTAGCCTTCTGATGAAACCTTTTCTTCTATTCTTTTAGTATAGTTTTAATATAATATATATCACAAAATAATAAATCAAGCCTTCTGAAACACGGAGTCAGATCCTCATCTCTTCCCTCCTCCTGGGACCCCTGTGAACACCATCACAAATACCCGCCTGCAGATTTGACAGCGCCACTCTGTGACCCCCAGTGTGTTTGCAGGGACCTGGGAACACGGGTGTGACCCTGGGACGAGGTGGAGCACCTACCAGACTCCCTGAGAATGTTGTGAGCCTCGAAGTCAGCTTGCCGTAAAGTGCTGAGGACTCCCGTGGTCAGGAAGGTGGGGGTGACATCCGTGGGGGGCTCCTTGACAGGGGGCCCAAACACATACACCACCCTGCAAGGCACAGAACAGACACAGGGCAGGGCAGCACAGAGCTGGGGAACAGCACCAGGCTCCATCCTGCTCACAGCCCTGAACAGCAAAGCACCAACCCCCAGTAAATGCTGCGCCTCATGGTTAATGAGGGCTTCAGCACAGGGCACTAACTGCAATTTATGCATCTGCAGAAGCACGTCCGCAACAAAACACCTCCTAAATTCAGAGCAGTCACATCAGCTTCGTGTGTTTAATGTCATTCCTCGTGTCTCAGAAGCTGCAGAGCTGGAGTGGCCTCGTGCATGGGCTCACCACGAGGTGCTCCCATGTGTGGGCCTGCAGACACAGACCAGGACTACCAAAACACACAGATGTGCCAGTGTGTGCTGTGGATTTCTGTGTGGAATGCAAAGCCAGCTGGGCAGGAGCCTCCTCAGTGTGCCTGGAACAGCAGAGGAGCCTGCAAAGAGCCTGGGGACATCAAAGAGCTCCCAGAGCTGTGGGATGCTCAGGAGGGCACTGCCAAACCCAGCAGAGCTTAAAGCAATCAGCAGTGCTCTGAAGCCACAAACTGGCTTTTATTTTCATTTTCTGACACACTCTGGAACTGCACAGGCAATCCTGATTTACGCCTTCTTTTGTCCCCTCTGCACTTAATTTAAACAGGTGCCTTGCAATTCCTGCTCTCACCTTTCAGAGTAAAAGCTCTGTCAGTAGGTGTCACTTATGTGAGAAAATGAAGTTTTGCTATAAGCAATTCTAAGCAGTTCTGGCAGAAATCCCACAGCCAAGCAAGGAGGGTATAATTCCCCAGAGCTGATTTTTATGTCTCAGCACCTTCAGCTGCTGGAGAAGTCACGGACTGGAGTGGGCAGGAAATGTATCCTCAGAGAGCTCAGCTGACATCAAACTGGCCAGCTTTGGAGCCTCCCTGTGCATCAGAGCTGACAGCCCCTCACAAATCCCTTCCTGACACAAAGGCAAAGCAAAGTGCAGCACATCACAGCTCAGCCCCAGCCCGGAGCCTTGCAGAAGGGATCTGCATAAATTATAGTGGGGCTGCCTAATCCAAGGATATAGGCCAGCAATTTCTTTTCAAGCTGGGAATAAATCCATATTTTGATTTATTGTGTATTTGTGACCTCTGTATGAGACACCTGTCCAACATATAAAAATATCACACCCCAGATTAAACAGAGAAATGTCTGCACATGGTGAAGTTCCACATATGAATTAGACAATTAAAAATAAAGACAGATCAATACTCACCTGTTGATGTTGTGGCACATGCGTGGGATGAGCCTGGCAAGGAACATGAGGGATTCCCAGTGTGGGGCATCCTTGCTGGAGATGCCACAGACGTAGCTGTAGGAGCGACAGTCACCCTGGGGACGGACAGACAGACACTCTGAGTGCCAGCTCTGCTGCCACAGCCACCCACAGCCCCTCCTGCCCATGCAGGTGACAGCAGCACAGCTGGGGACAACATTCAGCACACGCTGAATGCCCAGGACAGGCTGGCACAGCCCCTGCAGCCACCAGGACAGGCTGGCACAGCTTTCCCTGCATTGCCAGCCCTGCAGCTGCACAGGGGCTCCCCAGGCCTGCCCAGCTCCCTGCACTCCTGGGACCAGCCCTGTACCTGCACTCCCACAGTTTTGATGGGCAGCAAGAAGGCATTCAGTGAATGTAGGCTGGTGATCTGCATCAGCTTCTCCTGGTCCTCCTCACTCGTGCACGCCTTCACCCTCTGCAGCAGCGTGTGGGGCTGCCAAGGATGCAACAAAAACTTAAATACATTAAATTAAACACAGCTCCCAGCCCCTCAAACACACCCTGCACGGCACAAATAAAATTGTAATTTAAATAACTGTTTGCTTAGTCTACATTCACCCCTTGGAGCTATTCAAAGCACACCTCTCATCTGACAATTAAACATCAGCTGAAGCACTTCTCTATGATTACACTGAGTTTGAAGCTGAAGCTCTCCAAGGCCATAGGGAAAGCTCTTTTCCTGTGCTCATTTTCTCCCTCACAAAGCTGCACTTCCCAGTTTGATGGCACCACAATTCCATCTTTTAAAGGAAAGGCAGATGGAAATCCCTGCCCTTCAGGATTTACCAAAAAGGCGCTGGAAGTTGTTTTGAACTCACACCTCAGAGCAGACCCCAATAATGCCTGACAGCCACCACAAAGGCCAGCACAGGTAGGAGATGTGGAAATCACACATCAGCCACTGGAAATTCCAGGTTTTGCATCAGGGCCAGCTCCTGGCTCCCGCACTTGCATTTACACACCCAGGGATTTTGAGGTGTGCAAACCCAGAATGTCACAGCTCCTCCGGGAGGGAAGAGCTTTTCCTGCCACTGCATGATCTCATCTGCACAGAGTTTAACTACAACAGCATTTGTTTATTATTTGAAAGGTAAATAAAAGTTCTTGTTTCCAGGAATGGTTCAAAACACTTGTAGCAGTCTGAACAGCTTCAGTTGAGCTGCACTTGGAGGCAGCATTCCTCACAAACACAAACCAGTCCTTTTAACCTTTTAGCAGACTAAACCTCCTTTTAACCTTTCAGCAGGCTAGGCCTCCCTGCATTTCACTTCAGAACCATCACTCAAAATTAAAATTTAGGATTTCCTTACCTTCTTCACACTGGCAGAAAAATCTGCCACTATTTTCAAGATGTTGTTTGTCTCTGGGAAGTCTTTGCACACGTAAGGTTCCTCAGCACAGATCACTCTGATTGCTAGGCCAGGCCCTGCAAAGCAACATTGAAGAGATATTATACCAAATAACAGAAGCTGGTTTTCAGCTGAAAGGGTGGAACACTGAGTCAGTCACTGAATCCTGTGCATTCTGACATTCTGTCTAAGCTTCAGCTGTCTAAATATCCTCAAGGACAGAAAGAAACCAACCCACAATTGCCAACTTCGCTGTTTTCTAGTGTTGGAAATGTTGAGTATTTACTTTCAAGACAGCAAATGCCCCTTGGAAAGGCAGGGCCAGAGCATTATTCCAGCTCAGATCCACGTGGCAGCTCAGGCAGAGCTCACTGCACTTACTGAGAACTTCTCCCACCAAAGCTCAATCATTAAACATGATGTATATTTATCAAGCAGCTCTCAAGCCATCTTTCCTGAAAGACTGTGCTTATATGATAATTGAAATAGATTTTTTTCTGTGTTTGAAGATCAGTTTTACACTGCAGTGACTCTGGAGTGCTGAAGAGCACTGCTGTGACCCCCCGGCCCCACACCTGGGAAGGGATGCCTGGACACCAGCTCCTCGGGCAGACCGAGCTCTCTGCCCAGCACTCGCACCTCATCTTTGTGGAAGTCTTTCAGCGGCTCTATTACTTTACCCTAAAAAAGAAAAAGAAATTAAATAAAAGGCAATTTACACTCCAGCTCACATATCCAAACAAAAAGCCTCAAATGTTCAGGTTCTGGCACCTAAACCAGCCTGAGCTCACAGCACCAGTGCCAACGATTCCACAAACACTGGAAAGAAATCCCAAGTGAACGTGGGCTTTGTAGAACAGCTGAGGACAGAGGGTGAGACCAGGCAGCCCCAGGTTGTGCCAGAGCCCGAGGCTCCAGCAGAGCAGACAGAGCTGTAAGGCCAAGCTGGCTCTGCCTGCAGGAATTCAGACCTTTCTTGTCCCTGCTGGGTGCTCAGACCAACCCCAAAGCCCTGAAAGCACTTTGTGCAGAGATCAGTATTAGAAATGGGATTATTAGTTGTCTCCTGTGGGGAGTTGGTAACTGAGCACCTTCCACCTTCCAGATGAAGTGGGTGAGGTCTCTCTGCTGCGCTGGATCTGAGTTTAACACAGTTAGAGAACTCACCATTCCAGAGCCAGAAAACCAAACCAGGCAGCCTCTCACCTCTGCTTGACATGCTAACACTAATGGGCTGTGCACAGAAAGGCGTTTAAAGGGCTTTTTGGACTGCACATGAACAGACCCTCAGTTGGTTTCTCTGATAAACAGAAGCAATGCAATGAATTACAAATGACAATGGACTCTCAGGGGCCTTGTCAGAGCCATTAGTGGCAGAGGCAGCAGCAGCCCCTGCTTTGGGTGCTGGGTGTGTGGCAGTGCCAGCACACTCCCTGGTTTTGGTGCTGGCACTGCCACACACCCAGCAGAGGTGTGCCACACACTGTGGCAGAGGCAGTGCCAGCAGCAGCAGAGCCCCTGTTTTGGTGCTGGCTGTGCAGAGGCAGCAGCACAGTCCCTGGTTTTGGTGCTGGCCCTGGCAGAGGCAGCAGCACAGCCCCTGTTTTGGTGCTGGCCCTGGCAGAGGCAGCAGCACAGCCCCTGTTTTGGTGCTGGCCCTGGCAGAGGCAGCAGCACAGCCCCTGTTTTGGTGCTGGCCCTGGCAGAGGCAGCAGCACAGCCCCTGTTTTGGTGCTGGCTGTGCAGAGGCAGCAGCACAGCCCCTGTTTTGGTGCTGGCTGTGCAGAGGCAGCAGCACAGCCCCTGTTTTGGTGCTGGCTGTGCAGAGGCAGCAGCAGCACAGCCCCTGTTTTGGTGCTGGCTGTGCAGAGGCAGCGGCAGCACAGTCCCTGTTTTGGTGCTGGCTGTGCAGAGGCAGCAGCACAGCCCCTGTTTTGGTGCTGGCTGTGCAGAGGCAGCAGCACAGCCCCTGTTTTGGTGCTGGCCCTGGCAGAGGCAGCAGCACAGCCCCTGTTTTGGTGCTGGCTGTGCAGAGGCAGCACAGCCCGGGCTCACCTCCTCGCGCAGCTTGCGGATCAGCTCGGTGTCGTTGTGGTGGGTTTTGATCACCTCCGCCTTGCCGCTGGCCACCAGGGAAGCGCTCTCGATCAGGTCAGGCCTCAGGGTGCCCTGAGCAAGGAACACCTCCTCGGGCTTCAGGTTCATCTCCCCGATGACCTCGTTGGCAATCTGCAGCAGGGGCACAAAGAGTCAGAGCTCCGTCGTTTTGGGGCTCTCAAAGGTCTCAAGAATGAATGAATTTTACAGCGGGGAGCTGGAAAAGCACAACCAACCAGCAAGCTCATGATGCCCCTGTCCCACTGCTGAAACACTCCTGTAACCCCACCTCGTGTTGAGCAGAAAATGGAGAAAACACTCCCAGAGCACAGGAACATCAGTGCCCATTAAATATTCTCCTGTCTTTCCCAAAGGCTTCTGGAGTCATCCACAGCTCACACAAGCACCCACTAATTAAACACCACCACTGATTAAACACTCAAAGATGTACCCAGGAATCACAGTATTTAGAACTTCAACCAAACAACAAGTAAGCATTACCTTAACAAAGGTGTCACCGATAATTTTCCTCTTTTCTTCAGGACTTGTAGTCATATTTAAGGTCTTGCTAATTCTTTTACGTGGAGTTCTGTCCTCATCTGAGATGGGCAGAGTCGTTGTGCCATTATAGAATGAATGGGCTGCATTCACCACTGCAGGAAATCACAGGGAGTTTTTGGGGCTTTTACAAAATCAATAAAGATTTTTGTGCAGGTTACAAAATAGAAGTTTCACTTTATTGCTTTAAAAAAAATCCCCAACAAATAAAAATAATTTCCTTTGACTATTAACTGCATTGAAAAGGGCTGCTCAATACCTCAAAAACTAATTTTAACAAGAGCCTTTTATTTCTCTTATTAACCTATTACTTTTTCCATACTGTGAGATTAGGCAGCCACAAAACTGGATGCAAGTCCAGTTCTTGCTTCCCTCTCAGATTATAATTTACTTGCTTTAAACAGTTTACAGACAGTGTTTCCCCAAGGCCTTTCTGCAACCAAAATTAAATGATGCACTATTTACTCATGCTACATTATGCCACTTAATTCAGAGAGGCTCCCAACCCAGAGATCAGCTGGGAGGCTCTCTGGCATCCTTCACCAGCACTGAACTCCCTGACCTACACAAGGAGCACTTGCAGCAAGGGGATTCCCTCAATTTGCTCCTCTGGCTGCCTGCCAGAGCCCAGGTTTATTGCTTCACAGACTGCAAGAATAAGACGTGGATTTTCCACTAAAAAAAAAGAAAAAGATAAATGTAGAAAAATGTGTTTAGAATGCAGCTGAGGACACTGCAGCCCAGGCTGCACTGTGCCAGTGGGAAACACTGCACAGTGCCAGGACACAGGAGAGCCCCTGGGCAAGGCAGGGAGCCCCAGGAGAGGCAGCTCTGGCTCAGGAGTTCACCACGCAGCACAAACTTGGTCTTCTCTGACCTCCTCACACCTGAGGTACCAAAAACCTCTGAGCCTTCTCATCAGCCATGTCTGGGCACTGTCTGCTCTCTCAGGAACTCCCTCACAGAATCAAAAAGGCTGGAAAAGACCTCCCAGGTCATTGAGTGCAGCCTTTGACCAATCAACACCTTGTTCTCAAAAGTAACCCCAAAAACAATTAAAATGCACCTCTTTCAAAGCAAGAAAAAATGCTCTGAAAGTAATTTTGCCTACAGTAGCATTCAGTCACCCAAATGAGCTCACAGCTGACAAAGAAAGAGACTCAGGATAAGGAATGAAGCCCAAAGTGTTAATCGGGATACTGGAAAAGGTGGAAATGCAGTGAGGTCTGTGGCAGCTGAACAGGATCAGAGAAGTGACCAAGGCACAAATCCACTGCTCTGCTGTGCCCCACCTGCACACACACCAACATCTAAGGAGATGGGGCAGCTCACTGTGTGCTCCCATCACGGAAACAAGGCCTAACACTCCAGGTTTAAGCTCTGTGCTCAGGTTCAGGTGGCTCCACATCACCGACCCTGCCTTGGTACCAGAGTCTGGAACAGCAGCCCAACAAACCCAACCCCCGGGGCAGGTTCTGGGGAAAGCAGCACAGGTGGCAGTGCGGGAAGGAGCAGGGAGCAGGAGGAGGTACCTTTGACGTGGATGCCCAGCTTCCTGAGGGCCTCCTCCACGGCCTGGCTCTCCCTCTTGCGCATGAAGCCGTTGTCGATGTGCACGGCGATGACCTGCTCGCGGTTCAGCGCGCGGTTCAGCAGCGCCGTGCACACCGTGGAGTCCACGCCGCCGCTGAGCAGCACCTGAGGGACACAAACAGCCTGTCACACCCTGTCACAGCCGGCCTGGGGGCAGGGGGTCAGCACAGCACCCGGGAGGGTGAACACAGCAGCCAGGAGGGTGAGCACGGCACCCACCTGCAGCGAACACACACTGCCCCAGCCGCGCCATGTCACAGACATCTTTTATGAAAAACCCTTTCCTTAGGATTTTGACTCCTGAGAAGCTCAGAGGCCTCAGGAACAAAATGGTTATCTGCTGCTGTGGAATGCAACAGGTGCATCTGGGATTGGTCTCATGTGGTTGTTTTTAATTAATGGCCAATCACAGTCAGCTGGCTCAGACTCTCTGTCCGAGCCACAAGCCTTTGTTATCATTCTTTCTTTTCTATTCTTAGCTAGCCTTCTGATGAAATCCTTTCTTCTATTCTTTTAGTACAGTTTTAATGTAATATATGCAGTAAAATAATAAATCAAGCCTTGTGAAACATGGAGTCAGATCCTCATCTCTTCCCTCACCCTCAGACCCCTGAGAACAGTCACAGCGCGACTCCCCCAAAACCTGGGTGTGCAGCACCCAAACCACCACAGCTCCCCACACCAACCCCAGCCAGTGCAAACCAGCCCCCAGCTGTGCCCCCACTCACCAGGACCTTCGAGGAGCCCACTTTGTCCTTGATGTCCTGGATGCACTGGAGCTCCCTGTTCTCCACGGTGAAGGTGCCGCTGCAGCCCGCGATGTCGTAGAGGAAATTCTTCAGGATCATCTTCCCATTCACTGTCAGGCTCACCTCGGGGTGGAACTGTGCTCCATACAGCTTTTTAGACTCGTTTGCTATGCCTGGTACACATGACAAAACAAAAATAGGCATAGCCAAGTCAAGCAGGAGACTCAAAGTGGCTCTTTGGGACTGGGTAACTGCAGCGGCTTTCAAACCCCAAATTCTAATGTCCCACAATTTCCTGTGACAATCTCTGTGTGATGTTAAAGCCCTGCTTTCAGTACCTACATTATTCCTGCTCAGTTGAACATTCATGCAATATTAAATACAGTAACAAGTTAATAAAGCTTTAATAATTAAACAGTGCCTGACTTGTACTGTGACAGTGCACAGCCCAAACCCCACTGGCACTGCACACCACAGTGCAGGTCCCCTCTCCCCTGCCTTAAGGGCACAGGAGATTTTATTTCTAAGACAATCAACACATGCATGCTTTAAAACAATATAAACTGTATAAATAATGTTAACTTTAACCACATTTAAATCAGGACCATTGCTTTTAAAGTCTATTTCTTTATAATCGTGACAGCTTGACATACAAACACACTCCAGAAATTGTTAAAACCAATCCATTTATTTGGCAATCAAATAACAAGGGCTATTACTCTGTTCCCATTTGGTTCTAACTCCTGTCTGCCATAATTCCTTACCAAACATTATCAGAAGACAAATTCAGGATAAAATAAATACCTGCTATGATGTTCCCAGACTGTGCCACCACTTTGAATCCATCAGCCACTTTATCCACGCTATCTCCATGAGTGAGGAGCACAAGCTCTTCCTTCTGAAGGCCTCTAAACCAGGATTAAAAACCAGAATCAATTCAAGGAAGAACAAAGCCCTAACTCTGTGCCTTTCCAAGAGATGCCCTGAGGGATTCCAACAAAAGCACATCTCCACAGACAGAGCAGGACATCTGAAATGTCTGCAGCATTTCCTCCCAGGAACAGCCATCTGCAGCTCTGAGATGCCTCCTGGGAAGCTGCCCAAGTCTCTGTCCAACACACCCCTCCTGCAGGAGGGAACTGACATTGATTCTGAAGGGTTTGTGGCTTTCTCCTTACACACACCCCAGGACTGAGGTCCCCTCTGGGACAAGGGGAGCCACCTGGAGTCAGTCAGGATACTGGGAGTCTTGCTTTTCATTTCAACAAAGTGAACCTTTCTTGTTCAAAACTAGGTGTTTTCAGGGCAATTTGGGCACATCAGACAGCTCTGCAGGAGCCCTACAGAGGGAAGGTGATAAAACTGGAGCAGCAGGGATGAGTAAACTGTCAGACTTTTCACAAGGAACTTCAAAGCCATCCACAGAATTATCAAGAAATCTAATTCTGGTTTATAAAACATCACAAAGCAGTTTTAAAGGAAGGTGGAAGAGGAATAGGTTTGGATTTTCTGTGCCCTTTCCAAAAGTGGGTGGGCACCAAACAACAAATACAAGAGCAGTGCACAGCAGCAGACAAGAGCTTAACTCAAATATTCTCAGATCATGGTGCACTTACAGTGTCTCAGTGAAGACTCTGAAATAAGGAGTTTATACAATACTCCCAGCAAATACACCTGCTTTTTTAGAGCCAACTGGAAAGTTATTCCAAAGTATTTATTGCAGTGAGTAACCTGCTTATTTGTGACCACACTTGTAAAAGTTTTATTAGAAATTATCAGCTAATTTCTCAGTTAAAAAAAAAAAAACCAAAAAACCTTCCTCTAATGCAGACAGCCCTTCCCAGGCTGATAGTGTTTTGATAAGTGGAAATGTGTGTGCACCTGAACAGTGAGCAGGTGTTGTCCAGGGTGATGCTGAACACTCCGTCCTCCCGAACGCTCTTCTTGTGCACCGTCCCTCCAAACACCTTGTTCATCATCTGAGAGCAAAGGGAGCCATGAGAAAACACCCCACCCTCACCTCCAAACACCTTGTTCATCATCTGAGAGCAAAGGGATCCATCAGAAAGCACCCCACCCTCACCTCCAAACACCTTGTTCATAATCTGAGAGCAAAGGGAGCCATCAGAAAGCACCTCCCCACCTGCTCCATCCCTCACCTCATCCCAAAGCTATAAGGATTTCCTTCAGAATTAATCCTGGCTCTGTACTGGGCTCATTCCCCTCTGCCAGCACAGCTGGGGGCACTGCCACACACAGGGAGCAGAATCCCACAGGCAGAGATTTGCAAAATTATGTATATTCCATAGTGTGCAGCCCCTTCCCTCAGAAATGGCTGCTCTGCAAACCAGCTGAGTACCTGAGGCCACATCAAAAACCTAACTTTATTCCCTTGGTTTTATTTTTGGAGTAACCCTGGAGAAGCCAAGATGCAGGATCAGAAGTCATGCACCTAAAGCAGCCCTTGTCTCCCTGGAAGTTGGTTTTGCTCAGCTGGGATCTACCAGATCCCTGCAGGCCCACCAGAGAGTCTCCAAAGGGAAGTAAGGGTTATTTCTTTTTTTTGTGAGCCCCAGGTGGATCCCAGCCCTGTCCAGCCTGGCCTTGGGCACTGCCAGGGATCCAGGGGATCCCTGTGCCAGGGATTTCCCACCCTCCCAGGGAAGAGCTTCTCCCTAATCACTAACTCACATCCTTCAGTTTAGGGCCATTCCAAGGTAAGGCAGAGCCAGGAGAGGAGCACACAGCAAGCTCAGCTCATCCATGGACGCTGCTGTGGCTCCCCCAGCACTGCCCCTGCAGCCCACGCAGAAATGAGCCTGAGGGAGGCTGTGGACAGGCACATTTCATGGCTGCACGGGCTCCTGGAGGTGTGTCCCAGCCCCAAGGACCCTGTGCTGTCCCCAAGAGCACCTGCATGCCATAGCAGATGCCAAGCACTGGTTTTCCTATTGTGAATATGGCTGGGTCGAACCATGGTGCATCTTCTGCATACACAGAGTTTGGTCCTCCAGATATGATGATGGCTCTGCAGACAGAACAGGAAGAAATCATTAATCCAAACACACTGGTTACCTTAATCTATTTACTGTAAGCACTGGCACTGTCTCATACCACTCTTAGAACTGACACTTTCTAACAGACTTCATTTTAACACAGATATCATTACATGTAACTTGATTTTTGCTGTCAGACCCAGCAGGTTTTCAGGCAAGGATTTCCCCAGTTTAAACAAAGTCAAATATAAACCATCATAAAAAGTGTGTATTTTAAATTTCTCATAGCCAACCAGCAGCTATGATAAGTGAAGCAGGATGGTTGGGACAAATGTAGAGTATTAGCACCAAGATATATATTTTTATATATGTGTGTATATATATACACATAATTTATGAAGTCTGTGACATCTAGAGGAGACCTGCAGTCAAAAAATACACTCCCTAACTCCTAAATCTGCTGGAAAAAAAGTCCCTTCATCCACTCTGGTTATGCAGAAATGGCATTAGCAGCAAGCTGAGAATTACAAGCACAATACACGTGATCATGTAGGGTTTGGAGTTAATACTTCACCCTAGAAAAGAAAATTATATTATCTCAAAGGGGAAGAGAGAGTTTTTGCAAACCACAGTGATCTCCAGGACCATGAACTGCAGAAGCATCAGTTGGGCAACACTTCTGGCCTCGTGCTGGGATGGAGCAGGGCTGTACCAGACCTTGGACTCAGAACTGTTTGTTTCACAGAGAACATCAAACTTGTTCTGAGCAAGGAGTGCAAAACCAAACCAGACAGGACGTGCACAAATGGGATTAACAGAGCAGAGTTGTTCTGGCTCTGAGCAGCAGGAGCAGGAGCTGTGCTGCCCACTGCTGCCTGTGCCACCAACAGGAACAGCCCTGCGGGACCAGCCTGGCACCAAGGCCACCTGCAGCCCCTCCAGCCAGGGGAATGGAGCTGGAAGGGGCAGCATTTGTTCCCCTGCCTGCTGGCATCTCCAGGCCAGCTCTGGAACCAGCACAGCTGATGTGGGTGCAGTTTTACCATCCTGAAACCACCCTGAAAGCTCGTCCCTGCAGCTCCTGCACAGGCACTCCTGGTCAGCCTGGAGACACAGTGCATCTCCTGACCCTGGAGTGCCATGAAGAGCCTGAACTCCCCTCTGTGGCTGCTGGTGCTCCTGCTCCAAATAACTCCATGCACAGAAGCAGTTAGCACAACAACCTAGTCTAGTAAGAAAAATAGGTTGCACCTGTAATAACAAGATCTGTCCCATAAAAATCCACAATGAAAAATGTAAACACCTGGGTGAAGAGAGAATCTTAGAAAAATGTAAACACCTGGGTGAAGAGAGAATCTTAGAAAAATGTAAACACCTGGGTGAAGAGAGAATCTTACCACGCACACACAAAAACACCTTTGAACCAATGAATTAATTGGGCAAGAAAACTACCAGCCACTTGGAGCTGGACACAAGGTCCATGAAAATGACATAAAATGAGTTACATGAATAAAGAATTGGCTTTCCCTATGTGAAGAAATGGAGTTCTGTGTGCTTTATTGCAACATTAGAGCTGCTGCTCAGGTGGTGAGCATGGAACAGACGGCAGGGAATGACCCAGGCGGTGAGCAGGGAACAGAGAGCAGGGAAGGGGCAGGAGGGTGAGCAGGGAACAGGAGGATGGCAGGGAAGGGCAGACGTACCTGAAGCCCTGCTCGCGGATGGCGAAGGCCGGCGTCTCCAGCGGGAAGATCTCGGACTGCACGAAGAGCTCGCGCACGCGGCGGTCGATGACCTTGCCGTACTGCGCGCCCGCGTCCAGGATCACCACGGCGCCCTCGTAGTGGTGCTGCCCATCCTTGAGCTCTGCCCCGGCGTTCTCGGGCTGCCAACGGCAATCCCATGGGGTCACCCACGTCAGAAACCCCATGGAACTGCTCACACCCACGTCAGAAGCCCCATGGAACCGCTGACACCCATGTCAGAAACCCCATGGAACCACCAACGTCCACTCAGCAATCCCACAGAATCACCCACACTCACTCAGCAATCCCATGGGGTCACCCACACCCGCGGCAGAAACCCCATGGAACTGCTGACATCCATGTCAGAAATCCCATGGACTGCTGACACCCATGTCAGAAACCCCATGGAACCGCTGACACCCACATCAGAAACCCCATGGAACTGCTGACATCCATGTCAGAAATCCCATGGAACTGCTGACACCCACGTCAGAAATCCCATGGACTGCTGACACCCACGTCAGAAACCCCATGGAACTGCTGACACCCACGTCAGAAACCCCATGGAACTGCTGACATCCATGTCAGAAATCCCATGGAACTGCTGACACCCATGTCAGAAACCCCATGGAACTGCTGACACCCACGTCAGAAACCCCATGGAACTGCTGACACCCACGTCAGAAACCCCATGGAACTGCTGACACCCACGTCAGAAACCCCATGGAACTGCTGACACCCACGTCAGAAACCCCATGGAACTGCTGACACCCACGTCAGAAACCCCATGGAACTGCTGACACCCACGTCAGAAACCCCATGGAACTGCTGACACCCACTCAGCAATCCCACAGAGCCACACACTAGCAATCCCACAGAATCACCCACACCCACTCAGCAATCCCATGGGGTCACTAATACCCATGTCCCACCAAGTCACCCACACCCCTCAGCAATCCCACAGAATCACCAACACCCAGGTCAGAAATCCCACGGAACCACTGACACCCATGTCAGAAATCCCACAGAGCCATGCACACCAGCAATCCCACAGGAATACCAACACCCACGTTAGAAATCCCATGGAACCACCAATATCCAGGTCAACAATCCTGTAGGGTCACCCACACCCACCCAGCAATCCCATGGGGTCACCCACACCCATGTCCCACCAAGTCATCCACACCCACCCAGCAATCCCACAGGGTCACTGACATATGAGGCTGGCAAAGGCCCCTGTGAGTGGCCAGAGTCCAGCTGTCCACCCAGCTCCATCACTCTGGTCACCACTGAACTGTGCCCTCACGTGCTGCTTGCACACATTTTCAGAACCTCTCAGGGATGGTGGCCCCATCACTACCCTGGGCAGCCCCTCAAACGCTTTACAAACGTTTCTGTCAGGAAATGTCTCTTGATATCCAGTCTAAACCTTCTCTGGCTTTACACTGACAGCCCATTGACTAAGCCAGATCTCTTTAACAAGTAACATGTGCAAGGCTTTGCTGATTAGCTATGCTAATTTATGATAAAAATGACAAAGACCGGCCAAGAAACTTCAAAATGCATAAAAACCAAACAAAATCTTGACGATTATAAGGAGCAGTTGAGGCACTTGCGAGATAAAGGTACTGGACACCAGCACAGATCATGCACCCCAAGCAGACACACAGGCATGACATCCCCCAAACCAAACAGGGCACAAATTAGGGAAGAAAAATGCTAATGATCTAATGAAGGCAGAGCTTTCCACAAGCAAGAGCTCATATGCCCTGATCACCATCTGCAGCCTCTCCATCTCTTTCCATTTTCCAGTTCCACACAAACCCCAGCACAGCCCATGAGAACTGAGAGCACCAGCCTTTTTCTCAGGCAAAACAGCACAAAACCAAACAAAAAATGTTTTCCCCCCGTCACGCTGGCTCATATGCTGAACTTCACTTGACATTACCTCCTGGAGAGAATAAAAAGGGGAAATTGAGAACAAATGTCCCTGCTAAAAGATTAAAAAAAGAAAAAAACCCACACATTTTGAGTGCAGCATCTGAGCAGACTGCATGTCAGAACAAAGCAGTGGTTCCCTCTGAGCCCCTCATGCCTGAACTGCCTGGCCAACTTCAGCCAAACATGAAGGAATGCTAAAATACACAAGGCCCAGTTTCCTCATTTAAAGAAACTTGTGGAGAGAGCAGCTATTCCATTGGAAGCATCTCCAGGGAAGAATCAACAGCCATGCTGCAACACCAAAAATCTGCTGCCTAAAGAACTGAATTCTGTCAAGGTGTTCTTCCCCTAACCTAAAGCTTACCCTGTCCATGCCAATGTAGCTTGGTGAAGGACAAACTGGGAAGGGTTTTGCTTTGGCAAATGCTGCCTCCAAACACCTTGGAGCTCCATTTCAAGTTTTCCTGATGGCAGGCTGGAGTGGCTCTGCTGCCTGCTCCAAACCATCAGAACCTCCAACCCAGGACTGGCCTGTGTTCCCATCACTGCTGCTCAGCCATGTCCACCTGGGGCAGGAACCCAGCCACAGGTGATTCTGGAGAGCATCACCCTGCTGGGACACAGCCTCCCAACAAACACACTGGAAATGTCCAAAGTTCACACCAGCTGCAAGAGGTTTTATCTTAATTAAAGGACATAAGTGGGGAAAAAAAATAGTGCTAAATCCCTCAAAAGCCTAAATCCAGGTTAAACTCAGATGTTTAATTTTTGCCCTTCAGCTGGCAGCCAAGTTGCCTGATGGGGAGCTCTTAATGACATTTAGTCCTGGGTTACACAACAAAAAGTGCACATGCTGGAAGGGGGCAGACTTCAGCAGCCTCAGCCCCAGCGAGGCAGAGTCACTAGAGCTGTCCTCCCTTCCAGGGCAGGGAGGGAAATACTGTTACAGTGATTCTGGGCATTTTCACCTGGCAATTTCTAAATTAGCAGCTCCTGCAAGACAGACCAATATCCTCATGCTTTCCTGAGCCCATCTTGGGGAAAACACTATTCCTGGCAGTGCTATGTTTTTATTTCAAGCCTTTAAGTGTTTCAGAGCAGTAGGTTGTGTCATTTAGGGCAAGAGCTCTGCAGCCTCCTCACCAAAAAAGACTAAACAGAAGGTACTGTTGGTGTCAGCTCAGCTGGACTGATAGCCAAGCATCCACACCTGTAGCTGATAAATAAATAAATCTGGTTTTCAGTGCCCTGCCCCGAGATGCTTTGGGCAGGCAGGTGTGGTTAATGGGGGCATGAGTTAACAGGTGGGAGGGAGACAGGAGTGTGAAAACAGACAGAGGCTGAAGTTACATCAGGAGTAGCTTGAGGAGCACTGTTAAAGCAGCATGGTTTGGTCTCTGTCCTGAACCTGCACCTCCCTCAGAGGCAGGACAGCAATCCAGACTCCTCTGAACTCACCAGACAAGTAGAATATTAAGGGGGTGCAGGACTAAGAGAGCCCAACACACACCACCACAAATCACAGGCAAAAAGAGGAAAGGAAAAAGGGCAGAAAAGTCATCACAGGATCTGGCTTCACTTATTTAAGGGCACAGTTCCAAGGCTAGGGTTTTAAACCCCAGTTTACCATGGCAAACGCCACTTGATGAAATCCAAAAGGAACAGATGCTGTTCCTGTGCAGCCAGCACGGCAGCTGAGCCCTGCACACCAGGGTGTGCCAGCAGATTTAGAGGACACCAGACAGCCCAGCTCCTGCAGGGACAGACGGGGCTTATGGGGCCAGCACCTCCTCCTGCTGGGGCTGACAGCCTCCAATGAAAGCTCCTTTCCCCTCAGTGCAGGTACAACTAGAGCTCCTCGTCCTCTGGTCTATCACACAAAAGTCAGGAGAACACGCTGGTTTGAGACCGGCTGTGGGAGCTGCTCTGACACCTGTCCCAGGTGGCACAGGGCAGAGGCACCACGCTGCTGTCCCAGAGTGGGACTGAAAACAGGGCTAAAAGCGTGGGCACGCTGAGAGAAGAAAGTCTCTATTCAGCTAACTCAACTCACAAGTCACCCTGAACACCACAGACCTGGGACATGGCACCAAGGTGGCACCTGAGCTGTGTGTCACCCCAGCTGTGCTGCCAGCCTCATCACCACCTCAGCTCCACCACGCTAACACTGGAGAGCAAAATCTTCCATCACTGCCGTTCTTCTGTGCCAAAACCAAATAATTCCAAGTTCTCCAGTGAGCTGAGGTAGAACTGGAATCAGGCTTGAGTTACCAGCCACAGACACCACAAATCCTGTTCCTCACATACCTACCTAGTGCCTTAAACTCAGTGTGCAAGCTCCTAGCAGCCCACTTGTGCAGAATCAGGGGATTTTAAACATTTCACACACCCACATGCTTGGTCATTAATGCAATTTATAAACCACATTTCCATACAGACCAGTCCCATGCTGGAGTACTGGAAAGCAGCAGCAGCTCCTCTGCCCGAGCCCCCGGCCCTGAGCTGTCACCCACACTGGTAACTCAGAACAAACCAAAACCAGGACCTTGATTTTGCACTTTCAGGCTAGCACAGGTTTTACAAGAGTTTAACTGTTTCCCTGTGGTATTGAAATTAAGCAGGTCTAAGAATACTCACTCATATTTCACAGCATAACAGGAAAGCAGCTCCCTCAAACTCAGGCCATCCCCAGGAGCAGGACAAGAGCCCCCAAATCTTTCTATCAGGGAAGCTTTAGCAGACAGGTGTGTCCTGCAGGTGTAGGTGGGCTGCAGGAGGAGCAGGAGCCTTTCCCTGCACAATCTGCTCTCACTCTGCAGGATGAGCCGGAGCTGCACATCCCATAGCCAGGGGAACCAGAGCTGCATATCCCATGGCCAGGGAGAACCGGAGCTGCACATCCCATGGCCAGGAGAACCGGAGCTGCACATCCCATGGCCAGGAGAACCGGAGCTGCACATCCCATGGCCAGGGAGAACCGGAGCTGCACACCCCATGGCCAGGGACAACCGGAGCCGCACATCCCATGGCCAGGGACAACCGGAGCCGCACACCCCATGGCCAGGGACAACCGGAGCCGCACACCCCATGGCCCGGGACAACCGGAGCCGCACACCCCATGGCCAGGGACAACCGGAGCTGCACATCCCATGGCCAGGAGAACCGGAGCTGCACACCCCATGGCCAGGGACAACCGGAGCCGCACACCCCATGGCCAGGGACAACCGGAGCCGCACACCCCATGGCCAGGGACAACCGGAGCTGCACATCCCATGGCCAGGAGAACCGGAGCTGCACACCCCATGGCCAGGGACAACCGGAGCCCCAGGAGCAGCCCCGGCCAGGAAAGGAGGCTCTGACCACGGCCGGGGAAAAACGGGCCAGAACACTCACACAGGGACAAAGCGAGCACTCAAAACCCCTCCAGAGGCACAGCTTCTTGCAAACGAGATATGGAGCCGAGAAGGAGGGAGGAGAGGAGCAGCCCCGGCCAGGAGGGGAGGTTGCGAGCACGGCCAAGGGAAAGCGCGTCAGAAACTTACAGGGGACCAAGCGGGCTCCCAGAGCCGAGCGCCCGAACCCCGAGACACGGATTTTCCCAAACTCGATAAAGAAACCAGAACAAGTCCTTTATCCCGCCACAGCAGCGGCTGGAGGCAGCTCGGTGGGAAGTTGCATTATCAGAAAGCGCTAGAAGTTCCCGCGGCGCACGGCTCGCTCCGTGCCCCGCTGTGCCCGGCCCACACGGACACACGGACACGCGGCCGCCCCGTCCCCGCAGCGGGACACGGGCGGTGTGGGACACCCGGGCCGGGGCTGGGGCGGGGAGCCCTGCCCGTGCCGCTGGACGAACCGAGCCCCCGGCCCCGCTGCGAGCGGGGACACGGCCGGGCGGGGTTAGGGTTAGAACAGCCCCGCTCGGGGGGTTAATCAGTTAATTAATGAATTAGCGCTCCGCGAGCAGCCGGGGCTGCGGCTGCAGCGCGGGCGGTCCCGCTCCCCTCCCGGGCCGCGGGCCCCGCCATGTGCCCGGCCGGGCCGGGCCGGGCCGGGCCGGGCCGCAGCCCCGCGCCCCGCGGCCGCAGCACTGACCTTGGTGTCCCCGTTGCACAGGGCCATGGGGGCGGCGGGCAGCGCGAAGAAAGGGCCGCGAGGAGCCGCGGCCGATGAGCTAATGCCGCCCGCGGGAGGAGGAGCCGCCTGGCACGGCCGCTCCGGCGGAAGGGGAGGAGCGCCGGCGGGGTCGGGGGCGGGCCGGGGACACGGCGGGGACACGGCCCGAGAGCCACGCACCCCGCGGGCTTTGGGGTGTGACAGCGCATTTTGCTCTGTTATCAGGGTAAAGACAATCAGAGCCCTGCAGTGAGTGGGGTTTGTGCGTGAGCATCCTGTGGTACCATGGGATCGCTGCCTGCTTTGCGCTGGGAGCTTAAAGCCCATCCCGTCCCACCCCTGCCATGGGCAGGGACACCTTCCATCGACCAGGTCCATCCCGGCCTTGGACACTGAACCTGCTGTGCGCCTGCTGGGTGAATTCCCCAGCGGACACCGGAGAACGTGACTGCGTCCGTGGAACCCTCCTGGAGCGGTCCCGGGGCCGTTTTGATGCCTATCCCTGAGCATCGGTGTAAATAAAAGGAATGACGGAAGGGGTGAATGAAGGAATTCTGGTTAAGGAATTCTAATTTTGCTGTCAGATTCCAAACAGTTCTGACATGAGGTTGATAGAAATGTACAAGTTTTGTTCAAAGTCGGGGTTTCTGGTCTGTTGTTTTTTGGGATGTGTCATTCTTTTACAGTTCTATTTACATTGGCATTCAAGCAGGGCTATCTAAGAGCACATGGCACAGGATTGTGTCCAGACAGGTCTGCAATATCCCCAGTGAAGAGACTCCACACGCTCTGTGGTCTCTGTTACAGTGCTCGCAGCAAAGATCTCCCTCCTGTCGAGGTGGAACTCCCTGGGCTCATTCCCGGTGCCGTTGCTGGGTGTCCGGAGCAGAGCCTGGGCAGAGCAGAGCTCTGACCCTCCCTGCACCCAGGGACAGATTGGGACAGCGAGGGCTGAGGGTTCCTCTCGAGGCTGAACAGTCTCAGCTCCCTCAGCCTTTCCTGGGCACGGAGGCTCCAATGATCCCGACCCGCATGCGACCCCCGATGCTGGTTCCCGTTCCCGGTTCCGCTCCTGCTGCCCCCGACTCGTCAATCACGGTCAGGGGGCGTTGCCATGCATGACGTCACTCCCATTGCACCAATGGGACGCAGCCACGCCTGGCCCGCGCGGGGCGGGGTCGTTCCCTCAGCGCGGCGGCGGCGCCGGGGCCGCTCCGGGCCGTTCCCGCGCGTGCCGGGGCCGCTGCCGGGCCGTGCCGGACATGGCGCCCGCCATCGCCGCCGAGGAGGGCGGCCGGCAGCGCCGCGCCGCCACCCGCCAGCACAGCCTGGACCTGACGGGCGACCCGCCCCCCGACGGGCTGCCCGGCGACACCGAGGCGCTGCTGCCGGGGCCGGGGCGGGCGCGGGGGTACCGCGCGGAGCTGGGCAGCATCCTGCTGCTGCTGGTGCTGTACGTGCTGCAGGGCATCCCGCTGGGGCTGGCGGGCAGCGTGCCGCTCATCCTGCAGAGCAAGAGCGCCAGCTACACCGACCAGGCCTTCTTCAGCTTCGTCTTCTGGCCCTTCAGCCTGAAGCTGCTGTGGGCGCCCTTGGTGGACGCCGTGTACCTGCGCGGCTTCGGCCGCCGCAAGTCGTGGCTGGTGCCCACGCAGTACGTGCTGGGGCTCTTCATGATCTACATGTCCACGCAGGTGGACGCGCTACTGGGCGACGGCCACGGCCGCGGCCCCGACGTGGCGGCCCTCACCGTCACCTTCTTCCTCTTCGAGTTCCTGGCGGCCACGCAGGACATCGCGGTGGACGGCTGGGCGCTCACCATGCTGTCCCGGGAGAACGTGGGCTACGCCTCCACCTGCAACTCGGTGGGGCAGACGGCCGGCTACTTCCTGGGAAACGTGCTGTTCCTGGCCCTGGAGTCCGCCTCCTTCTGCAACAAGTACCTGCGCTTCGAGCCGCAGCCGCGGGGCATCGTCACCCTCTCAGGTACGGCCGGGTGTGCGCCCGGTGTGCCGGGACAGAGCCAGAGTGCGCTGCTTTGGAGGGGACCAAAGGGATTCCCATGGCAGGGACACCTCCCACTGCCCCAGGTGCTCCCAGCCTCAATATCCGGCCTGGCCTTGGGCACTGCCAGGGATCCAGGGGCAGCCCCAGCTGCTCTAGGCACCTGTGCCAGGGCCTGCCCACCCTGCCAGGAAAGCATTTTTTCCTAATAATAATGGTTATATCTTCCTCAGGATGCTTCTGCCCTGTGCCTGGAGCCCTCTGTGGTTTGATGCTGGGAACCAAACAGGTTTGGTGTGTCCCTTGCCCCGTGGGAAAGCACAGCCTGCTTGGAGGCTGGCAGAGTCCTCTGCTAAATGCACTGGAGTTCAGATTTTGCTGGGCTTTAACCTGCCTTGTCATTATCTTGGCTGACCTAAGCACTTTGGAGGAACTCTTATTTTTTTCCTCCTGGTTTAATGGCCATGGACTAGATTACTCTTTAAGAAAAGCAAGCCAAAGTCTCCATGTGGGAAGAAGAAAGAATCAAACAAGCAAACAAAGATTCTTCCAATATGATATTTTTCACAGAATAAAAGTGAAAGTGTTCAGGGTTGGGCGTATGGCCAGTTTCTAAAGGAAGGCCTTATTTTAGGGGGGGATTTGCTTTTTCTCTTTAGTAAATTAAATGGAGCGTGGTTATCCAAGCATAACTGGCTGTCAGTGGAGGGATGTTTCTCTTTGCTGGGGTTAGGGATTTTTCTCAGAAAGGTTCTGTGTGATGGCTGATATTAGGGGCATTACCCTGGAGATGCTTGAGGTGCAGCTGGTTTGGTTGCAAGGTTGAGTGAGGACAGGAAATGCTGGCACCATTCTGGCTGCAGCCTCAGGGTGACCCTGCAGTGAAGAGCAGCTCCCCATGGTCTCAGTCTCTGCTCCGCTCACACTGATTGCCTTGCCTGAGCCATCTCAGATCAGGGATGCCAGAACAGGCTGGAATTGTGTGAAGGGGAGCTTTGCTTTCCGTCCTGCCTTTCCTCAGGGCTGAACCAGGACAGCAGTGTCCCCATTGCTGTGCTTGCCTGGTCTCTGCAGCTCTCACCCTGCTCAGCAGTCCTCCCCTGTGCTCCCTGCTGCCAGCCTGGGCCTGGCCCGTGCCAAGGAGCACAGAGTGGCCCTGCAAGTGTCCCAGCTGGTTCCTGGCTTTCCCCGGGGCTGTGCAGCTCCTGGGCTGCCGTGTCCATCCTCTCACTGCAGTGCACACTGACGTCTTTGCTGCTGATGCAACTTGCAGCCACTGCTGTTCAGGCAGCCTGGCTTGGCTCTACTTCCCTCACTGCCCAGGGTTTTGGTTGGTTGGGGTTTTTTCCCCCTCAGGGCTGTTTGTATAAATGGGTTTGTTAGTATTACCAAAGTGCTGTTTTTAAAAGATATTGTCCCCTAACCCAAACAGCACCAATGCCACCTCCTTAAACTGCCCTGGAGTATTGATGTGGGTGGAGTAAGAACAGCAAATAACTGACACTGTAGTTGCAGGATATGGTTTTTCAGGTGGTAAAACTGTAAGAAATTTCTGTTTCTCAGTGGTGTGAGTGGCACAGTTTGGTGTTTCCCTGGAGCAGCTGAGAGCAGCAGGAGGAGCCAGCTCACCAAGGAGCACAGGGGCTCGCTGTCCTTGCCCTGGCTGTAATGGGCTCGTGATGAGCAGGTTTGGGCAGGTAAAGCAGCAGAAAACTTCACTGCTGGAAAAGGTGAATGTTCTCTGCCGGCTCAGATCTCTGAGCACTTTTGTTGTAGGCTGAGCCCAGTGCCAGGGAAAGAACAAGTCACCACTCCATGATCCAGAGGGCAGCACCCCGAGGGAGCTGGGTTAGTTTGGGTAGCAGGGAAGGTTCTTCCCCTGAGGGTGCTGGCTCTGCCCAGGCTGCCCAGGGAATGGGCACGGCCCTGAGGCTGCCAGAGCTCCAGGAGCCTTTGGGCAGCACTGCCAGGGATGTCTTGTGCCAGGCCAGGAGCTGGGATGATCCTTGTGGGTCCATCCCAGCTGAAGATATTCTGTGATCCTGAGTCAGCTTGGAGTTGTTGAGAAGCAGCAGCAGCATTCATTGTTCTCATTAACCTCAGGAAATAATATGGACAAATGTAAACCCATCATCAAACTCGCCAAACCACAGGCTGTGCTGGGCTGTGTCAGGCTGAAGTGCCAGAGAAGGAAACGGGAAAAACCCTTCTGTAGGCTGATTGTCCTGGTGCATCCAGGGCTTTATTTTGCACTTGCTGTTCAGGTGACTTCAGTTTATTTAAGAGCAGGGGAAGCTCCCTGGCTGGGTTTGTGATTCCTGCCTGGTTTGCCCATTCCAGGGAAAGAGAGGGAAAGGGAAAGAGTGAACACTGGACAAAGGTGCTCCTTAAAGGCCTGTAGAACGCCCCTCCTCCTGGGATCCTGGGTACCTGCACCACCTGGGTACCTTCTTCAGGCTGTTTTCCAGCCTGGTCCATCCCTGATGTAGTTCAAAACCTTGTCTTGCCCCATCTCAGTGGTTTGTTTTGTTACTAGCAGTGTAGCTGCAGAAACAAAATAGACATGGGGGAAGCAGCAGTGGTGGCACCAGAGAGTTTGTCCTTGAAATCCCTTATGTAAACTCTCGTTCAAAGTTCTTCTGCTTGTAGCCTGTTAGTGAGGTTCCTTGCATTTGAAAGGAAATGTACCTTATTTTTGTGTAAACTGCCTACAGCTTCAAAAACCCCAGTTTTTCTTGTCTGAACTACTATATATATATATATAGTGGGTTTTTTTCTTTTTTCTTGCTTTGCTTTGTTGTTGATGCAGCCCCTGCAGTGCTGTGCTGCAGCTGACAGGGCTGGCCTGATCAGGAGCACTCATGTGATGATGCTCAGAGCTATTTCTATCCCCATCCTTGCACTGTGTGTCTCTCACTGCAGTGATAATGCTCAGGGTTATTATTAGAGAACTGCTCCTCTACATCCTTTGTAGCCAGCAGCTGTGATTTGTGAGACTCTCAGGAAATGCATCTTTCCTTGAGAACGTCTGCTCAGGGCACCTTGTGTTTTTAAGAGAGAGCAATCTGACAGTGTTGCTTGTGAGGTCACGTTTGTTTTAGGAAAGGGAAAAGTAGCAGAAATGTCATAAGGAGCCTTTTTTCTGTTACCCTGGGAATGGTGGGGCACGCCTGGAGCAGTCCTTGCACGTTTTCTTCCCTGCTGTGCAGGAGAAGCAGGCAGTGATCACCAAACCTTTGTCTCTGCCCTTTCACCAGCCCTGGCTGCTCCTGCTGGGTTTCCTGGAGGCTGCTGGGGCTGCTCCTGACCAGAAGAATAAAGGCTGCTTCTTGCACAGGCTGAGTTCTTTATGCTGCTTCTGTCCTAGCCCTGCACAGGCCGAGTTCTTTCCTGCCCCTATCCTAGAGGCACAGGATAGGATGATCTTGACCTGGCCATTCACTCAGTCAGAAAGTACTCTCTTGGTGGTTTTTTGCTGCCCCACATCCATGATTTAGCAGATACTGATCTGCTTAAAGCAGAGCACTGGAATGCTGCCGCGGATCCACTTCAGCCAGATAAATCTGAGGACTCCTTACCACTCTGTAAAAACTTTCCTGGGGCCATCTTCACCCTCCTAAATGCCCGTTTCCTGCAGGTGGGAGATGGATGTTAGATAGGGCTGTAGGGCTGAGGCACAGAGTGCTTCCCTGGCTGCAGGGTAAGGGAGGAGCTGGGAAGGAGTTCTGCCTCTGGAGGTTCTTCCCTGTTGTCTAATGATTACATGTGGTTTTCCTCCTTTATCAGCCTGCAGTGGCTGTGTGTGTGATCCTTTAACACGTTCATTTTTGCCTCTGTTCCTCCTCCAGCATGCTCGCTGTGGTAATAACCCAGCAAGCAGCAGGGAGGTGACCTGGTTTGCTGCTGCTCCTCTGCCTCAGCTCCAGCATCACCTCCTTTCAGAGGAGGGCACAGCTGTGTCACTCACTGGATGTAGCTCTGTGCTTGTGGTTTGCTTTTGCTGCTTGCTTTTATTCCACTTTGATTATTAGGTTTACGTTCTACAACTGTCAATCACGGCTGCTACAAAGAAATTTTTATTTTATTTTATTTTCCCCTCCAGATTTCCTGTTTTTCTGGGGAGCTGTCTTCTTAGTTACCACTACATTGGTTGCCTTCTTGAAAAAGGAAAACGAGGAGCCAATACCAGCAAAGGAAGAAACAAAAGGCATCACTGACACATACAGGCTGCTATTCTCAATAATCAAGATGCCAGCAGTTCTTACTTTCTGTCTCTTGATCCTCACTTCAAAAGTAAGTAAATACATTTAAGAATTGTTAAATGCTGGCATCAGAGTCTGAAAGGCTGCTGAGTCCCCGGGATGTAACTAAGTTTTGCTGTTGGGTGTCACAAGAGTTGTGAATTTTCACATGAAATTCAAGCAGAATGGGTTATCTCATTGTGCTGAGCAGGGCTGTGCAGCAGAAAAGCTTTCTGAGAGCTTTTGTGTTTGACACAAGCATTGAAGAGAAGTTTGGTGGCAGTGTGGCATTAAAGTCCATTTTTAAACAGGCTGTGTAGCCTGTAGTTGAAAGGGCAGAAAGTGTTTGTTTTTAGCTCAGAATCCCCAGCTCTGTCCAAGCTGGGTTTCCATGGCTCCTGCTTGGACACTGAGGATGCCAGCAGCAGGGAAGGCACAGGAGTGAATGGCAGTGCTGCTTAATGTTCCTGGAATAGTTTTGGCTGTGATGACAGTAAGAGTGGTCAAGTGTAGAACATGCAGAACTAATCTGGAAATCAAATCAGGGGCAGAAGTGACTTCAGTGACAGTGTGTTCTGTATCCCATTTCTCAATTTACGTGATAGGGAGTAAATTGAATTTCTAGCCAAACTCCCTGTTCTCCTCAGCTTATTTTGTCTCCCTGACATTGCAGATTGGGTTTTCAGCAGCAGATGCTGTAACAGGACTCAAACTGGTGGAGGAGGGAGTCCCCAAAGAGCACCTGGCTCTGCTGGCAGTTCCAATGGTTCCTCTGCAGATCATCTTGCCTCTGGTTATCAGCAAATACACAGCGGGCCCCCAGCCCCTGAACACCTTCTACAAAGCAATGCCTTACAGGTAAAGCCTCATTTTAGTGGAACACAGTGTGCTCAGTTTGTGTGTTCAGATCACCTGTAGGGTTTTGTGTCTAACTCTCTCACTTCCAGGTCCAGAGAAGTGTGTCAGGATTGTCACAGTGAGTTGAACTGTCTGGTTCATGCAGTGTCACTGTGTAGAAGCATGGGATGTGCATGTACAGCACCATTAGAGCAGTGCTCTCCTGCTCCTAACTAACAATGTCACTGCTTGTCAAATATTTGGTATCTAGCTCTGAGATAGAAATAGGTGTAACTATTTGAATCTAAACTAATTTAATGTAGTCTCTGTAGTTTTTCAGTGGTTGCTTTGTGTTGAGGAACCACATGGGAAGGATTACTTGGAATAACAAATCATCTTTCTCATCCCTCCAGGTTGCTGCTTGGCCTGGAATTCGCTTTCCTGGTGTGGTGGGCTCCTAAAGTAAAGCATGAAGGAGGATTTCCTGTTTATTACTACGCTGCAGTGGTGCTGAGCTATGCTCTACACCAGGTAACAGTCTCAGTGTGGGGAGGGGAAATGCTCTTCCCTGTCCCGTCCTGGGTCAACTGGAATCCCCCCAAGCCTGACCTGTGCTGTGTGGCAGGACTGACTTCTAATACTCTTGCCAGTGGTATTCCTCCCTATTCCCTGTGCTCCATTGGACATCATCTGGCAGCTACTTTGAGTTCTCTGTGACTGGTGTAGTTCCCCAGATTCCTTTTTCCCCAGACCCAGAAGCTCAAAAGCACAGAGGAGCTGGAGAAACCCCAGAACTGTGCCTGAGCTTGGTAGGCATGCTGATGGTTGTGCAAAGAAAGTTATGTGATCCTGGTCCTAGGAAAAAAACTCATTTGTTGGAGGAACATCATAATGGATCTGATCCAAAGACTTGGAAACAAGCACCTGATACAGCATGGTCTTTGGATCAGAACTGGAATGCAGGGCCTTGAGAGGTGATTTTTAAATGCAGAAGGGTTGTGTTAGGTGCTGTTTTAGCTGGCTGATTGTCTTTCAGTTTGCTAACCCAAGTCATGCCAGTGCATGTGAGGCTGGGTCTGTTGCAGCATGACTTGAGACCAGCAGCGAGGCCACTCCCCGAGTTAGCACAGGGACAGGCTGCAGGAGGAACTGCTGCTGCTGGGATCGCTTCCAGTCAGTGCTGCTGAGCTCAGGGGAGCTCTCAGCAGGGTTGTGCTGGGGGTTTCAGCCCTGTCTGTCTGTCTGTGTGTGTCTGTCCCCAGATCACGCTGTACAGCATGTACGTGGCCATCATGGCCTTCAACGCCAAGGTCAGCGACCCGCTCATCGGGGGCACCTACATGACCCTGCTCAACACCGTCTCCAACCTGGGGGGGAACTGGCCCTCCACGGTGGCCCTGTGGCTGGTGGACCCCCTGACAGTGAAGGAGTGTGCTGGGGCCCAGGGCCACACCTGTGCCACCGCAGGGGCCTCAGAGGTGAGCCTGGGGCTGGGGGGGCTCTGCTCGATGTCTGTTAAATGGCTTCCTTTGGGAAGCTTCACAGTGTATAGCTTGTGTTCAAAATTCCCACTGATGGAGCTCATTCTCCTGTCTGATAAAATCCAGGCTGTCAGCAGCTGGGCACTCAGAATAAGCACCCCTTACCCAGGGTTTGCAGCTGCAGAGTTGTGAGCCCTTTGCTCCCATGCTGACCTGGAGGAGAAGCACCAGACTGGTGCCACATTCTGTGCAGTGTGAGGAGCCTGTAGCTGTGGTTTGAGTCAAGGGCTCTGTCCTTGGCAGGCTCTCTGTCCCTCCCTCAGGGCCTCTGTTTCTCTGGCAGGTTTTTCTTCCTCCTGTCTCCCTGGAGGCTTCTTATCTGCCTGCCTTGATACCTTCTCCAAGATGCTGCTCTGCTCTCTGATTTTGGTGTCCACTTTCCCCATGAAATCAAGTGGGACTGGCTGCCTGCCCAGTTCTGGGAGCCCTGTGGAAGAGAACAAAGAACTTGCTGTACATAGATCAAACAACAGGACACAAAACTGCTGGGAAAGCAACATTTCAAATTCACCTCCTCACAGCAAATGAGACATTTGACATGGCTGAAGAGCAGAAATGTTTGGGGTTTCTTTTTTTCTGTGCTCATGGCTGAGATTTATTTCAGTCCTGAATGCCAGGATGCTCTAGGACGTGGAGGTTCTCTAAATGATCAAAGTGTTCTGGAGTCCATCATTACTAGTCTGAACTGGAGTTGCAGTTTTTGTTGGTGGAAACTGCTTCTGCAGCAGATGCTTTCCCAGCCTCTCACTCATTAGCCTGTCACTAATTAGGTTCCTTGTGTCTCAGCCTCTATTGAGCTTGAGTCCTTCCTCCTCCTTCACCTCACTCCTCTGATCCTCCTGGTTGGTGACATTCCACCACCACCACCACTCCCTTCTTATTCCTAATCTGATCTTGACATGTCTCAGAATAATGACCATGCTGGCAGAGCCTCAGCTCAGAGAGTTGATTAATCCTGGGATTAGAGCAGTGTTGAAAGCCCAACAATAGCAGAAACAATCCTGGGCTGTACAATCACCCTGTAAATGCTGGGTGTTTGTCTTCCAGTTCAAAACCATCCTGGGTGTGTTTCTCCCAGACACAGAACCATGGCATGGCTTGGATTGGAAGGACCTAAAAGCCCATCGAATGCCACACTTTCCACTATCCCAGCTTGCTCCCAGCCCTGTCCAACCCGGCCTTGGACATTTCCAGGTCTGGGGAGCCCACAACATGGATGGCTAGAGAAAAAAATCATCTTTTTCTGTGAGGCTGGGAGCAATGGTTGCACCTACAGGCCAGCACGGACAGCGGGGCTGTGTCTGTTTGCTGGAGTTCGCCCTTTGGGCTGATGTGCTCCATTTCCCACATGTTTAGGGCAGGTTTGGTACTTTGTTACTTTTCATGCTGCTGATAAGCTCAAAAGCCTCTCTGACCAACTGCATAGGAAACAAAGAGTAAAGAACTCTATTTAGTCCTGCCCAGGAGCAGGGAGACAGCTCTGGAGTGCTGTGTGCTCAGCGCATTCCCTGTGCTCTGTTTCAGCTGTGCACAGCAGCTGGGGGCTCCTGTGTCACCACCCTGGACGGGTACTACGTGGAGTCCATCGTCTGCGTCATCCTGGGCTTTGCCTGGTGGTTCTTCCTTGGACCAAAATTCAAAAAGCTGCAGGACGAAGGACAGTCTTCGTGGAAGTGCAAGAGGAGCAATTGATGCACTCGGGTGTTGGATGGACCAGCAAGGTGGTTTTAGTTTTATTACAAAGACGTTCCCCATAATCAGCCCCCCGGAATCTCGGTGTCCTGTGCCATGCCAGGGAGATCTGCGTGGCCGAGGCAGGGCTGTGCGTGGCACCACTGCCCTCCCCACAGCACAGCAGTTCAGAAAGGAATGGCCAAAGCAGCACCTCCGTGCCCCATGCTTACCCCTGCCTCCAGAGCTGCTGCTTCCATAGGGCACCTCTGGGAAAGCTCCTGGTGCCGTGGCTGTAGAGGCAGCAGCATTGCCAGCTGAGTGCCAGCTTTTATTTTCACACAGAAATGATCTGACAGGGCAGCTGAGCCGGGGAAGGATGCCCAAGGCATTCTGACTGGAGGTTAAGCATGGTACTGTGGAATTCCTTGTGGGAAGATCAGTGTGAGATGTCTGTGGGCTTTGCTTCTTCTCACTTTCTGAACTGTAACCGCGCCTCAAAGGATGAAATGTTCCGGAGATTCTTTTAAATGTATTTTCTGGCTTTTATAAGCTTTAAAGATTTATAAGAAACTATTTTTATAAGCAAATTACATTTGTTTAATTTATTTCCGCTGTTTCAAGGCAGTTTGATTTACGTTCAAGGTAATTTCTTGACGGCAGAAGGCTGTAAGGTAGGGCTGGAACAACGCACAATCCTCTGAGCCTTGAGTCCTGCAGCTGCAGCTGGAGGTGCTTCCCAAGGGAGGGCACCTGGGCCTTTGGAAGGGGTGAGTTGATAGGGGAAGACCAATCCATTGGTTTTCCAAAGTGTATTACTAAAATTTGAATGTTCATTCTCAAAAGCAGTGGGAGCACCGAGAGTTCCCCCAGGCAGGGTGAGAAGAGTGAGATGGTGATGACAAAGGTGCCAAACTCCAGGGAGCTGGTGCAGGACTCACCCTCACACCAATCCAATCCAACAGGCACAGTCCTGTGGCAGAGCTGCTGCAGAATTCACTGCTGGTGCCACGTGGTGGAAACAACCCTGCTGGATTGCTCCCACTGAGCTCCCTCCTGAGTGCCTTAGGGACCCACAGGGGCTGGAGAGGCACTCAGACCCTGCTGGCTGTATGTGGAACAGTGGTATTGAAAAGGAAAACTATTAAACATCCCTTGCAAAGGTGCACGAGGTCACCTGCCACGTTTCTTGTCAATATTTGAGGGACTGGGCTGGGAGGGGGTTTGGGATCTTCTGCTACCGTGTGTTTTGGGGGAAAAGTGACCCAGTACCACCTCTGGGGGGTGGGTGGGTGGGTGTACAAAGGGTCTCCTTGGCATCGGGGTAAGGAGGGGACTGGCAGAGGACACTGTGACCTCGTGCTTCACTGGGCACTGCCTCCTGTCCTGTGTCCCCTCCCTCGAGGGACACACCTCACAGTGTGCTTCAGGCACAGCAAAACCACTCGTGCTAAGTGAAATCACATGGGTCTTACTGCCCAAGCACAATGTCTTCCAGTTTCCCCTCTGCTTAAGAACAAAACATAAAAATATATCCGATTTATGTCTGCCCCTTTCACTTCAGTTCTGGGTCCCCTCTGGAACCATGGGCTGCTTATTGAAGTACATCTTGCACACCTAGAGGGGTTGTTTTAACTTTTCTGACTGGGAGGAAAAACATCAAGTGCAGAAGTCAATAAATTAAATTTGCTGTGTATTATTTGGGTTTTACTTTGCAATTTTTTTTCACTATTTCTAAGGGTGCCAATGAAACTTGTCACTAATAAAGATGGGTTAAGGATTAACTCAATCAATAATTAGATAATCAACAATATCAAAATTGCACATAAACTCCAGATAGGTAGGAGTAGATATGTTACCTGAAATAAATAACTGTGTTCTTTTTCAAACTGGTGAAACAAGTTATGGATTAGTGATTTTAATTTAAGTACTTATTTTGTAAGTTGGAAATGTTGCTGCTGTACCAGCCCCTCAGCAGGCTGCTGAAGAGCACCCATAAAATTTTGATCTTGCTACTTTTTTTCTACCAACTCTGTTCAAAAGTGGGTTTTCTTTTTAACATTAGAATTCGTACAGACTTAAACATCTTTAACATTAAAAACACTAACAAACAAAAAGCAAACCCCAAAACAACAAGAATAATAAATCAAACAAAATTGAAATACCAAGAAGAAAGGAGCATCTGAAATGTCAGAGGTGGTGTGGTACAGGTTTGAGGAGCTCAATGCAGAATTCAGGAGCTCAGAGCCCTGGCAGGGCCTGCAGGGGCTCCAGGAGAGCTGCAGAGGGACTGGGGACAGGGATGGAGGGACAGCACACAGGGAATGGCTCCCAGTGCCAGAGGGCAGCGATGGGTGGGACATTGGGAATTGGGGATTCCTGGCTGGGATGGGATTCCCAGAGCAGCTGGGGCTGCCCCTGCATCCCTGGCAGTGCCCCGGCCGGCGCTGCTCGGGGTCGGTGTCGCTCCGTGGCACGGCGGCGCCGGGCGCTGTTCGTTCCCCGGTTCCGTGGCAGGGGTGGCGCCGGGCGCTGTTCGTTCCCGGTTCCGTGGCAGGGGTGGCACCGGGCGCTGTTCGTTCCCGGTTCCGTGGCACGGCGGCGCCGGGCGCTGTTCGTTCCCGGTTCCGTGGCAGGGGTGGCACCGGGCGCTGTTCGTTCCCCGGTTCCGTGGCACGGCGGCGCCGGGCGCTGTTCGTTCCCGGTTCCGTGGCAGGGGTGGCACCGGGCGCTGTTCGTTCCCCGGTTCCGTGGCAGGGGTGGCACCGGGCGCTGTTCGTTCCCCGGTTCCGTGGCAGGGGTGGCACCGGGCGCTGTTCGTTCCCCGGTTCCGTGGCACGGCGGCGCCGGGCGCTGTTCGTTCCCGGTTCCGTGGCACGGCGGCGCCGGGCGCTGTTCGTTCCCGGTTCCGTGGCACGGCGGCGCCGGGCGCTGTTCGTTTCCCGTTCCCGCGGGGGCGCTCGGCACGCCGCGATGTCGGAGCGGGGCGGCGGCGGCTCCGAGCGCGCCGCGCTGGCCCTGGCCCGGCTCTCCGAGTGGGTGGACGCGCACCTGGGGCTGCTGCGGGTACCGGGGCTGGGCGGGCACCGGGGCTGGGCGGGTACCGGGCGGGGGGGGCCCGCTGGGCCCGGCTGAGCCCCGTTCTCTCCTCAGGGCCTGATCACCGGCGCGGCCGTGGCCGGGGTGCTGCTGCTGGCGCGGAGCCTCCGCGTGGTGAGTGCGGGCCCGGGGCATGCGGGAGAGCCAGGCAGGGGCCCGGGGAATGCGGGAGAGCCAGGCACGGGCCCGGGGGATGCGGGAGAGCCAGGCACGGGCCCGGGGGATGCGGGGGAAGCACGGCACGGCCGCTCAGAACCAGCAGGTGCGGGGAGAGCCTGTCACGGGCCGGAGGGTCGGGGGAGAGCCTGGCACAGCCTCTCGGAACCGGGGGCAGCCCGGCACGGGCCCGGGGAATGCGGGAGAACCCGGCGCGGCCGATCAGAATCGGGGGGATCCCGGCCCGGCCCCTCAGAACCAGGGGCAGCCCGGCGCGGCCGCTCGGGCCCGCGGCGGAGGGGCCGGGCCTGCCCTGCCGTGCCCGGCCCTGCCGTGCCCGGCCCTGCCGTGCCCGGCCCTGGCTGTCCCGCCCGGGGCTGTTCCCGCGGCATTCCCGTGTTTTGTTCGGGTTTGCGCAAAGCGGGAGCTGGAGGCTCCCGAGAAAGGCTGCCCACTCCTCAGTACTATACATTATTTATATAGTTTAACAAACCATCAACATTCACTGCTTACAAATTCCGTAACTTTTCTGTCAATTCTATCAACTCAGCCCTTTCTATGTCAGCTGTGTTTGTCGTTTCTCGTGCTGATCAGCCCCAGCCTTTCCCTCCGCCGGAGCGCGGGGTCCCTCTGGCCCGGGTGGTCAGTGCTCAGTGCTCAGTGCTCAGCGGTCAGTGGCTGATGCTCAGTGCTCAGTAGTCAGTAGTCAGTGGTCAGTGGTCAGTGGTCAGTGGTCAGCAGTCGCGCTGTCCCCCTGCTGGAATTGCCTTTTTGCCGGCACGGCTCAGCCACGGCTGGTGGCTCCCTCCCAGACAGCCCATTCATCTTGGCATTGTCTTCCCTTTTCCTTAAAACTAAAGATTAGCCAAGCGTGCAAGGTTCACAATGCGGTTGCTTAATCATAACGGTCCTGCTACAGCTACTGATTAACAAGTGAAAAAAAGCCAGCAGTGTTTGATTCAGGTCCTGAGGGACGCGATATCGCTGTCCTGTGGCATCTCCACGGCTCCCTTCTTCTCGCCTGTTCCTGAGGCCCCTGGGAGGGGTAATGACCCCTTCGCCTGTCCCACTGCAGCTCGAGCACCCTCCCTTGTCCAAACACAGCTGAAACAGCCGCTTGCCTCGAGTATTATCTGTCCTTCACATGCAGAACTGCTTCTGAATTGTTTAAAACAGCACCCAAATGTTCCCTCACTCCCAAGATGGTCAGGGCACGCTGGGCTAACACCACGCTGCTCACTCCTGGAGAAGCTGAACCTCCACGGACAGGAGCCACCGTGCTCCCACAGGGTTCCAGCTGCTCAAAAAATCACACTTACCTTCATATTCCCCCTGAATAATTCCAAACAGTACAGGAGAACATTTGTGTGGTGTTTTTACTTAAAAATCCTACCAGAAAACCTGGACTACAAATGTTGCCAGAATGCTTTTTCTCTGTCTTTTTTTTTTGGTTGGTTTTGACCCAAGGGCCTGTAAATGCATTAACCTGACTGGTGGAGCAAATGAGATCAGCTTTGAACAACTTTTGTTCCTAAAAACCTCCAGGTTTCTTGCCTGTGACGTCCCAAATTCCCGTGTTCTCTGTGGGCCGCAGAGGGGGAGCTTTGCTGAATAAATGACACACAGGAGGCACAGCTTTAGCTGTGGTGTTTTGGGGGTTTATTTCCCACAGTTGTACAGCAGTGCTCAGTGGGTTTCACAGCTCTGCAGGTCAGTGCTCTGATAAGGCCTCTTACAGTGTCTTAAATTTTGGGGGTCTTAATTTTTTGGGGTCTCACGTGTCCTTCTGCCTCACCCCAGATCTGTGGCTGCTCCAGTCCTGTGCCACAGCCCAAGTTTTTGCTGCTGCTCAGCTTGGTTTTCCCGTGTGATCACATAACCATCCCCTTTGGATCCTCCCAGGCTATAGTATCAAATTTAATCTTCTTGTGATCTTCTCAGGGCTGTTCACCTGCCTTTGTCCCTCTCCTGGTTTCAAAGGCGGGGTTGTTTCTGCCCTGCCTGCTCCGCCTTTGTTTGCAGCGTGTCTGTCCTCTGGCTTCCTTTCACCCCTCTCCCAGCCCCATTCAGGCTGCTTCTAAAACACTCTTTTCTCGGGGAATCAAATGAACTTCAATAGGCATTGCTCTAAAAATGGCAGTTTCTGTTCTTTCTCTAAACCTGGTTTTTATGTCTGTGCTGACGTTGCAAGCCCTGTAAAACAGGAAATATGGTAAGTGTGGAGAGGCTGGCACAGCTTCTGCAGCTGATTAAATATATATTTATATTTACTTGCCCATGGTGTGTAATAATAAAGGTGGAATTTCCCAAACTGTTTTGAGACATTGCATTTAGTGTGGCTGTAACTGCTCTGTATTTTTTCTTAAAATTTTGTCTTTCTCTTCCTTCCATTAATAGACAACGAAATTCACAAATCCTTTGGAAATACCTGTGGAGTTTGTAGAAAAGAATGTGAAACTGAGAGGGAAATTACATCACATCACAGAGAAGGGGCTGGAAGTTGAGCACATTCCCATCAGCATTCCTTTCATCTCAGCCATCCTGAGAAAATGTGAGTAATGAGGAAAAGAGTGTGAAGAGCAAGGGCAGAAATGAAATGTGCTGCTCTTAGAGTGGCTGCAAGCTTGAGAGGAAGGGCTGAGGCACATTTCCAGCTCTGCCTTTTGGTCTTTCTGTGCTTTGCAGGTGGGAAACTGGGAAATAAAAGACATGAAGAGACAGAGAGTTTATCACTACAGTGTTTGTGTTAATCCTTACAGTTACTGTGATATTTTCCAGCAGCAGAAGTAAGCACTCAGGCTGTGCTTCTGCTTGCACAGCTCATCTCGTTCCTGGCAAAAAGCCTCTGTTGGGATTGTGCTTTTATTTGCAGACACTGATTTTTGGGGACAGTTTTCTGTCAGAAACAAACTGTCCGTCAAGTCCGTGACCCACACTGGCTGTGCAAACACCAGCAGGTGCTGATGCTTCTGCCCCTGTGGGTGAAAGATAGGGACTGAGAGTGGGAACAGATCTTTTTCTTTGCATGCACAATAATCCAAATTTAGAATTAGGCAACGTTGAATTGATATTTTTTTTCCCCTGAAGAAGAGATGAGGCTAAATTCCTGTTTGCCTTGAGGAACTAAAGGGGATTGTTTTAGCGCACAGGAATCAATTCATTGCCGGCAGCGGAGGGTGTGTGCAAGGCTGAGCTGTGCCCCAGCAGCAGACGTGTCCTCTCCCTTGCAGGGCAGCCAGAGGGGCTCCTGCTGATCCGCCTGGCCGGGGTGGAGCTGGCTGCAGGTGGCACGGCCTGGCTGCAGCGGGAGCTGCTCCCCAAACAGCCCCTGTGGTTCCAGCTCCTGGGCAGGGACAGCTCGGCCCTGGACTGCCTCGTCCTGGTCCATAAGGTAAGAGACAAACACTGGCTCTTAGCTGCGCTTTTAGATGTGACTGCAGTCACACAGTTCTCTCAGTGTGTTTAACAAATGCCATTGTTTGTGATTTATCATCCTTGGTGTGAATTTTAAATGTTGCATTTGCAAATCTGATTGTAGGAGCAGTAGTTCTTCAGACTGATTCATGGCAGGAATGTGTTTCTCTGCCAGTGCCAAAAAGGCATCTGTAGTTCTGATTAGCCTAATGTTTGTTAGCCAATGTTCCCTCACAAATGCCTTGCATTATAGAATCACAGCATGGTTTGGGATTGGGACTTACAGACCATCCAGTCCCAGCCCGTGGGACACCTCCCATTGTCCCAGGTGCTCCAGTCCCAGTGTCCAGCCTGGCCTTGGGCACTGCCAGGGATCCATGGCAGCCACAGCTGCTCTGGGCACCCTGTGCCAGGCCTGCCCACCCTCACATGGAGTTGGGTTTGAAGTCACCTGAATTTGGGTTTGAATTCACTTCTAACTTCTCCTGCCACAGTGTAGGTACAGCCTTGAGTAAAGCTTGTACCTCTGAGGGAATTCACCCCAAACCCCAAATAACCCTGTTTCAATGGTGAATATCTGTTTATTGTGGTTTTTCCAGGGTGGGTTTTTCAGCATGTGCTTGAATGAAGAGCTGCTGAGACAAGGGCTGGCCAGAGCAGCCCGGATTGAGGGGCTGCCTCACCACTCCCGCCTCTACTGGAAACTGCACAAAAGGCTCCTCCGGGCTGAGTTAAAGGCTGTGAAGAAAAATAAAGGCATATGGAAGGAGCAGAGCTACTCTGAAAGAATCCAGGAGCGCATAAGCAGCAACAAATTCCTGCAGAGGCTGAAACAGTTTGTGAGCAGGTTTAGAAGCTCCACTGAGAGGTGAAAAGGTGGGGAATGCAGCTCCCCAAGTTGTGGGGAATGTGTATGTTTGTGATCACAAACAGTGCTGTGATGGTGAGGGTCCCTGTCTCAAACACAAACCCCACAGTTTGTGGTTACACAGAATGGAAACCCCCAGTTCATGGTTACACAGAATATAAGCCCCAGTTCATGGTTATTTAGAATACGTCCCATGTCATACCCACACAGGATTGAAGTGTAGTAGCAGTGCGCAGGCCACCAGTGAAAATGTTCTGATGCCAGACTTCTCCACAGTGATGCCCTGAATTACTTGTCCAGTTCCCACCTGCTGAACTCCTCCAGGCTGTGCTGCCCAGTGCAGGTTTGAGGGGCAGGGTCCCTTCCCACCCCTGCAATGTGCCACTGCTGCCAAGCCCACACCAGACACAAACCCCAAGTCAGGCCTTTACAAAGCTCGTGGGATGCCTTTAAACACAACCTTTTTGTTTGAATTCTGTTCTTATGCTACTTTTTGGTGTAATTTGTGGTTTAAAACTCATTCATCTTGAATGATGGGTTGCATTGTTAGTGATATAAAAGGTGATTTGTTATGGTTGATCTTAAAAAGCTGATAAGGTTGTAATAACTAAAGTTCCTCAGAGGAAAAACATCATTTGGTGTATCAAAGAATATAATGTCAGGAATCCAAATATTTCAAAGACAACTTTCATTTGAAGAGGAAAAACCTGTGGGGGTTTTTTTTCTGATGGTTCTGTATCTAAAATTAGACGAACACAAAACTTTAACATGAAATTTGACAAGGTTGATCAGATTGTGCTAAGAACTTGAATTCTTACTTTATTTTTGATACACACGTGAAGTATATGAGTGTATTATTATTTATGTTGTAAATATTCTCAGAATAAAGATTGAATTTCTCAAGTTCATTGTTACATGTTTTATACAACCAGCCCTTGACTTTTGTTTAACCTCCCACAGTCCAAATATTTAAAGTGAAGTGTTTTACAAATTTTCTTTCTTTCTGTGTGATTGCTTTCCAATGAAACACTGGGTAGAAGCGTGTGGTACATAAAACCTTAATAATTGAGCACTGCTTATCTGGCAATTAGTTGCTACATCAGCATTTTCTCTGCTGACTTCAGGGCGAAGTTGTGACTCTTGAGATCCCTAAAAAAATCCAGTTTCCTTGGGTAAGAATAGATGTTAGTGGTTCTTTAGTCCTTTTGTTCCTGGTCCTCCCAGGGTGGGGCTGTGCTAGGGAGCAGCGAGCCATGAAATAAATACCTGCAGTGTTGGAACCCAGTGTGGGAGAGGGGAGGCAGCTCCGGGGCAGCAAACCAGGTGTCTGTGCCCGTTTGAAAGCGGAAAATGACAAAAGTGACATCCTGGGTTTATGCATAAGACAGCAGAGGGCTGAGCCAGCCACCACCGTGGTTCCTGGATCTGAAACTCATCACACCCAAGGGATTTGGGATTGAATGTGGCACCCTCCGGAGCAAAGCTCTTGATTTTTAACCCCAAAATACGCATTCAGGCTCAGCAACAATCCACTTCTGGGGGTTTATGGTGTTCCTACGTCTGGGAAGTAAGAGGAGCTTTTCCAAGCTGGGCATAATTGTACACTGATGATTTATTTTCTGTAATAATTAAATATAATTCTGGACTTTGCACTTCTCTTCTGTAGATGAGTCACAGGAGGATTTATCACAAAAATCCACTGTAAAGCTGAGAGAAAAGTCTCAGGAAGCCACATGCTACATTTCTAGCAAGCAGAGGTGAGGTGTGGGCGAATGTGAACAGAGTGTGTTGTTCTCTCACATGGATTTGGGGTTGCAGTGGCAAATGATTTCTTGAGGGTCAGGTCCTGTAATTGTTTGTTAGTGCTGTTTTCCTTATCACGCAGGGCTTATCTTTAAGAAAAACCCCAACCCACCAGCACACCCTCCCCCTTCAGAAAGAGCCCAATTCGGTTCAAAGCTGTGCTTCCCATCTGTGCAGGGCTTGAGAGGTTGCAGATCCTGTCTCAGTGGGAGGCCAGGCTATTGGAAAAGCAGTAATAGCAGCAGAGACAAATATCTCTGTAGCTGGCTGGGGGAGAAGCAGCATTTTCTTCCCTACATAACCCCCTCAGCAGCTCCATCCCTCCCTTCACCCGCAGCAGTGCCCAGCAGAGGGTTTCCAACAGAGGAGGCAGTTCTGTGGCTGGGAATAGGGACAAGAATTAAACCGTTCAACATTTAGCACTCGTGCCTTTGCCCTCGTGCCGTGAGCGATGCAATATCTTCAAAAGACCACAGGCAGTGAAAGGAGAGACTCGACCTCCAAATGGCCCAAGAAAAATAGCTCCGACACTGCACAGACTTTTTATTGCTGGTGTGGCATGTCAGGCAAATGGCAATAAACATCCCCGGCCCCTCGGAGCCCACCGGCAGCGCGGGCACCGGGCTGCTCTTTGCTTCCTTTGGGAACAAACTTCTGAGCAGGGCTGTTGTCATAGGACAACGGGGAAGGGCTTTGAACGAAGGGAGATCGGTTTAGATCGGATTTAAGAATTGTTTTACTCAGAGGGTGGTGAAGCCCTTACACAGGGTGCCCAGAGAAGCTGCGGCTGACCCATCCCTGGAAGTACCTGAGGCAAGGCTGGACATGGTTTGGAGCAGCCTGGGGCCGAGGAAGGTGTCCCTGCCATGGCAGGGTGGGGTGGGAGGGCCGGGGGTCTCCATGGCACCCGCTGGGCGAGGGGCCGCCCCGAGGGGCCGCTTCTCGCTCCGATCGCATCGCGTCCCACCGGCACCGCTCCCCGCGGGGAGCTCGGTGAGGCCCGCGGGAGGAGACTCTGCCGGGCGGGCGGGGGGCAGCGCTACGGGAGCGGACCGGGGGCTCAGTCCCGGTGGTGCTGAGGGGAGCGGCTCGGGGGGCTCAGTCCCGGTGGTGCTGAGGGGAGCGGCTCGGGGGGCTCAGTCCCGGTGGTGCTGAGGGGAGCGGACCGGGGGGCTCAGTCCCGGTGGTGCGGAGGGGAGCGGACCGGGGGGCTCAGTCCCGGTGGTGCTGAGGGGAGCGGCTCGGGGGGCTCAGTCCCGGTGGTGCTGAGGGGAGCGGACCGGGGGCTCAGTCCCGGTGGTGCGGAGGGGAGCGGACCGGGGGGCTCAGTCCCGGTGGCGCTGAGGGGAGCGGGAACCGCTGCCCCGCCGCTCGCAGCGCACACACAATGGAGCAATGGAGCAGGTTGAACGGGCTCGGGGCCGCGGCAACACCGGGGCTGGATCTCGGCTCGGGCCGCCGCAGCCGCTCCCGGGCGGACGGGACAAGACGGGACGCTCCGCTCCGCTCGAGGCCCGCTCCGGGTTTCGGCAGGGCCCGCGGCGGGGGCGGGCCGCGCCGGGCCGGGCCGGGCGGGGCGGGCGGCAGCGCTGGGGTTTGAAGGGAGCAGGTTGAGCACCCGCACCGGGCTGGGGCTGTGCGTGCGGCCGGGCCGGCGAGGCACAGCAGCGAACCGGACCGGACCGGACCGAGCCCACCCCGGCGGCCGCGGTGAGTGAGCGAGGGCGGACGGGACCCCCGACCCCCGTGCCCGTGCGCGGCCCCGCGGGCGCTCCTGGCGGGACGGGACTGTGTCCCTGCGAGCCTCCGCTGGGCTTTCCCATGCGGTTGGTGCTGGTTTCTCCCTGCGTTCGCGGCCGGGGCTGAGGTGAGGGTTTGCGAGCTGGAGTTTCTTTTCAGCCCGTTTCACAGACGGCTCTGCGTGCCCGAAGCCGCTCCGTGGCTTTCCCGGGGGCCGCTCGCTGCCGCCGCCGTGCCTCGGCCGTGTTTGTGCTGCTGGACACGGGGAGATCGCCGGGCTGGGCTCCAGCCGCTCTCTGCCCCGCTCGCCATGTGCCGGGCGGCGCTGCCCCGCGGCCGTGCCAGGGCAGCACCTGGGCCGCGGGCAGCACCTGGGCCGCGGGCACTGAAACCCGAGCGAGCCGCGGCCGCTCGGATCGCCCCAGGCCAGCCCAGCCCTGCCCGTGTGCAGCGAGGCTCGGTGGAAAATCCCGACCCCCCTGAGCAGCGCAGGACAGCAGTGGGAGCGCCTGTCCCCGCCTGGATGGGGCTGGGACGGTGCTTGTAATCAAACCTCTTGCTGGATTGAGTCCTCCCTGAAAATACCTTATTTCTAATTGCCTGCTCCATAAACCATTTTCTTTTTAAATGAAGTACAAATTAAACTCCGTGCACGTTTTGTTGCGATTCAGCCACTCTGTGCAATTCTGGGAACTCCAACTCCAGCTGGCCAGAAAGTGTTTTAGAAGAAGTGTTATTAAATTCCAGGGAGAAAGATATAAGCCTTATCTGATGGACCAGTCATAGGCTCTTTGTTTAGAGTGTGCTTTAACTCCTGAGTTATAAAACACAATGTTTGCCTGTTTTCAGGGGGCCCTCCTGCTTTACTTGGCCTTGGGACTTCTGGCCCTCATGTTGCAAAACTTAGGAAATGAAAGAAAAGTTAAGGTGTTTGCTCTGAAATGTGAAAGAATAATTGCAGGTAACAGTACTGAAAAGAGAGGCAGGGTTTAACCCTTCAGTGAGGCACCTGAGTTAAGATAATGTGCGATATGGAAAGAAAATCCAGGCTTTTTGGGAGGTGAGAGGCAGCAGAGCGCATGCATGCTGCTAAAAAGTCTTCCTGGTTCTTTAAGCATCAGCTCCCTGCAATAAGTTTGAGAGTGTTACTTTTGTAAAATCTGTTTTTAACCCTGAAGGATGCTCTTTTCCTATATTTAAAAATGCCCGTAGGCTGTTACAGAAAGAAATGTTGAGTTTTATCAGCTGAAGATGCACGATTTGTGGGAAATGATCCATTCACGGGTGCTTTCTGGTTCTGTGCTACCTATTGTCTATAAAAACGGGGATCAGCTGGTGGGTTGGGATCAAGTGGCGCACAGCTCATTATTTTAACAATAGGGGCTCGGCTTGGGAGGTTGCCTAGGGAATTGATTTAATGCTGCTGTCCTTTCAGCCGTTGAGGCGGGTGTCCCGCCATGACTTTGATCAAAATCACCGGTATTTGAGAAGGAGAATAAAATTTTCACTCCGTAAAAGCAAAGGAGAGGTCACCCGCTATTAACAGCTCCCAGCTTTGCATGAGCTGATCTGTAATTTAAAACACTGTCAAGAAATACCCGCGACACGAAAACAGTTTAATGAGCATCAAAATGTAGAACAAAAATTAGTCCTCTGTTCAAGATTTGGCTTCCCCTTATTTCTGGGAAAGGCTTTAAGCTGTGTGTTTCTGTTGGGTCTATAAAATAATCTTTCTATAAACGGAACAGTTTTCCTTTAATGAAATCTGAATAGGCTGCATTTTTTTCTAAGGTGTCACCCAAGATCCAGTTCAATTTAAATTGATAACGTTGGTGGCACAGTCAGGGCACAGCCGCGTGGGGTAGTGTGGTGGTGTGCAGATTCGTTTTGTTTGTTTGCTCTGGCCTCTTTAATAACTTCAAACAAGCCTGAATGTTTAAAAAAAAAAAAAAAAAAAAAAAAAAAGCAAACTCTCCAGATTTGGAAAGCAAATGTCTATTTCCAGGTCTGCTGGAGACGCGCTGTAGTGCCTGCAGCAGGACAGCATTTTCTGCGTGTGCCTTCAGAGGAGGTGAGAGCGTGATGCCTGATTGCTCTGGGAGCCCTTACAGGAGCTCAGGAACCCAAGGAACCCAGGTGTGACCCTGGCTGCTGGGGTGTGCTGGGCTCTGTGGCAGTGAGGGTGCTCTACAAGCGCTTTGGTGGCGCTTTCCTCGTGCGCGGCAGATGCGGAGCCTGCTCGGAGCAGCCGTGGCTGCTGCCCTGGGAGGTGTCGGAGGCGCTGGCCGGCAGCCAGTGGCTCCCTGGGCAGTGGATTCACCGGTTTGAACCCGTGGCTCTGGGCTGTGCCAGGGACAAATCTGGTTTTGTTTCCCAGCCCAGGAGCAGAAGGTGGTTCTGGTGGAGCCCAGCTGGTGCCAGACTGGTCTAACGGGCAGCAGGGAGCTGTGCGTTCTCGTGTACTCCTTCCTTCCTTCTTGTTCATTTTAGGAAGCTGGAACTGTTTTCTGTGACAAAGGTGGGTTTCTTGTGCCAGTCTCCACGGTCACGGCGGGCACTGTTGTTACTGCAGAGATCTGAGCCTGCCCTCTGCTCTCCTGACTCTGGAGCCTTTTGCTGCCCATCTGACCCTGCAGAAGGACTGTCCAGGTGTACCTGGGGGGCTGACAGTGCTGTGGAGCACAGATCTGAGGGGTGGCAAGGCAGGCTGGGGGATGCTCGATGCGAGGAGGTATCTGACACTGCAGGTGGGTGCTCACAAAGGTTCCCCAGGGCCAGTGAAGTGCAGGGAAGGGGCAGAGTTTGGAGCAGATGCCTGTTGCAGGGCTAGAAGAAGCAGGGCACAGGGTGCTGAGGGTGCCACGTGCCCTGGTGGAAGCTGAGTTAACCACTGCAGGATGTAAAACCACTCCAGGGGTGTTTGGTGTGTGTGTCACAGGTCTTGGCATGAGGTGCCCATGTGAGTCTCTTCAGGCTGAAGTAACTCAAGGCTGCTTGCAAGAAACTTCAAGTGCAGGCAGGCAGTGGTGCAGAGTGGTGTGTGCTCTGTTACAGATGTGATTTATTGGGACTGACACGGAGTTCCTGTTCCTCTGCACACCGAGTGTGACCCTGAGTGTGGCTGGGGTGTGTCAGCTGGGATGGTGTGGGTCACACCAGGCAGTGCTGAGCCCCATGAGCTTCTCCTTCTTTGCTTGGCTGTTCTTCCACCCACAGGTGAAAAAAAAAGGGAAGAATGTTAGCAATTGCCAACTGTGTTAATTGATGTTCAGCACAGAGGATCTTATGGTGAGAAATGCCCACTCTTGGGGGACCACACACACGCTGGTAACTGGCCAGGGACACAAGGTGCAGGTTATCCATGTCCATGCCTTGGACACGGCTGCATTGGCACAGTCCTTTCCAGGTGTCCTCATCTCCACAGTTTATCACATTGTGAGTTGTCTCTGTACATTTTAGATTTTCATTTACAGAACGACCCCTGCATTCATTTGCAGTTTGAAACTCTCTGTGCAGTGAACCCAAACCTGATTTGGATTGGTGAATGGTGTACAGAGCTGGCAGAAAGGTGTGCAGAGCACTGGAGGTCTGTGCAAGGCAAACATGGAAAACTCTCACTGATATTTACCCATCCCATGTCTGGTGGGTGAGTGTCACCCTGAGCAGGGTGTGCGAGGCAGGTGCCAGCTGAAGCTGTGCCTGCTGAACCTTAGAGGCAGCAGCACGCTGCCCTCCTGCACATAATTCCTCAAAGAGGAGAAAAACAAATTCCATCGAGGCTTCTCGAGGAATGGGGAGCAAATGCTAATTCCCTTTCAGGGTCCGTTGCCATGGGGAGTGGGCTCAAATCCTTTCTAATGCCTTCCTCAGCAGCAAGGAGTGCTGACACACGCTTTTCACGGCTCCCAGAAGGAGCGGGGCAACGGCTGGGAACAAAAGCTGCATGGGAACGAGCAGCCAGGAGCGGCAGGGGCTGCTGTGGGCTGGCACAGGTAGAGGAGCCTTTGCACGGGGGGCTCAGCCCCGTGTCCTGCCTGCCTGCAGGGCTGGGTGCTGGGGAACTGTGTGCCAGAGCCTGCTCTGGTGCTGTGCAGGGAGCCCAGCCTGCTCCTCGTGCTCCTGAACAGCAGATCCTGGCGGTTTGTCCTCTAGCAGGCCCCAAGCTGGGGCAGTCAGGGCTGGGCTGAGCCTCTGTCCTCATCCGGTGAGCCATGCAAGATCTGTTTACCGCTCTGCTGGGGGAACAGCCAAAATACCAGATTAACCCCAGTAAAAGTTTCTAAAAATCTGCACTTTCAGTAAGTCTTATCTACCTAAGAGCATGCAAGTGCAGTTTGTGCATCCCAAACTCTGTTGAGACCTTTCCCCTTGGTCACAATGGAATTCTGAGTTTGCAGTGGCTCCCAGGGAAATCCACAGGACGTGTTCCTGTGCTCCTGCTCTGGCTTGCCCCTTCAGACACCTTTGCTGCCCTCGTGGTGCCAGCACAGCTGTTCTGGCCTCTTGGCACATTTGATTAGGGAACTCGTCTGTCAGAATAATAAACCAAGCTAAAATCTCTGCTTTTGTTCCTCCAGACCAGTTCCTAGAGAAATAAGAAAAGGATCCCATACTGGATGGTTTTATTTTCTATTGCCAAGCATTGTTGATATTTTTTCCATGCTGGTAATGTTTATGGTTAAATATTTGCTGGTCAAAAGGGATTGTAACACTAAGGTTATTTTTTAAGCCTTTTGTTTCATATGAGATGCTTTAACTCTTAAAAGTAGCCATACAATAATGACATAGTTAATACAATAGGTAAGTAAAACTTTATTTTGTAAGTATGAAAATTACATCAATTTGTTGGAAAAAATATCTTTTTGAGTCAGCAGTATGGAACTTCCATCTTGTGTGCCTTGCCTATTCTGCCTGACTCCCATATGTGTAACTTTAGCAATGTTTATGCAAGTTATTTTGAGTGAATGATGATATTTGATTCTGATTGAAGTGGAGATTTGCACAGATGATGTGTGGAACCCTTGGAGCCTGGCTTGTGTGACAATTAAATCTAAATCTGCATGAATTTAGACCGGCTTAAATGCTTAGCAATATTTGGGTGACTGTTGGTGGCTTAGTGGAATAAGAAGCCCAAGACTGCAGATGGGTGGATGCCCCATGGAATATTGTCATATTAGGTTTTTATAATCTCTTCAGATTTGTGCTTTTTAGGTCTAACTATGGCTAAGCTTTTCATCCAAGAATTTCTTTGCTTTGTGGGTACTGTTTCAAAAAACCCAGCCCCTGTTGTGCAGAACTGGTCTCTGAAGTTTGAGAGCTGTTCTACCAGAGTTGTCACTTTGGTTAGAAAGTAAAAACATGGACTGGCAAGTTCCTGTTGGTGGCTACTGATTAACCAGGAGGGAGCCTGCAGTGTATTTTAATAAGGTCCAGGGAAAGGAAGCTGGTGAGGGATGACGTTTCCTGGGTGCGTGTTGTGGTGTGAACAGAAACGCAAACAACCTCTCTCCCTGTGGTCAGTACTGTTATTCCTAATCCCAGTGTAACAAGGGGCTGAGCTCTGGGGCATGTCCTGGAGAAGTGTCTGTGTGCTTGCCCAGGTGCTGAGGCTGATGGCACCTTGGGAAATGATGTACAGCTTGATGGGGAACATTTCTTCATCGAGCTAAGAAACTGTAGGGAAAACCCAGTGATCCCCTGTGGGCAGCCCTCGCTCTGCTCCTGAGGACAGCAAGTGAATCTCTTGCTTATTCTCACACTGAAGATAAAACACTTCACTTCCTCCCTTCTAATACCACTGAAGGTTTGTAGTGAAGCTGAATTGCTTGGGTTTTCAATACCACTTCAGGATTCTCCAGTGGAAGTTCGAAGTGGCATTTGTCCTTTGGTGTTTGCTTTCTGTTTGCAGCGGCTGGGAGGTGGCTGCCCACACGAGATGGTGTCGTCAGAGATGCTGCATGCCCCCACCACCATCCCAGCTGCCACACCAAAGCCCAGCCTTTCTCTCTGGACTCTATTGCTGCTGCTTAGTGCCAGCCAGATGGTCTGTGCTCCCTCCCACACTGAGATCTCTAAAGCTCATCAGAGGGCTCTGGCCATAGCTGGGCCGCCACAGCATCATTTCCATCACAGCATCATTTCCACCACACACTTGGGGTGGCCTTTGTGTGACTCTGAATTGCTCTTCTCATTTCTTACCTTTTTAAAATTAAGATTACTATTTTGTTATACCTTTCCTTTATGTCAATTGGAGAGCCCAGTATCTCTGAACTATTTTTCATGCTAAAATTTGTCATTAATGGGCACAAGCTTCCAAACTCAATAGCCCGCTTAATATTCAGTGTTTTCTGGACTTTCTTTTAATTACCAGGAACATGAACTTTATACACCATTTGGGGCTAAGGAAAGGAATCATTTTTTTATAAGTCATACTTCCCATGTGTGTTCACTGGGTAGATCTGAGCTCTGAAAGTGGAGCTGTGGCTTGGTCTGAGGGAAGTGCCAGTGTCCTGCCAGTGTCCATGCCTGCCCTGCCCTCAGGAGTGATGCCTGCTCCTGGAGCTGTGGTTTGGTCTGCAGGGACAGTGCCGGTGTCCTGCAGCTCTGCCCTGCCCTCAGGAGTGATCCCTGCTCCTGGAGCTGTGGTTTGGTCTGCAGGGACAGTGCCGGTGTCCTGCAGCTCTGCCCTGCCCTCAGGAGTGATGCCTGCTCCTGGAGCTGTGGTTTGGTCTGCAGGGACAGTGCCGGTGTCCTGCAGCTCTGCCCTGCCCTCAGGAGTGATCCCTGCTCCTGGAGCTGTGGTTTGGTCTGCAGGGACAGTGCCGGTGTCCTGCAGCTCTGCCCTGCCCTCAGGAGTGATGCCTGCTCCTGGAGCTGTGGTTTGGTCTGCAGGGACAGTGCCGGTGTCCTGCAGCTCTGCCCTGCCCTCAGGAGTGATCCCTGCTCCTGGAGCTGTGGTTTGGTCTGCAGGGACAGTGCCAGTGTCCATGCCTGCCCTGCCCTCAGGAGTGATGCCTGCTCCTGGAGCTGTGGTTTGGTCTGCAGGGACAGTGCCGGTGTCCTGCAGCTCTGCCCTGCCCTCAGGAGTGATGCCTGCTCCTGGAGCTGTGGTGTGCAGGTACACATTTGGGTTGTGCTGCAGCTCTCCAGAACAGGTCTGTGCTGAGCCTGTCCACCAGCCCGGGCTGAGGAGGTTTCAGAGGGCAGCTCAGCCTGCAGCTGCTGGTGACAGGGCTGTGATTGCTGGAATGAGGGAATCCCCTGCTCCCCTGCACTGCACAGGGGCTTGCTCTGTGTGAGAGGGGAAGCTGCAGAACACAGTGAGACATGAGGGTCAGGCTTTGCTCTTGGGGCTGAGCCTCTTGTGAGAAGCATCTCTGCCAGCCCAGGCAGGGCATGTGCATCCTCTGCTGCATTCACAATGCCTCGCACATTCATTTCCACTGCTTTTAGAATCAAATAACTTCATAGAGCTTGTGTAGAATGAAACATTCCTTGAGAGGAGTTTACCCGCTTTCTGATAACAAAGAGGATCATATCTGTTCATCTCATCTGTATCTGCACTGTTTATTCATGTGTGCACACGTGAATATAAGTTTACTTATAAGTTAACTTATTCCTTGTATCCAACTTTGAGCAATATTTTCTTACTTCTATTAATAACAAGCAATACCAGTTAACTGATACTGCTCAAGTTATTAATGGAAGTATCCTTCCATTAATAACTCTCTTGTAAAGTACAGCTCTGTACAACTAATCAAAGCTCTCTGGAAAAGTGTCTCTCATGGAACACAGTGCTCAAAGCACAAAAATAAGGCAGCTGACAGGTTTAATGGAAATGAATCAGCTGAAATAGCAGATGCAGCTCTCTCAAGGTGCTGTGTTTCTGCACAGCACATAATGGACACCTTGCTCAGCTTCCAGATTAATTCACTTTATCCAGATACAAATAGGTGGATTCCTGACACGCTGCACTAGCATCTCTGCTCTCAGGTGGTGAAGCACCAACTGTTTTACCTTTTGGAATGAATGTGGCAGGCTCAGGGCTGAACCTGCAGGAATTTGCTTATTGTGAAAATGATACCCCAAGCTGAGAAACCTGCAGAGTGGAAAAGTGAGGAGTGTTTTCAACTCTCTCTGAATTGGCTGCTTTATCAAGCTGGTTTTGAACTCAGATTTATATCTCGTCAGGATTTTGGTAACTTTTTGCCAAAATAGTTTTGCTGTTGCAGTCCTAATTAAACTAATTATGTACTTATGGACACTTTTTACTCTAATAATTTGTTCTACATGTATAAAATAAGTGATACAGGGACAGCCTGCATTTTAGTCAGCGGCATAGACAGAATGTTCTTTTTCTCCTGTATTGAAATGATGCAAATTTGTATACAGTTAAGTTCCTAAGCGTGTGTTCCTTTGAAACGATGGTATTTGGCCCAAGTGTGGGGTTGGTTGGGATTTTTTTTGCTGTTTTTTTGTACCGTAGGGTAAGGCATGATCTTGGCTGGGCGCTCCTGGAACCTTGTAAAGCAAATAACTTTGAGCACTATCCAAAGAACTGCTGGTGTTTCTCGGGAAGGTTTTCTTGTGGGATGTTTGTGTCAGCTGATGCAACCCCTTGGGGAGCCTGCCTTCATCCCCGATGTGCCCGGGAGAACCTTTGTTCCGCGGGGCCACCGTGGTGTGGGAGAACCCTTTGTGCCAGAACAAAGGAGGATTGTGTCAGCCGGCCGTGAGAGGGAGGGGAGGGGGCTCAGGGGCTCTTTCAGAGGCACTGCAGGGCGGTATGGACAGCCACAGTTCCCTGTAAATCTCCCTGAGATACGGGCGAGATCTTATCTCTGTGTGGGAGATAAGATCTGCTGCTATTGTGTGCAAATTCTTGGGGGTGAATATTTGATATGGTTTCCTTAATTAAAGCACCGTGCCTCTTGGCCTCCTGTAGCCTAAAGCGAAAAGCCAGGCTGTAGGCTGGACTGTGGTGTTATTCCTGTGCTTTGAAGGTAACTAACAGCTTGTGCCTTGCTGCGTAAAGCAGGGTGGCCCTAGTGCAGGCTCTAAGGAAAGCTGCTGGGTGGCGAGGGTGAAAGAGCAGGGACTGTGGAAGATGAAGCCTGGCAGGGGTAGTGGGTACTGCTGCTTGGGCTCCAAAGTTGGGAAAACATGCCTTTAGTGTAAACAAGACACGGTCCATACGCAAAACACACCCTCGGTGGAGCCTGGGGACGTTTTAGGATGGAGCAAAGCACACACAGGTGTTTGTGGCTCCCACCTGCAGCAGAGCACCCAGCCCATCCCATCCCTGCTGTTCCTGCGTGGTGTCACACTGGGGCTGCCCTGTGGGTCTCTCTGGCTCTCAAATCAGCATCAGCATTGACACTGAGGCTGCACGGGGACAGGGGAAATGTTCTCCAGGTCCTTCTGTTCCCTTGCTAGCTGGCTGCACCCCAGGAATGGACTGTGGCTAAATTGGTCGCTAAGGATCAGAGGAGTCCTGTTGGCTGGGATTTCAGGTTATTTGTTGTCCTTGTTGTTTTGAATGAAATGGATCTGTGTCCCTTCATGTGCTGTGGGGCTGCATTTGGGGGTGGCTTTGTTACTAAGGGCCCCTGGCAGTGGTTTAGTGAGGAGATTTGGGTGGCAGTGTCCTCACATCCTGCTAGAATTGCTCGGATAAAGACAGTTGGGGTTGTTTGTGCCAAGTGTGGGTGAGCAAGCAGCTGGGTTGACCAGAGTGAAGGTGGGAGGGAGATAAAATGGGAGACCTAAGTGGGCTTGTAACAGGAAGGGGTGTCTGGATTGCTGAAACCAGAACCTGAACTTCATAAAATAGCAAAGGGAGAAGGAGGATCCAGTGAAAGGATTTGGTGTCAGGACAGGAGATTAGGAATTCCATGGCTTCAAAGAAGTATGAAATGCTGGTGTGTCTGCCTGCAGCCGTCAGTGTTAATTTTGGGTGGCTGATGTAAGTGCTCCTCCCCAGGCTCAAGCTGCCCGTCCATGGGCGATTTCAGAGTGCCTCAGGCCAATGTCAGCCAAGGGCAAGGGCACAGGGCCCTGTGTCCTCATAACTCTGCTCTGGTCTCAAAGTCAGGGGGTGATTACCTCTGAGTCACCTCTTTAATTACTGTAACCTTCACTTGGGGAGGATTTATAGTCCTGTGGTGTGGGATGTGTCTGTAGCCTGTTAAATATGGGACAGCATCACTGAATGGATTAAATTGATCGTGTCTCCAGGCCCCACAGTGGCCTGGGCTGGCTCGGGGGGTGGTGACAGAGGTGCCCATTGCTCCCTGCAGCACCCGGGGAGGTGCTGGCTGGTGGCACCAGCGCAGCACAGCTCTGCCTCCATCCAGGTGATGTGTCCGTGGGGATGGACGCGTTTGGAGAGTGAAGAACTTCCTTTGTTGTCATCTTTGTGTGAAGCTGATGGAACGTTTTGCATGAAGGGCTCAAATAACTACGGCGGCAGCAGGAGTTGGGGACATTGTTTGTAAATTAAGCCCCAGTTACCCATTCCCGTTTCCCTTGCAGGGTCAGAGCCTTTGATGGTGAGCGGGGAGCTGCCTCACGATGAGTTACTGGAGTCTGGATAAGAAGAGCAGCCTGCAGTACTGCCGGCACTTCCTAGCGGACAACGGCGTGTTCCACGGTGAGTTCGGTTACTCTGCATTCGGCTCTCGGTGTTTCCTGCAGTTACGGTTACTCTGCATTCGGCTCTCGGTGTTTCCTGCTGCCGGCGGTGCCCGACATTCTGTATGCCCGGGGTATCTCCTGGGGACGCTGCTCCGGGCAGAGCGGGGCCGAGCCCCGGCCGTGCCCGCTCCGCTCGGGGGGCGCTCGGGGCGTGCGGGACCCCCGGCAGCGACGGGGGAACGGCGGGGCTGCGGCGGCACCGCCAGGGGGCGCTCCGGGACCGCCGCCCCCGGTACCGGCTCCGATCGATGTGCCCCGGCCCGACCGATCCCCCCGGTACCGGCTCCGCCCGATGGCCCCCGGCCCGACCGATCCCCCCGGTACCGGCTCCGACCGATCCCCCCGGTACCGGTTCCGACCGATCCCCCCGGTACCGGTTCCGCCCGATGGCCCCCGGCCCGACCGATCCCTCCGGTACCGGCTCGGGCCGATGGCCCCCGGCCCTACCGATCCCCCCGGTACCGGCTCTGACCGATGGCCCCTGGCCCGACCGATCCCCCCGGTACCGGCTCTGGCCGCCGCCCCCGGTACCGGCTCTGACCGATGGCTCTGGTACCGGCTCCGATCAATGTCCCCCGGTCCGACCGATGTCCCCGGTACCGGGCCCGACCGGTCTCCCCCGGGCCTGCCGGGGCTGGGCCTGACCGATTCCCCCGGTACCACCGATCTCCTCTGGTGTGGCCGGGGCTGAGTGCCCCGATCCCCCTCGGGGCTGCCCAGCTGGTTCTGCCAGCGTCGGACCGTCCCCCCCGTCGCCCCGACCCCTCCGGGGCTGGATCCGACCGATTCCACCGGGTCCCACCGATATCCCCCGCGGCGAGGTCTGACCGACCCCCCGGTGCCACCGATCCCCCACACCTTGTATTCTTTATTCCCTTTGAGGTCAGTAATTAAACCCCATCACCGGGGCAGATTTATGGCACTATTAATAACAGAGGCATGGAATGGCTTTGAATTAAAGATAGAAATGCTCGTCTCATTCAAAGCAAAGGTGATTTTTTTTTTCCCTAGAGAGCATACAGCTCCATTTTCAGTGTGTTTGTCAGGACTGGAGAGGTTTGCAGCCCGCTGTAAAACAAACTGTATCTGCATTTTTGTCACTGTGGTTATGTCACCATTGATGAAGTTAATGGCTTAGTGAGAGAATTAATCATTTGTCAGTCTGTGAATCTTCCTAATGAAAGCCGGCTCTCAGAGAGAGCCCCATTTTTCCCTGTACTGTTTTTTCCTTGCCCACGAGCACTTCTAGTCCTATTTGGGACACCAGAAGAATGTTAATAACTTTCTGTAAGTAAGTCTGACAGTGGTGTTGTCACATTAATTCATGTGTGTGCTGCACTTGGGACTTGTGTTAGAGGGAGAGTGCTGTCATCTCCAGGCAGAACCACTCTGCTTCTCCAATGAAATGAATTTGTTCCTGGCATTTATCAGGCCACTCGTGTGGTCCCACTGGTTTTGGTGGGATCATGTTCCTTCAGGGCTCCCTCTGACCTTGTGGAAGGGACGTGCTCACCCCGGTGCCCCTGGGCACTGTGGCAGTGTTTTGGTGGATGCCTGTTAATCCCTGCTCCCTGCACCAGTGTGGGACTGGAGCAGGCACAGGGGTGTGGATTTGCAGCTCTGCCACTCCAGATCAGTGGAAGAGGAGCCTGGTCCATGCCCTGAGGCCTGAGGTGTGTTTCAGCTCAGAGCAGCACCTCACCTTTATCCTGCTAATGGTGCACTGGCTGGATAATGATCCATCACACAGAGTCCAGCAATCCATGAACAGCTATTGAGGGATGAGTCTGCAAAGTGATAATCATCTGCAGCCCAGGGCATAATTAGCAGGAATCCTAGACCAGAAAGATTTCATGGCCTAATTTATCTGTCTTTGATTGATGATCAGAAAAGATTAACTATTTTTCCCTCACAGAATCCATCAGGGCTTCCCATTTGTCTCCTTTAACCTAAGCAAGACGCTGCAGGACAGTTCCTTTCCCTGTGAGTGTATGGAGGGGCTGAATTCCCCCTGGACAGTGACAGAGGTGACAGCATGGGTAAGGATGTGTGCATGTCCCAGGAATTAGTGTGTTTTTCTGGAGCTCCAGAGAGGCTGGGCTCCTCCAGGGCTGTGCTGGTAATTCAGGCTGCTCACATTAACCGAGTGCACCCTCCCTGGGAGCAGTGGGGCAGTCAGTGGCACCAGGGCTGTCTGGAGTGATTGTCTGGAACTGAACCTGTGAGCTGGAGGAACTGCAGCACCTTGGGGCAGCCCAGGTAAAAACACCCCACAGGACCAGTTGGTGTTCTCAAAAACCACAGGAGGATCTTTAGGAGAACTGGAAGTGTCTGCAGAGGTGCACAAGAGATGCACTGGCTGTGCTCATCTCTGGTGTTTTCTTCACACCCTTGTGGCACCTGCATTAGTTTAAGCACCTGAGCAGATGGGGTTCCATTTGTTCACCTCCTGCTGAGGAGTTCAAAGGCAAGAACTCATGGACTGCATTAATAAAAATGCTTAAGCTCTATTGGGAGTGGTTTAATTGTTTAATGTAAAAAACCAAACACCCAAAAGACCACCAATGAAACCCCAAACAAAACCAAACCTCCCCAGTAAAACCAAAAGGAAAAAAGGCTCAGCTTGCAGCAGAAGCAGCTGGCTGAGCCTGCAGCCCTGTTGCAGTGCAGTGCCCCTGCAGAATCCCATTAGTGTGGGATGTCACATCCCTGGAAGTGTTCGAGGCTGGAGGGGCTTGGAGCCCCCTGGGGCAGTGGAAGGTGCCCCTGCCCATGCAGGGGTGGAACAAGGTGAGTTTAGGGTCCCTTCCAAGCCAAAGCACTCTGGTTCTGTGATCAGCTGAAGGAGGATGAAATTTTGAGCACTCAGTAAGGTGAAGGTGTTGGTGCCACAAGGCCCAGCCCAATGCAGTTCTGGGCAGCCGAGTTTGAGCAGGGGGAGCTCAGGAACAGGGAGAAGGTACAGAAGGGAAGCTGAGATAAGTCAGGCTTGTTTAGTTTGGAAATCAAAGATTTAGAGGGAATGTGACTGCTGGCTCTGAGTGCATTGCAAAGGGAAAGCTCAGAGAGGAAAAGGCTTATTTGAGCTGATGGGGGAAGTTGGCACCAGAGCAAGTTGAAAATTGCCCACAAGTGTATGGAACAGGCCCAGGAAAAACTAAGATATTTTGAGTGAGAGATCGACAGGTTTTGGGAAAATTGTTACAGCATTGTATTTGTAACAGCTCTTACATTGTATTTGTTACAGCTCTTGCTCTGAAGCTGTAAATGTGATTAGCAGGCAATGTATTGACTAGTGGGAAATGAGGCTGGCAAACTATCTGTGGTCCCATTCACTCCCTGTGTCCAGTGAACATCAGCTACAAGCAGCAGAGCTCCCATTCCATTCAGGAGGTGCTGCTGGCCATGGATCAGGCTGCTCTCTGCTGGGTTTAAGGGTGCTTTGGGACACTTGCATGCTGTTACACAAGCAGTATTGGTACACAGCTGTGGGGCTTTCCACGGGCTCTGGTGGGTTGTCTTTAAATAATGACTGAGATTCGTGTGTGCAATGAAGTACTGGGTGCATCCACATCGCCTAAGGCTCTCTCATAATTTTATAATTTTATTAAGAAAAGCTGCTAATGGCTGCATTTGCAGGATATTAAAATTCTTATCTGTTTATGTCTGAAATTTTTGGTTGCAGAAGTGGAGGTTGCTGCTGTGCCTTGTACTCTGGGGAGTCTTATCTGCCCAGAAGCAAAAATGTCAGTTTTCTTCAGCAACAGCAGCAGTGAGATACAGCAGTGTGTGTGCACACAGAGAATAACAGACCAGAGACAGGGGCTGGGGTGAGCTGTTTTAGCAGTTTCTGCAGAACAGAGAAGACAGGCAATTAGAATGTTTGGAATAGCCTTGAGGATTTGATGAACTCACTTTCATTTCCTTCCTCTTGTGAGCAGTTCCAAAATACAAAGTACAGCATCCCTCTAGGCTTGGAAGGAGAGATTTATTTTTTTTTTTATTTTTGCAGGGGTTTTAAGCTGTAACTGTGCATCATGTTTTGTTTGTTTGCTGGCAGTAACAATGTAGGAATGGCTGTGCTGTCAGAGCAAACATCCATTTAACTTTGCTGCTCGATGGTCGGGGCTAGAAATACAAAGGGAAAAAACCCAAAGTGTACAGAGCAGCCCTTCCTGTGGCTCCCAGTGCCTCCCAGTCAGCAAGGCAAGTACTTCCCCAGCCAAAACTGCATCTAGGTAATTCCTATTTTTTCATTGCACCTGATATTTTTTATTTTTTTCCATAAGATATTTGGAATTCGTTTGTGCTTGTGGCCATCTGTGGGAATTAACCCCCTCCAAAAGTTGTGGTGTTTGGTGTGGACCCTCTGGCTGGATGGAGCAGGTTGTGTTTCACCTTGGGAAGGGAATTCCCTGGGAGGTGTGAGTGGGTCTGAGCCTGACAGGTGACCATGGAAGGTCCTTAAATTGTGTTGGGCACATCCTGGTGCCTTTGGCTGTCCAACACCCTGATGAGGAAACCACGGAGAGCCCGTCCTTGCTGCAGTGGCCTCAGACTTCGTGCCCAATGAGAACAGAAAATGCCTTCTGTTGTCCTTTTTTATGCAGTCAAATGGCCTATTTTGGTTATTGGAGCACAAGAGTTTTGGGGGAGCAGTCCCGGAGCTTCGCCAGATTGCACAAATCCTTCAGGCCTGATGTTTGCTATGGGCAGTGCTCTATAATTAGCTCTGCCTGAGCCTCGTGCAGGGCTGGGGGCACAGCTACAGATGCCAGCTGTGGGCTGCAGGGCTCAGCCTTTTATCTGCTTCAGAATGGTGCTGGGAAAGCAGAACGAGTGCAGGAACTTGGGTTTGGGCTCATGTTCTGATTTATGTGAAATATCCACAATCCATTCCTTGGGACAAACAGATGTAAATGGAATTGTTTTTGCAAGAAGAGCATTAAGGAATTAATGTATTCAAGTCCACTGAGGTTTAAAAAGGGCCTGAAGTGCCTGAAGAAACTCTCTCTGCTTTGTTCAAGAGCTGTGTCTGTCTCTGCATCTGTTAATGAAAGGTGGAGTCTCATGTGGGATCTGTCTCCAGACAGTATTTCAGGTCCTTGTGTTCCAATGCCAATGCCAAGTATTTTTCTCCTTTCATTTTTCTGTGTTTCTCAGCTTTCCATAGAACCATGTCTTCATTAACGATAAATGAGTTGATAAAAGCTTTAATCTGATAAAAATGACAAGTTTTCTGTACAGCTGATACAAAGTTTTATTCACTGCTGGCTGACTTTTCACAAGGAGATTGTCTCACAGTTCAGATCTAAGATTACACTTGGAAGATGATTATGAAGATGTTGTTATCTCCTTATTTCATTATCTATTCCCTGTAAGAGGTGTTAGTTCCCTAATCAGCTTTCCTTGCTCTTTAGCAGAATTAGGCTTTGTGCTGGTTTCCAGCTATTTTGACAGTGATAAAGGAAAACCCAATGAGCTAGAAAATGAACCTTCCTCTGATGCTGTAATTTCCAAACTGTTAGTTAAATCATATTCTCATTTATTGGAAAATGGATATTTTTGCAGTAGAACTTGCAGGGCTGTGTCTCCGTGCAGTAATCTGAGCCTTGTGAGGTGTGGGCAGGAAACCCAAGTGGGAAAAGCAGGTGTGGAGGTGAGGCTGTTCCTGTTCCTGCCAGCCCTCACCTGGGACTGTGCAGCACCCCCAGGACAGCAGCGATGGCTGGAAAGATCTTGTGTTACAGTGACCATTGATGTCAATCAGCTACAGGCAAAGGGAAGTGGGTTCTTTGTTCAGAAACTTGTTTGTCACCATCACGTCTGGGACTGCTGGAACGGTGTGAGCCGTGGCCCTGCAGAGCATTCCCAGCAGGACAATGAGCCCGTGAGCAAGGAAAAGCCAAACCAACCGTCAGGGCTTGGGATTCAGCGCAAAACCTGGCTTGACACTGAGGAGTTGTCATGGGGATTGATTTTGGAGGTTTTTTTGAAGTTGGATAAACCTACAGGTCTTATACCATTTGGCATCTGTCAACTAAATTACATAACATCTTCATTTGTTTGCTGTAATGTGCTTCTAACCTACATAACATGTTTGAATTTCTAAAGACATGTAGCATTTAGGCATGTCTGGTTTTAAAAAGAAGCTTATTTTGGAGACAAAATAATGAAGAGTGTATTGGTGATTGCGTAAGGTTTCTTACAGAGCAGCTGTGGCATTAAAGGTGCTTGTGTGTAGCTTGTATTATAATTAACAGAACAGTAGGAGTGTGAGTAATTTGCATTTAACACATTATCAAGTGCAATCTGATATATCAATAATTAAACTGTACAGCAGTGACAGTTTATTTTTTGTTGTTGAACTGCATAATTTCAATGCACTGGTAACTGTCTAGAGGCACCACAGTGGTGGTTTCAGCCATGAACGTGGTGGGCTGAGAACCAGAGCTGGGGTAACGCCGTGGCCACCCCATTTCCCTTGCTCTGCCTGGCAGTGGGTGACACTCCCTCCTCAGAGTGGGACTTGTGCCACCTCCTGACAGTGCCACCAGAGCCACAGCTGAGCAGCCAAGAGATCCTGCAGCGGGTCTGGGGTCTCGATTCACGTTCCAGGGTGCTGGACATGGTCCATGGATACCCACAGAGTGCTGAGCTCTGTCGTGGGGGCTGTGGGAAGGCTCTCTGTGCTACCAACAGCTATGAAATGATGATTTCTCAGGAGGTAAAACATGTCAGCTCCACTTGGATTTTGTCTCCCATCCCACTGAAGTTCTGCAGGCATGTGGAACTATGAGAGGTGGTTTTTTGAGTGGTTTTTATTTGTTTTCCTCCTCTGTCACGTTGTCTGTCGTGTAACTTTTTCCTGGCCTGTGCTTGACAAAGTCTCTTTTATTGCTGTCACAGTGTTTAGGAATACAGCTGGGAATTCCTTTGGTGTGCTGATGTAAATGTCACAGTGGAAGAGCCAGCTGAAGAGGGAAAGAATTAGAAAATGCAATAAATGAAGGATGTGAAGCACTGTATGTGGAGCTGACTTCATTCTTGCTGTGCTTTCCAGCCCTGTGGGCTCTGTTGTAAGGAAGTGCGGTTTATGCAAGTCTGAATGCTCCTGCCCATTGTTCCACTTTGCCTGATTTCAGGAGCACTGGGATGCCTTAAACCAGCCCAGGATTTCTCCAGGGGCACGGGGGGTTTCTGTAGCTGCTGGCAGAGCCGGTGCTCAGCCCCTCCCGGGGCACTCCTGCTCCTCGTTCCTTGCCTTGCTCAGGGATGCACAGCCCGACCCGAGCGCATTTGTGCCGCAGCCGGCCTGTCCCTGCAGGGTGGCTGTTCCCGGAGTTGGGGACAGTGGGACAGCGGCAGCAGGAGGGGCACGGAGCCGGGGCAAAGGCCACAAAGGTGCTGGGGGTTTCTCCCCTCCGGCTGCAGATGCGGGGGTTACTCGGGAGCGGGCTCGGGTTTCCCCTCCCGCATTCAGCCTGCGTCACTCCGCCGCTCCCGAGCCGGAGCGTGGTAATTCCTGCCCGCCCCTCGCCCCGCTGCCCGCGGGAGTCCCTGCGCTGCCCGGGGCCGGCCGCGCTCCGAGCCCGGAGCGCCTGCGGAGCCCGGAGCGCCTGCGGAGCCCGGAGCCCTTTGCGGAGCCCGGAGCCCTTTGCGGAGCCCGGAGCCCTTTGCGGTGCCCGGAGCCCTTTGCGGTGCCCGGAGCCCTTTGCGGTGCCCGGAGCCCTTTGCGGTGCCCGGAGCGCCTTGCGGAGCCCGGAGCGCCTGCGGAGCCCGGAGCCCTTTGCGGTGCCCGGAGCCCTTTGCGGAGCCCGGAGCCCTTTGCGGTGCCCGGAGCCCTTTGCGGTGCCCGGAGCGCCTTGCGGAGCCCGGAGCGCCTGCGGAGCCCGGAGCCCTTTGCAGAGCCCGGAGCCCTCTCGGTGCCCGGAGTGCCTGCGGTGCCCCGAGCGTGCCGTGCCCGGCGCTGTGCGCGGAGCCCGGAGCCCCTTGTGAGCCCGGAGCGTGCCGTGCCCGGCGCTGGGTGCGGTGCCCGGAGCGTGCCGTGCCCGGCGCTGGGTGCGGGGATGCCGGAGCAGCGCCGCCCCGCAGCCGCGGCACGGGCAGACCCTGCCGGCTCCCGCGCAGCCCGCGCTCCCCCAGCGTGAGCCGAGTGACCGCCTCTCCCCTCTGGATCTGTGCTGTGGATCGCCGAGGTCTCCTCGCTCATCCTGAGGAGCGGCGCTCGGCTGTGCTTCCAAGGATTGCTTGGCTTTGAAGGCGTGAAGATCAAACTGAGCCTTTCCCGAAGGGAGAATTTCCATTCTGCTTGCCAATAATGCCCGAGTTACAAATTTAATGGCAGACCTTGAAGTATATAAAAATTTAAGTCCAGAAAAAGGTAAGGATGTTTGAGTTCGGAATTGCCATAAGACAAACTTGTAATCTGTCTGGAAATAGTTATAGAAAAATCAGGTAACTTAACCCTTGGGTTTGGTAAATTGCAGTGTTTGTGTGGACATTGTTGGTATAACAAGTGTGTATCTATTCCTGAATGTTTAACATGAAAACCTGGTGGGTTTGTATTGACTGGAAAGTCAAGTCAGCTTCTCTATGAAAACATGTAGCTTGTGTTTGAGATACTGCTCTTTTGATGAGAACAAACTGCACTTCTGTGTTAGCCTAAATTATTACAAATGTGTTTGCCTTGAATAAAAACATTCTTGACCTTTTCATCTGTTGGGAATTTTGCTGTGGCTTTCAGTGAAGAGGAGTTTTTTTTAGTAGCACTTATAATAGTATAACACATTTGCAAGTGGTATGTAAAATTTGAATGAAAGCACTGGATAAAAGATGTCTTTCCAAGAATTGCAGGAGATGATACAAAAAAGGAAGACATCTTGAATAACTTTCTTCAGTATCTTGTAGTTTATAACATCTAATTTTTTTTCAGTTTAAGTCAGTGCTGAATAGAAAGTGGCACTTAGCTTAAGCCTCTAAGTGGATAAAGAGTGAATGCTGTAGAGAGAAGGAGAAATCATGGTAGATTCAAGTTAATTTTTGTGTTTTTCTCATCCTTAAGGATGTTGGATTATGTTCTTTTAAAGGAAACACTTAGAAAATGCATTTAGCATAAGAGCTTTCTTGCCAGAATTGTGTAGCGCAGAAGAAATTTTTGTGACAAGATTGTCTGTAATTTAAAATCAAACAAGCTAATCTAAAATAAAGCCATCAAAAGTCATGGATTAAACTTTGAAATATCATCTTTCCTGTTATGTTAGAAATTTTCAGGGCAGCGTTGGCAGTTGATACTTTTTTCCCTTTGTATCTGTCATGGTTGATTTTAGTAGATATTTTTTATCTGCTGGAAGTCTCTGGGAATAGGGACAGCTGTTGTATAGAAACCAGAGCCTATTTCAGGCCAAATGAGTTATTTGAGGATGGCCTGCAGGGAGGGCTGCCTGTGCTGGGCTGCTGAGCGTGGTGCCAAGGGCTGCTGGTGTTGGGCACCCAGAGCTCTCCATGGCGGCCGTGGCTAAAGGAGGGCAGGTGTTACTCCATCTGCCTCCCCAGGTAATGGATATGGCCCCACTGAATAATTCACAGCAGCCAGCTCTCCTGGAGGGGCTGCACCAGGCCTGCAAGGAAAGCATCAGGTTCAGGGTTTGAATCTCTTGGCCCTGTGTGTGTGGGTGAGCTCATTCCACAGCAGGGAACTCGGCTGAGGGTGGAGTTCTGCTCCAGGTCATTCTGCAGTCCCTTCCTCACCCAGATGTGACAGCAAGGCCAAATGCCAGCCGGTCATCCTTGGCTGTGGCAGTGCCACCTCAGTGCGGGGAGGGCAGCCGGGGCTGTGGAGCAGTGAGTGGCTGTCCCTGCTGTCCCTGCTGGCCTGGGCTGTCCCTGGCACTGAGCTTTGACGTGGGGTCATGGCCAGGCTCCCCCTGTAGCAGGGACCATGGCAGTGCCCTGTTCAATGTCCTTATTAGTGCTGCTGTGGGACTCGTGTGCCTGCAGCTGTCCAAGCACCTGTGCAGGCACCTGTGCAGGCTCTGGCATCCTGGTATGTGAGGGAATTAGCCTGGAACAGCAAACTGCTCTGAGTGCATATGGAAGGCACCAAACTCCTGGGGAGAACTTGGCCATCCACAGGTTTCATTCCAGCAACAGCTTAAATCTGTCTCAGCATTAAATGCACTCACAAGAAGTTAGCACATGCACATGGCAGCTTGGGCAGGCTGAAAGCCTCCAAGTGTTTGGTGTATCCTGAGCAGGTTGCCCCGTGTTGCCCTGAGTGCTGGCTGACCCAGTGTCACAGTGGGGCACCACAAAGTGTCCCCGCATGGCCCTGCTGGGGGTGCTGGAGCTGGATGCTGATGGGGCAGTGTCTCACCAGCTCTGCAGAGACGTGGCTGGCCCGGGAGTAACTAGATTATGTGCTTGCTAACTGCTTAGTGTTCGTGGTTTCGGTGCTCATGAATGAAATCTACTCGTTTCAGTAAATCCACAGAGCAGTCATGGTGTTAGGGGAAACGTCTTTGTCATTTGCTGAAGAACTGCTGTCTTTCCAAAAGCCTGGGGCATGGATGGGAGTTGTGGAGGTGACTCCTTCAGTGCTTATCTGGAGCCTGAGCTGCCCCAGTGGCACACGGGGGTCAGTGGTGGCTCTCAGCAGCTTGGGGACACGAGGGGCTGTGAGCAGAACGTGCTGACAGAAACCTCCCCGCTCTGTCCAGCACTGAGCCTGCTGCAAGGGGGGTGTGTGCTGGCTTGTCCCCTTTCCTCCAGCAGCTGGTGCCTCAGGGAGGAGTGCTGCTGGCGTCTCCTTGCCCGAGTGAGGTGGGAGCTGTGAGGAACAGGCTGGCTGTTCCCGGCTGCAGGGCAGGGAGCTGGAGCTGTGCCGTGGCAGGTCATCAGTACAGCAGAGAACGGGCTCACAGGTGTTCCCACGCTACCAGCAGAAACATTGATCAGCCCGGAACTCAGGTGCACAAAGCAGCATCATTTTCAGTAATAAAATCACTTTGGTGTTTGAGACTGTCAGCTCATTGTTTGCCCACAGATGACTCACTGTCGGTGACTTGCACCGAGGCAATTTAAAATAGAATAGATAAACATGTTTCTTTAGCAAAATGACTATTTCTGAGGAGGGTGAATAAATTAGTTCATATCATCTGTTGCACTGCAGTCTCCATTCATTACTTTTAAAGGTTAATTAACTTCACCTTCCATTCTATTGTGCCTTTTTCCCTCTTCCTAGCCTGTAGCCGAGCCCCAGATGTGGCTTTGCTTGGCAGCCTGGAGGGAAGCAGTGCTCCCTCAGCCTGGCCCCAGGTGCTGGGCACTGGATCCCCCTTCCAGCTGCTCTGTGCCATCAGGGCACTCCCGTCCCAGCCCGTGGTGCTGACAGGGCTGAGGTGTTGCTGCACGCGGCTGTTTGCTGATCAGTCTGCAGACATCAGGGCTGACTGCTTGCGCTGAGGCTGGCACAGTTCATGCTCTGCACGTCTCTGTGTGGGCACAGGGGTGAGCTCTAGGAAGGGCCTTTTGGTGGTGGGGGTTTTTTCCCCCCTATTTTTTGTTAAATCGGTGCAGTTAAGTGGGAGGTGTGACATACAAAGGGCGGTGTGGTGAATGGGGAGGTCTGCCCCAGCTCAGTGTGCTGTGGTGGGAATTGTATTTGTTGCATCATACAACACAGGGAGGCTGAGAACAAGGTCTGGTTCACTGATGTATGATCCTTATTTATGCACTTATTGATTTTTTCAGAGGGCAGATATGGGATTCTGGCAGAGAAAGAGCTCGTGGCTCACTGTTCTCCACCTCTGCATCCAGAGGCTCAGCTCCTGGGGTGCTCAGATGCTCTCTGCCAAGGAGGAGCCCCTGGCACTGCAGGGGTGGCCCAGCTGCAGTGAGGAGGCATTGCCCTCCTGAGCAGAGCTACCCTGGCCTGGGGAGCCCCAGGTTTCCTTTGGGGACATGGGGACAGACCTGGGGATGGTGCCTGGTGCTCTGGGCCATGGTCACAGAGAGTGAGGGTCCTGAAAGCACCTGGGGATGGTGCCTGGTGCTCCGAGCCATGGTCACACAGGGGGAGGGTCCTGAAAGGCACCTGGTGCTCCGGGCCATGGTCACACAGAGGGAGGGTCCTGAAAGCCACCCTGGATCTGGCACAGTGACACCACACACCTGTGTGCTCATCCTCCCCTTGGCAGGGGCAGTGGAAACTCTCCTCCTCCTCCTCCTCCTCCTCCTCCTTCTTCTTCTCCTCCTCCTCCTCCTCCTGCCTCTCTTCCCACCTCCTGCTTTTTCCACTTTCTGGAGTGTCATAATCGACTGCTGTGCCCTCCCTGCTGAGGGATCCTCGAGGAAGAAAGAGGATTAGGATGTGCAAACTTAACTGTGTTTGCTTAATAAATCTGTGCTCCTTGTTCACCCCATTGATGTGACAATGTGCCTTGGCACTCGGCCATGGCTGTGCTTAAACGATTGTGCTTTTCAGCGTTGACAGAGGATTAATTCCACAGTCCTAATGGGAAACTTACAGTCCCCAGCCACGCCGTGCTGCTGTGGCACCAGGGCTCTCACAATGCACAGCTCTGGTGGAGTTGTTTCTGAAGAAAGGATGAAACCTGGGCTAATTGCTTGAAGATAATAAGTGGAACTTTGCTGAGCTGGCAGAAGGAGGGGTCCTTGGGCAGGGCTGGAAAACATGCATTATTCATGGGGTCCAACAGGGCAGCACAGCCCCTGTGAAAGAGGCACTGGCCTGGCAGGACATTTCTGCACTGCACAGTGCTTTCTGAAGTCTCAGTGAGGGAACAAAGCTTGTCATTAAGGACCATTCAGGCTCTTTTTGATTATACTGTAGTGCCAAGCTTTTGTTTGGATACTTCTGGTTCCTTTCTGATCTCTCAGAGCAAAAGAGGAGGGAGCCTCAGCCTGGGAAGGAGCTCTGGGCTCTCCCATGGCAAGAATAACTAAGGGTTGTCAGGGATCAGCTTGAAAAGGTGAAGAGCAGAGACCTTTCACTTGTAGTGTGAAAATAAGATGAGTTATTGGCCGTCCTGCAAGCACTGAGCCCGCAGTGTCAATAGGGGAGGCTGAAAGAGCAGCTGCTGTGAAATATGTGTTACTCAGACATGACTTCTGGGAGCTGCTGCTCCCCAGCTTTTGCATTTGTTTTGGGTTATTTTGAAAGAAAAAAAGACACCACCAGACAGTTCCCAGACTTACAAAGAGCTGAAACACGCTGATAGATTTCAGTTGTGCTTGGGGTTGTTTCTCCATTCTGGATAGTGAATGGTTTTGCTCTTCAGCTTCACCCCTTTATTGTTTGCATATTATTTAGTGACTTTACAAGCACGAGCCGCTTCCCAGAGTTAGTGATTTGCTTTGATTAGACACCATTCAGTTGTTTTGAGTAGTCTCACCTTGTGTTTGGTTACTGGTGTTGATGCTCTGCCTCTCCAGGGCTGAGATGAATTGCCCGTGCCCTTTTCAGCCTCTGGTGGCTCTGCTGGTGCCGAGTGGCTCCCTCGAGGGTTTCTTGGGAAGTGCAGAAGCGTGAGAGATTGATTGTCCATCTCATGTCCACGGACTCCCAGAGATTACCATTAAACCCACTGTAAGAAGCTTAATGTGAAATTCCGTGAGGCTGCAAGAGCTGCTGCGAGGCAAATTAAACTGGCATAAAATATGAGCCGTGGCTGTTTAAACCAAAGCCCAGTCCTGCTGGGGAGTGCCCCAGACCTGCATGTGCCCCCTGTGCCCCGGGCCCGTGGGCTGTTATGTGACCCCCAACAATCAGCACCCCGATGGCATTAGTGCTGCTGCGTGGGATTGAGATGAGATGTGCTCTCGGGTGGAGCTGGCAGGACAGAAAATGGTGTTTGCTGGCACTACTGGAGGGGCAGACTCAGTGCTCAGCGTGGGGGGTGATGGAGAGAGCAGGGGGCTGAGAACATTGCAGGGTTCCGGGGTTTGCTTTGGGCCTGGGCTGGACCTGGGGTATTTTCAGTGCAGGACGGGACGGTGCAGCTGTGTGCGGGCTCCGGGGCAGCGGTGGGGCAGGACCCCTTCCTTTCTTCCTTTTTGGGAAGGACCTTTCAGACAATGAGATCCAACCATCAGCCCAGCCCCACCACAGTGTTCAGCACTAAACTGGGGCCTCAAGAGCCACATCCACTCATTTCCACATGCTGCAGGGACAGTGACCCCAGCACTGCCCTGGGCAGCTGTGCCAGGGCCTCACAGCCCTTCACAGAACACACAGAAACCCCAAATTCTGAATGCAGGGGAGAAGAGCTGCTGCTGCACTTGGAAAAGTAACCCCTGCGTTCCATGGGTACCTTCTATCTCTTCAAGCTTAATGTTGGCTTAATGCAGTTGATGCCTATCATTTAGATACCCAGTTTATATCCTCTTTCATAATTATACTTCTCAGTGTTTGGTAATGCTCTTTGTACCTTATTTAATCTTTTTGTTTTGTCAGACGGCTGTAACAGTAAGTCCATAAAAGCAAGATGAGACCAGACTTTTTGTCATTTGGTTGCACTTTGAAATATTAATTTCTTAACATACAGGAAAATAAAAGAACATTTGTGGACAGCAATAAGAAATTTGTTTTGATCTTTGACTTTAAGTAAAATTATCTGTCTCACAACAGGGGTGAGACAGATAATTCCTTTTGCTGTATACTCTTGGCAGTAGAGTTGTGTTGCTAATGCAAAGGTAATAGTGTTTTCTTGAAAAACTAAACCCTAAAATACAGTAGCAAAAAATAGCCAGGATATTTATTTAATTTCAGAGGACATTTTTTATGGGAGGAGATGTTTGTTTCACTGCAGGGATGTGCCCTGTATAGCAAAATGCTCTTGTGTTTGCTGGGAAATGCTGCTCAGTGTAATGTCTTATTTCCCTAAATAATTATCATTTTCTCTAGCATTGACTGCAGCGTCCTGCACACCCTGAGGTCCCTGTGGTGAGCACTAGGGCAGGCAGAAGTGCTCTCACCAGTGTGACTGCTGGGATAAAATGAACTTTAAACCAGAGAATTCCCAGCTCCTGGGATGCAGGGAATGGCCCCCAAGCGATGGGGGTTTGTGGGGATCCCGGGGGGCTGGTGCTGAGCCATCCCCGGGCATCAGAGGGTGACCCGAGGGCACGGGGAGGGACCAGGGGCACGAGGGCATGGAGGGTGGCACGAGGGGATGGAGGGTGGCACGGGGATAGAGGGTGGCACAAGGGGATGCAGGGTGGCACAGGGACAGAGGGTGGCATGAGGGGATGCAGGGTGGCACAGGGACAGAGGGTGGCACAGGGACAGAGGGTGGCACAAGGAGATGCAGGGTGGCACAGGGACAGAGGGTGACATGAGGCAATGGAGGGTGGCACAAGGACAGAGGGTGGCACGAGGGGATGCAGGGTGGCACAGGGACAGAGGGTGACATGAGGGGATGGAGGGTGGCACGGGGACAGAGGGTGGCACAGGGACAGAGGGTGGCACAAGGAGATGCAGGGTGGCACAGGGACAGAGGGTGGCACGAGGGGATGGAGGGTGGCACAGGGACAGAAGGTGGCATGAGGGGATGGAGGGTGGCACAGGGACAGAGGGTGACATGAGGCAATGGAGGGTGGCACAGGGACAGAAGGTGGCACGAGGGGATGGAGGGTGGCACAAGGGGATGCAGGGTGGCACGAAGGGACAAAGGGTGGTACGGGGATGGGGAGCGGCACGGGGATTTAGGGTGGCATGAGAACAGAGGGTGGCATGGGCTGGTTTGGGGATTAGTGCCATGGAGCGGCCACAGCTGCCCAGCAGTGCTGGCTCAGTGGGCAGTGAGAGCAGTGTGGGCAGGGGCACCCACAGAGCTGCCTAAACTAAATTAAAAAGGGCTATTTGAATTCAGGTCTGTGTTGCTTTAAAGGGTTATTTTGGGAGCAAGAAAACTAGACTGGTCTTTCATTATTAAATGCCGTTAAACTCCAGGATGTCTGTTGGGATGATTTTAGACTGTCAAGTTTGCATAACTCTGCAAACAGAAGTGAATGTAGTTTTCAGGGGTTTTTAATTTTAAATTAAAGCTTCAACTATCATAGAATCATGGAATGGTTCACCCAGTTCCAGCCCTTCCTTATACATTGCATAAGCATAATTTTTTATTTAAACTTCCAGATTAATTTTCTTTGATCTTGTAACATAAACTCCATTGTGTCCTAGTTTAATTAATTTTCAGATTTTGAGCAAAAAATGCCCAGCTAGTCCTTGTGTTAGAAGAATAGCTTTTAATGGGAATCATGTCTCGCTTCCCCAAATTTTAATCTGTGTCTGCATTGAGGAGCTGCTTCATTTACTCTGTATTCCTGGTTTATCTACGGGATTAGATGTTTTTCTGGAACCAGCTTCCCTATTCCTTAGTGCAATCCTTCCTGAACTGCTCTTCTGGAGCTTTATTCTGCCCTGCACTGCTCAATACCTTCCGTGATTCAGATGCTAATGTGTGGCGTCTGGCAAGGGACCGGCATTAGCATACTGAGAATAGATTTGAAAAAGACCTTTTTTATTTGCGTGCTTATATTTTATAAATAGCCTGAAGGGGAGGATGGGGTGTTTTGTAAATGGTTTGCAGAGCTGAGATCCAGTGGGCTCGTGATTGCTGTGGCATTTCCATTACCCCAGTCCCTTCTTGAACGTGGAGCCTTTGTTATTAACACCTACACAGCAGCAATGATGCCATGAACTCTCTTTCGTGTTTACTATTCTTTAAATGTTTGAATTCTCGTGGTACTTCCTTGGAACTGGGAAAGTGCAGGCAGCAGACATGGTGCTCCCTGGGGCACTGGACCCGCTGCAGGTGGGGTTTGGGAGGGGAGGCTGTTGAGACATTGGGCAGGAACTGGGTGTCCTCCACTTTGTAAAGGAAAGTGATTTAAAATCTATTCCCTGTGACTGAAGTGTGCCTGGAGCATGAATGTGACTGCACCCATAACAATTCCAAATGCGATGTAGAAATGTTTAAGCAATTGAAATGGTGAAGAAGGAACTGGATTGCCTTTTACGGTTTTTATTTTCCCCCACAGTTTTGTTGGCTGCAGGTACCTGACCGTGGCCCATTCTCTGCTTTTCTTGTATGGAATGGATGTGATCTTCTCCCTTCTGCCTTTTGCTGGCTGCCCTCAATAGCATCTCAGTGAAACCGGGCTGGGATTTCTTCTCTGACAACCGAGCTGGTGTTAATAGAGAGACTTACTTGAGAATTAGATCTTTTTGTAAGACTTTCACCAGTCACTGCTAGCCTTAGGTGCAAAGGAGCAGATTTGCTGCGTTGAGTAGCTTGTTGCTAAACCTCTTACTGAGCTGAAGCGCTGCTGGAGTGATGTCTCTGTTAGTGAAAGCAGAGGTGCTGCCGGTGTGTGTGCCAGGCTGGGGGAGCAGGGCACGGTTGGGTACAGGGTGAGCACCCTCACTGCTGTGCTGGGACAGGTCCTGTTTGTCTTGGTGGGAATCCAAGGCAAACCTCATCTAAACTCAGGTCCACGGGGAAGGGCTGGCTCTGCCAAGAAAAGGCATTCCTGTGTGGATGTACGTTGGGACTTTTAGAGACTCCTTTTGCTTCAGGTCATCTTTCTTCTCTCAGGTTCAGAGTTTTCCATCCCTCGTGGTGTAAATGTTTGTCTTCCTGGTACTTGGTGTGTATTAGATATATCTAAGTTAATGCTGCCCCAGCCAACATGTGGGTATGGTCTAACATCACCTTCTGGCTTGATTTATGTCACATTTATGGTAAATCTTAAAGCCCTTCCAAACTCACCTTCGTTCAGCGTGTGCTCATCCAGGGGGTGCCATTATTTATGGACATAATGAAGGACACATTTATTGCACTCACATGAGGCTTTCAGAAGAATTTGGTTCTGTTCAGCTCAACCTCAGTCCCCTCCTTTCTCCAAAAAGAGAACTCAGGAAAAAGACTCCTCCTGATGGGTTTATTCCATGTGGGGTTTGCCTTGCCAGCTCCTGGTGGGTGAGGGAGCCAGGGGAGGTTATTCCAGTGCCAAGGGCTGCTCAGCCCTGCTTTGCTCAGTGTTTAGATGCTGCTCTGCCTGCCTGTGAGTGTGCCAGAGCTGTTGGGAGAATAAATAAATAAATCCCAGCTCTGGCAGAGGAGTGGGAGTGTGGGTTGGCCTTTGCTGTGACACTGAGGAGCACTGGGGAGAGAAGTGCTGCAGAGAGGAAGGGTGATAAGAAATAAAGACAGACCCAGAGAGTTTATTTGGGAGCCAGCCAGAGTGTAAACAAATCACCCAGGGAGATGAATTTGGAGTGATACCAAGTGAGGAGAGGCTGTGAATGGATAAAACCAGAAGCTAATTTAAGAGCATGGATATGTACTGAGATCAAGAGGAAATCTTATCTTGATCCTTGTGTTTGGAAGGCTGCAGGAGGGAGAATGGGAGATGAAATGGAAGAAATGGGTTTATTTTAGTCAAAACACAGAGGAGGAAAAAAGCCTTATCATTCAGATGGGACGGGTGGATAAAAGGAAATCATCCCAGTGTGAGTTGGAAGGTCGGTGGCAGCATGGAGAGGGTGTGAATGTGTCTGTGTCCTTCTGTGAGCAGCTCTGCCAGTGGCACAGCACGAGGGACAAACTCCAGGGCTACTGAGCCCAAAGGACTGCAGGGTTTGAATGAGCGTCTCACCAGTCCAAGTGCATGGAGCGCTGCGGTTTAAATTACAGCACTGTGTGCAGTAATAGAAAAAATGTAAATAAGATGAACATGAAACAACTATAAAATGTTTTCCTTCAACATAGATGAAAGTTTTCTCTGCCTCCTTTGTTGAGAGGGTGTTCAGACAGATGAGCCGTTCCATTTTCCTGTGTGCAGAAAGTGGCAGTGAAGAAGGAACAGTTTCCCAGCACTGCCCACTTTGTGTCACTGGGGGCTCAGGCCAGAGCTGGGGTGTGCCTGGCACATGCTGGGCAGCCCGTGAGCCGTGGCATTAGTGGGTGAGGTGGCCGTTCAGCTGAGTTTGTTCTGCTCTGCCCCACAGTTGAAAGATGCATGAGTGTGATGCAGTCTGGGACGCAGATGGTGAAGCTGAAGAGTGGAACCAAGGGGCTGGTCCGTCTCTTCTACCTGGACGAGCACAGGACCTGCATCCGATGGAGGCCCTCCCGCAAGAGCGAAAAGGCAAAAAGTAAAGTAACCTCCTCATATTTATTCTAATTTCTGGGGCAGTTTAGTATTAGAGTGTGACTTACAGAGGCACACAGAGGCTCGTGGGCTGATGGGAGATGCTTGGTGTCTGTGTCCTGTGCTCCCTTTCTGTAGCCTCAGCCCTGTGATGTTCTGGGCAGTGCTCAGAGCCTCCAGGGCAGCTGGCACTTGGCACAGCCATGGCAGGGAAACCTTCAGTCCCACAGGGCTTTGGGATGTGAAGATGTAACATTAGTAAAGTTTAATGCCTCTGAGCCTGAATAACTCAGACTGGGAGAAGCAGGAGGAGGCTGGCTGGTGTCCCAGCGAGGGCTTTGGGATGTGAAGATGTAGCATTACTAAAGTTTAATGCCTCTGAGCCTGAATTACTCAGACTGGGAGAAGCAGGAGGAGACTGGCTGGTGTCCCAGCGTGGCCTTTGGTTCCCTTTCCCCCCAGTTGTCATCGACTCCATTTACAAAGTCAGCGAGGGCCGGCAGTCGGAGATCTTCCACCGCCACGCCGAGGGCAGCTTCGACCCCAGCTGCTGCTTCACCATTTACCACGGCAGCCACCTGGAGAGCCTGGACCTGATCACGTCCAACCCCGAGGAGGCTCGCACCTGGGTCACGGGGCTCAAGTACCTCCTGGCCGGGATCAGCGACGAGGACTCGCTGGCCAAGCGCCAGAGGACGCACGACCAGTATCCTTTGGGGGCCAGCCTCCTCCTGGGTCATGTTCCTGCCTTGGTTTCCAGGCACCTCAGCACAGCCTGTCCCTTCTCCTCCTATTGAGTGACCAAAGCCTGAGCAGCGGGTTTGACACGGACACTTCTGTGTGTGATAAACCATGGGCTGTGCCTTGGGGGCTGCATCAAACTGCATGGGAGTCAGGGGATAGGCTTGCATTTTGGTAATGAATTCCCTTTTGAAGGGGCAGACCAGTTATTTCTAGTTATCTCAGTACCTCAATAACTCCTGGCCATCTCTGTTGCTCTTGTGTAAGTCAGATGCCTGTGCCCTTCCCAGCCTCCATTGTTTGTCAGGAGCACAAATCCTTAAAGCTCCTTAAATGTTTGTTGTAGCTCAGTAGCCAAAGTGAACCTCATGTTCTCTGAATATTTTCTTCATGTGCCTTTTTTTCCCCATAGTTTTTTTTCACAACAGTGATGACTAAAATTTTATACACAAAGAACACTCTTCCCCCAAATACCAAACCCCAAGGCCATCTTAATTAAAATTGTAACCTGCTGTTCTTCTGCCTCATGGAACTCTCCAGTGGAAGTCCTGGAGAATATACATATTTCAGGTATTTTTAATTTATATCTGCCGTGTTTGATTCTGATCCACAGCAGGCACAGGTCCATTGGGGTTGTATTGCATGCTCTGTTGCACCTGTCCTCAGCTTGCTATATTTAACCATGGCTTTTCTGAGCTGCTCCTGTCTGCTGTGTCTTCTCTCCTGGTGAAACATCACTGCAAGTCCTGTTTGTTTTATCCAGTGTGGCAGCTGGGAGCCTGCACACAGAATGGCCCTGTCCCACTCCCAGCTGCTGCAAGAACTTAGCAGGAGGTGCTGAGGGATATTTGTGCAAGGAGGGGGTGAAAGGTGCTGTTGGGAAGTGAAGCTCAGGTAGAATGAAGGGACATGTGGAAGAAGATCCCAGAGTAAGCCCAGCAATATTTGAAACCTTTGGAGCACGTTCTCAGAGGAGGAACCAGCACCAGAAATGGGAGTGCAGAGGGGCTGAGCTGTGAATAATTGCCATAAACCAGCGGTGGTTTAAGCCTTTGGCTGAGCTGTAGTAAGGGCAGGGGCAAAAGGTTCTTTCCTGAGCTGCCCTGCCTCCTGTGCCTGGGGAGAGCCCTGTGTGCCTGTCCTTGACACGCTGGCAGCTGGGTGAAGCAGACCTTCGAGGAGGCTGACAAGAACGGGGACGGGCTGCTGAACATTGAGGAGATCCACCAGCTGATGCACAAGCTGAACGTCAGCCTGCCCCGCAGGAAGGTCCGCCAGATGTTCCAGGTGTGTGCTGGGACACCAGATAGCATCCATTTCTGGGCACAGCCAGGGCAGGCTCTGCAGCCTGGCACCACAAGCACAGCACTCACAGGCTTTTTCAATGTCCTGCCTTTTTGTAGGCATCAGAATGTTGTTTCAATGACAGGAAGCACACAGAAAAGTTACCACTGTTACTCTTTCTGCTGCATTGTTGGTTTCAGCTCTGTGAACTGAACTGTTCGATGCTGGCACTGATGGACAATGAAGTCACTCTGTTGCTACTGAAATGTTTATTTCATTTCTTTTATGGAAAATTATTTAATAGAAACTGGCTTGATGCAAGTAATTAGGTTTTAACTACTTCCTCATATTTAGCCATTCAGATTTGATGGATTTAGAATCAATTTTTTACTTCTGTTGTCTGAAAACAGCTCCCATTTTCCACCAGTCCTTGTGTTTACTTCAGGAAAGGAAAGATAAACCAAGGACATAATGGAGAGTAAAATAGGTCCTCTTCACTTTTCTAAACCAGTACCAGCTCAAAGCTGGTTTGCTGTAAAACATGGGAAGGTTGAAGAATCTTCTATTCTTCATAAATTCCCCACTAGAGATACATCTTTGGAGTCTGGAGTTACTCCCAAAGACCTGGAAACTGGTGGGGTGGTGTTGCAGAGATTAGTTTGGGTTGTATTCGTTCCCACAGATTGTAAATGTCATTTAAGGTATGTAATAGATCTAAAATTATTTAAAACCCCATTCAACACCATTTAGCTGAGAATTCCTTTCCTCTCAGCTGACTTGCTGTGATGGGAGTTTGCAGCTCCTCTCTGCATGGAGACCCACACAGTGCCTGCCAGCCATTCTCCAGAATATATTCTTTGTTTTGAAAATCCACAGCAATCCTCTTAGGCAGATGTTCACAGGAAAAAAGCTTGTATTAGTGTGTGCTAAGTACTGTTTTCTTCTCCTCCTACCTCTGAGGAGAAGCAGCAAATCCAGCCTGGAGATGCTGGGTGTGTGTTTTGGTGGGGAGTCTCAGGGCTGCTGCAGAGCCGTCCCCTCTGCAGAGTGCTGCACATTAAATAATGTGCATTGGAGACTCTGACACTGTCCTGAATGGTTTAAGATACCAGACTGTTGTTGGGGAAGCCTTGGGTGATATTGTTATGCCTCTTGCTGAATTTTAATCCAGGATAACTGCAGGGCACACAGGAGGGCAAGAGATCAGAATAAAGCCCAGGGTGAGCCTCTTTCTGGGGGAAATAAATATGGAATTAAAAAGGAAATTAGAGTTTCATGGGGAATCTGTGGCTTTAGTTTAGTAACTGTTTTCATCAGTAGCCCCAGAGAGGATGATATAATTTTGCAGTTATTTTAGCCTGTTGGGATTTGTGTCTGAACAGTCTTACAGACTAGAATTTACTACATTTCTGTTGGTGTACACAAGTCCTGCTCTGTTTTATTCCCTGATTTCTCCTGTGCTGAGCATGTTTACCTGAGTGCCATTACCTCTTAGGAGGCAGACACAGATGAGAACCAAGGAACCCTGAACTTCGAAGAATTCTCAGTGTTTTACAAGATGATGTCCTTGCGTCGAGATCTGTACCTGCTGCTCCTAAGCTACAGTGACAAGAAGGATCATCTCACTGCTGAGGAGCTGGCCCAGTTTCTGAGGGTGGAACAGAAGGTAGGGCAGTGTCTGCACCCATGTCTATGGCCATGCACTTACATTCAAGTGTAAGGAAAGGATTTTATGGAAAATATTAACCTGGGGCAGAGGGCAAAGCACAGATGTGACAGAAGAGAGTTCTGAAGGTTTTGTTGTTTTTTGAAATGCTTATAGAAAGAGTTTGAGCTGCTTTGGATGATTTTTGCAGTGCCCAGGATAGTGGTGTGAGAGGGTGCTCAGGGACCTGGAGCAGGAAGAGGAACACGTGGCAGAGCTGCCTTTGGGGTGCACAGGGACATTATGGAGCTGCTGCTGCAGCAGAACCCTGCAGCTGACTGTCAGGTCTGGCATTCTGCACCCTCTCAGTGCTCTGTGTGCCCTCCTGAGAGCCCTGTGTGGGCAGAGCTGCTCTGCTCAGCACTGCTCCAGCAGCAAGCCACAGACAGTGAAAGCAGGAGCTCCTCTTGGCTGGGCAGTTGGAGGCACCTGGCAGCCCTGTGCCCCTTCCCAGTGCCCAGCTTGGAGGTCAGGAGATGCCTGAATGTTCCCGTGGCCCAGAGCAGTGTTCCCTGCTCCCCTGGGGCAGGGCAGCATTGCCCCAAGAGCTGATGGTGCTCCCAGCCAGGAGGCAGCTCCCCAGTGCCCTCAGCACCCAAACAGCATCTTGGTTTTGCTGTTGTCTGGATGCTTGCAAATCTGTGGACAGTCTGTTCTGCTCCATCTGCTACTCGATTGGCAGGATATGAAACACTCTGCAGCCTGAGGACAGAACAAAAGCAGCTTGGGGTTTTTGTTAGCTTGCTAAACTGGCTTCTTTTTTAGGAGAACTCCCTGTTTAGGAGAGCAACCCATATTATTTTTAGTGGAGTACTGACTCTAAAGTGTAACAAAAAATGAATGGCCAAAGTCATCACCTCTCAAGCTACAATTAAAAAGCACAAATGTGTGGACTTTGCCCCAGCAGATGCAGCTTTGGACTAGATTAGACATTGCCATTCCTCAAGCACATGAGAAGCCCACACTGGGTCAGCAAGGAGCCATGGGGGATAATGGAAAAGTGAATTTGAGCCAGCTTGTACCAGAACAGGGCCTGCTCTGAGCAGTGTTTGCAATCAAACACCAACCTGAGCAAGGATAATGTTATTTTTCCTACTGAATTGTTCTTTTTTATTATCCTGTGCAATTCCTGCAGCATCTCAGGATGGTTGGCTTAGTTGGGAAAGTACAAACAGTGAACTGGATGATGGCACAAGAAAGGTGCCAGAGGTTTGAGAGCCAGTATTGTCTTCCTGTGATGTTGTTAGGGAGAAATGAAATCTACCCCATCCTCATTCTCCCTTTGGTTCTCTACAACTCAAGGCAGTGAGGAAAGATGAGATGGGAGCTAGTCCTTCCCTTCAGTTCTGAAGGAAATAGAAGTGAATACTTGTAAGTGCCCCACAATCAGTTAGAACCTCAGCTGTGGCCTAGCTGAAGCTGTTTACAAAATTCCTATTTGTTTCAGAAAAGCTGCTGTTTTTCATTTCAGAATGTAATTATTTCTCTCCTAGCCTGTGTGTTACAGTGAACTCCCTTGGAAGTAATGAAATCATAGGAGTGGAAAACGCATGAAAATGAAATCGAAGCCTGCCAAATCTTTTTGCATGTCTAAGAAGATTATATTAAAGAATATAATGTCATAGTTCTCATTTCCACAGCATTGGCCAGTACAACTATTAAGGCTGCTAAACACCTAATTTTAATCTTGAGACTAAAATGACATAGGTTTTAATTGATGGCTACCTCTCACTCCTGTTTGTCTTCTCCAAGTTAAGTAGATTTTCACATGCTGGTGATGTTAAAAATGAGTGTACCTCCGCTGCTGTTTTTGTGCAGATGAATAATGTGACACCAGAATATTGTCTGGACATCATACAGAAGTTTGAAGTGTCAGAAGAAAACAAGAAGCAAAATGTTCTTGGGATTGAAGGTAAAAGATTTGTTTTCAGAGTGAGTTTTCTCTTGCCGTGCTGCAGTGGAGTGGAAGTGCTCTGATGTGTTTTGCTGAGGCTTTTGCTGTCCCCTGGATCAGCGGTCGGGAGTGTGGGAGCGTTTTGTGAGTCAGGGGGGAGATGTGAGTAGGTGTGGTGAGGCAGCAGCTCGCAGCCATCCATCACAGCCACCCTCAGCAGTGGGGCTGGATGCCTGAGGCTGTGGGGATTTATTGCTCACTCTCACAAAACTGTCCTGGACCCTGCGGTTCATCTACAGCCCGCTCCCAGGGAGGTAATGAAAGCAAAGTGTTCATTCTGCCTCGGCTCTGGGGTCTGGGATCCTGCACAATCCATTCCTTTATGCTTCTGTGAAACAAAGTACAGATAGTTGCATTTTCATTGGGTTTAAATACGTGACTCCCATTGCTTGTGAAAGCACTTGTAAATTGTATGTTTATTCAGAATCCAATTTAGTATCAGATCAGCCTCAGAGCTGAGATGAAATAGATTAAAAGCCATGTTGTGTTCCTTTGCCCAGAAGGAAGCTTCTGTGGAGCAGCATTATGTACATGGTGATTTGGGGAGGGGGAAAGTAGGAATTTTCCTCCACATGGTATTTAAATCCTGGATATGGCCTCCCTTCAACAAGCTTCCGATGTGACCCAGGGCGCTGCACTCAAACTGGAAAAAGGAAAGTAAAACAAACAAGCTGTGACACTTAAACAATATTTCTGCAAGCATTTCTGCTCCTCTTAACCTGCTGCTGCAGCTGCTTTTATCTCTGAGCTGCTTTCAGGGCTGGTATTGTTTGCACAGTCCTTTGCAAACATTTTACATGTTTCATTCTTAAAGGAGATATTTTTAAAACTTTCTCTGTTCAGCGCTGCTCTGTTTAGAGGGTTATAAATGAAGTGCCATCTTCTTGAATAGACTTGCAGGAAAAGGGAAATTGTGAAGCGAGGGTGATGGGTCAGTGCCTCGGCTGCCGACGCACGGCTGTGCTTTGGGCAGCCGCTGCCGTGCGTGCCCCCGCGTGCTGCGGGCAGTGCCATTCCCAGCACGGGAGTGCCGCCAGGAGCTCTGCTGGGAAAGGCGTCCGTGTCCGAGCCGGGCTGGCCCCGCCGTGCCCTGCAGTGCCTGGCCGCTGCGAGGGGCTCAGCGCCCGTGCTGTGCCCGCAGGCTTCACCAGCTTCATGCGCAGCCCGGCGTGCGAGGTGTCCGACCCGCGGCACCGCCACGTGCACCAGGACATGCGGCAGCCCCTGTGCCACTACTTCATCGCCTCGTCCCACAACACCTACCTGAGCGGGGACCAGCTGCTCTCCCAGTCCCGCGCCGACATGTACGCGCGCGTGCTGCAGGCCGGCTGCCGCTGCGTCGAAGGTGGGCTGCACGGGGCTGCACGGGGCTGCATGGGGGCTGGCTACACGGGGCTGCATGGGGGCTACACAGGGCTGCATGGGGGCTGCACGGGGCTGCATGGGGGCTGGCTACACGGGGCTGCATGGGGGCTGGCTACACAGGGCCGCAGGGGGCTGCACGGGGCTGCACGGGGCTGCATGGGGGCTGGCTACACAGGGCTGCAAGAAGGGCTGCACGGGGCTGCATGGGGGCTGGCTACACAGGGCTGCAAGAAGGGCTGCACGGGGCTGCATGGGGGCTGGCTACACAGGGCTGCAGGAAGGGCTGCAGGGGTTGCATGGGGGCTGGCTACACAGGGCTGCAAGAAGGGCTGCAGGGGTTGCATGGGGGCTGGCTACACAGGGCTGCAAGAAGGGCTGCAGGGGTTGCATGGGGGCTGGCTACACAGGGCTGCAAGAAGGGCTGCAGGGGGCTGCATGGGGGCTGGCTACACAGGGCTGCATGGGGGCTGCACGGGGCTGCATGGGGGCTGGCTACACAGGGCTGCAGGAAGGGCTGCAGGGGTTGCATGGGGGCTGGCTACACAGGGCTGCAAGAAGGGCTGCAGGGGTTGCATGGGGGCTGGCTACAAAGGGCTGCATGGGGGCCGCATGGGGGCTGCACAGGGACTGCATGGGAGCTGCACAGGGCTGCATGGGGGGCTGGCAGCACGGGGGCTGCATGGGGCCTGCACGGGGCTGCATAGAGGCTGGCTGCACAGGGCTGGCTGCATGGGGCAGCACAGGAGCTGCACTGGCCATTGCCTCAGGGCCACACTCCCAGCAGTGATGCTGGGCTGCCTCAGGCACTTTCTGACCACTCCAAACTGGATTTTTCTGTTGGGAATGATCACCTTGGGCAGGCGTCACAGGCACCAGAGAACCACAGAATGGTTGGAAGGGGTTCTAAAGATCACCCAGCTCCACCCCCCTGCCATGGGGATCACACTAGATTCTTTTTTAAGCTATGCATGATTTAAATAATAACAAAACATTAGCGGTTTTATATTAGTATTAGTATCTTTATTTTCCAAAAATAAATAAAGTCTTTTGGCAAAGTTAGACTCAACATTAATTTTTTATGAATAGCGTTACAAAAGGTCATCTGGAAAAAAAATATTGTTAATCTCTATTTAAAAATTAATTAGAGAAAATGAACCTGAGAGAACTGGGTGATTGCCTTCTGCAGATCAGCTCCCAAGAACACTCAGCAGTGTTATTTTCCTTGACCTCAAAGCTATTGCAGCTACTTGAGAGCCCAGGGACTAGCTCTGCAGCTTTCTCCTTGGGAAGTTTAACTGCCTGTGGAGGCAGCAGCAGTGACAAGATTGGTATAAATTCAGAGTACAGGCATTCATTAGGAAAAGCATTCTTATGCTGGTCCATTCTGCATGTGCTGGATTTGATGCTACTCTTCATACAGTCAGTTATAAAGCTGCAAGTTAAACTGGGAGTGGGAAAAGATAAGTTCTTTTAAAATAGTTTGTCCTCAGAAGCAAAAACTCCATTCCCAAGGTAGCTGTAAACATTATTTGACCTATTACACCTTTGTAGTTTTATATATGAGGAAAAAACCTCAAATAAATACAAGGGGGAAAACAGTTCTAGGATGCAGAATTCTCATCTGAGCTAGGAAAAGGCTGTCCTGTTAGTCTGAGCTCTGCTGGCAGGGCAGAGCAGATGGAATGAGGGGTGCCAAGGGGTGGAGTGAACCTGCATGGCTGAGCAGGTGAGCTCTGCTGGCAGCAGGAGCACAGGAATGGGTGAGGCTGGGGGCATCCCTTAATGTGTGCCTTTTCTGGTCTCAACAGTGGATTGCTGGGATGGCCCAGATGGGGAGCCAGTGGTGCACCATGGCTACACCCTGACTTCCAAAATCCTCTTCCGGGACGTGGCAGAAACCATCAATAAATATGCCTTCATCAAAAACGAGTAAGTGTGGAGCCAGCTTTGCAGCTACACCTGTTTTCTGTAGTTAATCCCACACTGAAAACAACCATCAAGCCCGGGAAGTGCAAATATTCCTTTAGGCACATCAGGGTAGATTCTGTTCCCCTGTGTATTGCCTGTGTTGTGTTTATTGTTCAGCTGCACAAGCTCTTCCCATCAACCGAGGGAGAGAGTTCTGCCTAAGTTGAACCTTTTTGTGCTCTTGAACTCAGTAAGGCTTTGGACAGTCTGACACTGCTGATTATCTTTCAATAGAACTTCCCACTCACATCCACAGGGAAATTCTCCTGAAAAATCGATACTGTGATCTTCTCTGCCTACTGAAAATACTTTATTTCAGCAGAGAAATTGAAAAGCTGTCATGTGTAGTTTGAGGAAATGCTGAGGTGTGGGGTAGTGTTCTGAATCTGTTTCATTTGCCACAATGCTTTATAACAGTTTATTATGAAAACTGTGGACTTCACCCACATATATATGTATATATGTATATATGTATATATGTATATATGTATATATCTATATATCTATATATCTATATATCTATATATCTATATATCTATATATCTATATATCTATATATCTATATCTATATCTATATATGTAGACACACACACAGAATAGTGTCAAATAATGTGTGGGTGTCGAGAATTTTGAGTAGTTTAAAGACAATAAAAGGAAAATACTTCCTTTTCTCTATTTAAATAAAAAGCACCCAACAATGGATTTGTGGGAAAGAAAACAACCAAGCCCAAAAGTTTGGTGTTATTGATGAGAAGTACAAGGTGGTACTTTCAAAGCTAAAGGAGGTGGTTGGGGTTATAGAGCCCTGGGGCTGCCAAGAGTTTAGAAAACAGTGGTGCAAATCTGTGCAGGAACTTGGCTGTTCCGTTCCCAGGTGGGTGGTAAGGGTGCAGCTCTGACAGTGTCTGGGGCTTTGTTTCCAGGTTTCCAGTCATCCTGTCCATTGAAAACCACTGCAGTATTCAACAGCAAAAGAAGATCGCCCAGTACCTGAAGGACATATTTGGTGACAAACTGGACTTGTCATCTGTGAGCACTGGAGACCCCAGACAGCTTCCCAGCCCTCAGGATTTAAAAGGGAAAATCCTAGTGAAGGTAACTTGCTGGGCATGTTCAGAGTGCAACAAAAGTCAGCTTGAGATATTTATTGCATATTTTCTTTGGAGGACCAGTTCATACCCCTTTAGCATCTAAACATTACCTGACAGTCTTTCCTTGAACAAAGTACTTTGGAGTGGTAGAAGAGTGAAGCTCTCCTGCCCTTCCCCTCAGCCAGCAGGGAGCTGCAGTTCATGGGATGGAGCTCTGTTCATGGTTCATCTGCTGTGTTTATGGGAGGAGAGCAGCTCAGGAGGAGCTGGAGCTGCAGTTCATGGGATGGAGCTCTGTTCATGGTTCATCTGCTGTGTTTATGGGAGGAGAGCAGCTCAGGAGGAGCTGGAGCTGCAGTTCATGGGATGGAGCTCTGTTCATGGTTCATCTGCTGTGTTTATGGGACAAGAGCAGCTCAGGAGGAGCTGGAGGAGGCCCCAGAGCTCTGTGCAGGATTAATTGTGTGAGCCCCTCACTCCAAACAGATTTGCTCTGAAAGGAATTCCAAAGGCCAGGACGGATAAAACAGGGAAGGAGCACAAGGCAGACCTTTGGGAGGATGATTAATAGAGTTCTGCCCCATTAGATTGTCTAATTTACTTGGACACAGGGGGGCAATTACTTCTGTGTGAACTCTCAGGATACTCTGGCTTTCCCCTGTCCTTGGCTGCAGGGATTCTCACTTTGTCTGATGTTAGTTTGAGCATGCTGCAGTGCACAGTACAGAGCTGACCCTGAATTAGGAGCCCTTTGAGTGCTCAGCCTTGATTTTGCATTTCACTGCATCCGTTTTCTGGGGTGGCTGCTGGTTAATGAACTGTGCAAACACAGTTTGGTGTTTGAGGGATCCACAGGAAATCATGTGGAACATCACTCCTGCAGAAGTCCCCCGGCACTGCACCAAAGGCAGCACAGGCTGGGTGCTCTGGGCTCTTACCTGAATTTCTGAGCTGCCTTTCCAGCACGTCTGAGCTGTCATTGCAGGCTGATCCTCCAGCTCTCACTGCTGGAGCCCTGTGGGTGCAGACTGCTGTGGAGCTGAGCTGCTTTCAGAATGAGAAATTCCATCTCGAGCATCCCAGCATCCCTGCACAAAGCCCTGCCTCCCATCACCTGCTCAATTTAAGCAGCTCTGTTGGAAAACATAAAGTCAGATTAAGGAATCAGTACCTTGTTGAGAAGTAAGCCAGCTTCTCATCTTTCTGCTATTGCTTTTGCTCTTTTTATATATTTTCCTTTGAAAGGCAGTATTGATTCACTAGTATTGATTCACAAACAATTTCAAATAATGGCATAATTTTCAACCTGTAAGTGTATATAAAGATTCATTCCAGTTACACTCAGGGATTTCAGCCAGTGTAAAGGTACCAGCATGAAGTGAATTTGACCCCTCATTAGCAGCAGCATTATTAATTTCAAAATGCAGCCTCAAAATCAATCCTCTGCCTTTCTGCAGAAATCCTGAGTGTCATTCCTGTCTCCCACTGATGAAGCAGGTAGGCTGAGAACATTTCTGTGCACAGGAGCAATATCACAGAAGTTTAGTAGGTGATTTATGTAGGAGCAGATGGTGAAGCAAGAGGAGCAGACTGGGTGCACTAACTAACACTGACCACATTTATTGGGGTGTTTTTTCCTCATTTTAGGGTAAGAAGTTGCCCTGCAGCCTTGGAGCAGATGCTGAGGAAGGAGAGGTTTCAGAAGAGGACAGTGCTGATGAAATTGAGGATGACTGCAAGTTAAAGCCCTGCTTTGTATGTGCACACAGTCAGCTCACAGAGTGTGACAGCTCTGCATCTCTTACATGCACACTTCTGTCCTACTTAGAGTTAGCAGAGTTTTTCATTCCTAAGTTTTTAATTCCTGTGTCAGCTTCATGCTGCTCCATAGGATTCACTTTTACTTTAAGTGCCTTATGTAAGAGACTGGTTTGAGTCTGTATAGTCTGGATGACTGTTAACAGAAATCACTTGCTTTTTTCACTGTTTGGAGCAGGAATCCAATGCTTAGGGTGTCTGTAAGTGCATTAGCTGGGAATTCCATGCTCTTCTGAAAGAGAAGGGGGCTTGTGACAGCTGTGGGGCAGAGAGAGCCCATGGCCAGGTCCTGGGGATCTGTGGGGGGACTGTGAGCTGAGCTGGGAGGGCTCAGGGGAAAGGGAGAAGGGAAATGGCAGTGAAAGCCACAGGCAGAAAGGGCAGGATCAGGCAGGATTGTGCAAGGAGTCTGTTCTTGCAGAGGGGAGAAAATGGGAGCACTCACTGTGTGTGTGACCCTCAGTGTGCATGGGATGGACACAAACCCTGCTTGAGCTGGGTTTCCTGGTGTCTTTCAGAGCAATGGTGCAACTCAGCACCAGGTGGAATCCTTCATACGGACAAAACTGGAGTCTCTGCTGAAAGAATCCCAAATCAGGGACAAGGAGGACCCTGACAGCTTCACTGTGAGGGCCCTGCTGAAGGCAACTCACCAGAGCTTCAGTGTGAACATGAAGCAGGTACGTGGGCTGTGAAGGAGGGCACAGTGCAGTGTGCTGCAGATGTTTCAGATGAGAGAGCCAGGAACTGAGGAACTGCATGCAAACTCCAGGGACATTAAATACAGAGTGAATTTTCTGTGGAGATGTGCCTGCTCATGAACCAGTGTCACAGAACTCTTTTCTGGGAGTTACTGTGTAATTGATGGACTAGAAAGGGAGCAGTTGGGTTTCTTCCTGTTTTTTTAGTGTTCATTTATTTTTCCTTCATTACTGGTTTGCCTTTGATTTTTCCCAAGTAATTGCTATTAAAAGAAGTAAAAATCCGCTAAAGATTATTTCTGCGTGTTACAGAGACTTCCAGCCTGAGCTCTGAGCAAATCTCTGAACCCAGGTTATTGATTTTGCTGGGCCCCCAGTGCCCTCATCGTCACGAAAGCCCAAAGTGAGTCCAGCTCAGCCCTGAGCAGGGAGAAGCTGGAGTTCACAGCGCTGAAACACTCACCCAGCTGAAATGCTGGGGGAATATTCTTCAGTTTTGTTTTGCTCTTCAGAAGATGAAGGGCTGTGTGTTCCTGACAGAAGAAGTGAGATGCTGCCAGGAGTTATCCAGCTGATGTCTGGGGGCATGGCTGGGAATGTGGAACTCAGCCTGCAGGCTGCCTATGAGAAGTCCACATTTATCTGCTAGGAGATTCTTTTTCCTCTCCCTTTTCCCTTTGTGGCTGCTTTCAAGAACACTCAGATGTCTTGGTTTGTTGTTATTTGCCTGGTTTTGCTAGACTGCTTTTTCTACATGGCTTGTTGTTGTCTTGAGTGCTAATGTTAGTATTTTTCTTTACAGTTAGATGATTCTAAACTGTGAAGTGTACAAAGAAATTAGAAAAGTCCTGTAATGAGATTTTGGATTTCAATTTGTTCCCAGATCAGACTTTAACTTACTTTGTCTCATTTGCAATAATTTTATTTTCCTAATAGTGAGCCAGAGTGACACACAGGAACTTGTATGAGGTTGAAATGATGCCTTTTGGAGACTGTAGCAGACTCTTTAAAGACATTTCTGCAGGTATTTATTTATGCTTTTTATTGCACTTTTTCTGCACAGAACTTGGATACAAAAGAAGGTGGAAAAAAGTCTCATGGTCGATCATTAATGGGGAACTTCAGTAAACACAAGGTGAGTGAAATAAATGAGAGCTGAGGTTGCTGTTATAGGACTGGCAGCATTCCAGAGACCCTGGCAATGTTTTACTGCTCCAGACAAGTGTGATGGGCATGGGGGCAGCGAGGAGGGAGCCTGTGTGATTACACTCGGTGTCTTAATCTGTTCAGAAGATTGAGCTGTGGAATTGCTGATTTTCTGACCAAACCTGCAGCAGCAGAAGAGCAGCAGAGACAAATGTCTTGGCATACCTTGTTTTCCAGAGAGCTGATGGTGCCTGGTTCAGTCAGGGCCCAGCTTTGCTGTGTCCCACCCTGGGCAGGGCCGTGCTGGGACTGTCCCTGCTCCCAGGGGCTGCTATGGCTGCGTGCTGGCTCAGGGCTCCTGCTCTGTGCAGATGTGTTCTGCCTGATCTCCTCCTGGCTTTCACATCCTGCTTATGTTTGTGCAGCTGCTGGGCTGGACTGCCTGCCCTGCTGCTCCTCAGGGGTGTCTCCATGGCCAGGCAGGAGCTGAGAGCTCCCATTTCACAGCTGGGCACACAGCAGCCCCCACAAGGGAACAGTGCCCGTGTTTCCTCCCGTGCCCATATCCTGACAAATGTGCTCCTGTCATCTGCCTCCCCTATTGCCACACTCCCACAGAGCCCTGAGCCTGGATTTACAGCCTCAGCCTGAGCTGCTGCAGCTGCCAGCTCCCTTCCTGCTGCAGCCAGAGAGAGCTGCAGTGCATGGCTGAGCACAGAGGCAGCTCTGCAGCCCTGTCAGTGAGAGCTGCAGTGCATGGCTGAGCACAGAGGCAGCTCTGCAGCCCTGTCAGTGAGAGCTGCAGTGCATGGCTGAGCACAGAGGCAGCTCTGCAGCCCAGCCAGCCCCTGTCCCAGCCATCCAGACTCTGCTCTCCATGGTGAGGGCTGCACTGAGCTTGGGGACTGAGAATCTGAGCGGTTTTTTGTGATTAAGAGACATTTCAAAGAACTTAATCAGCCAGCAGTCCATCTGCCCTGAAGCCAGCTAGGAGCCATCAACATTCCCCAAGCAGAGAGCACCAGGGCTCATGTTTACCCTTCAGTTCCAAGCTTGCATCAGTTACAGTGCTCGTGTTCCCTTCAGCACCTTCAGCTCAGTGCATGTTCCCTCCTCATGGGTACCTGTGGTACCTGAGAGTGGGCACCGCCCCTGGCACCCTGTGCTTGCTGCTGGCCACACCAATGCTGGGAATGACATGTCACAGGCAAACGTCAGCCACTGGAATCTGCTGCTTCTGCTGAGGGCTGAAAGTCTGTCAATAATTTAATTACTTCAGCTAGTTATCCTAATGGGTGTAGCAGGTTTGGAAAGCCCATTCATTTCATCTCTGGTGAAAAAAATAAGGGTACATATAGATTTTTTTTAGAAAATAGTGATTGTATTGTAGACTGAGGCAACAGAGACATCCTGTAACTGCTCCTGATGCCTTTCCAGCTGAAGGGATGCCTGGGAAGACTGGTTACTATTGATCTTTTTGCAGATACAGAATTATCCACCCAACAATATTGACACATGACATTTTCAGCCAGCTCTTGTGCCAAATGAATAAATGCTTTAAAAACTACTGGGGAGGTGCAAAGACACTAAAGCTGGCAATTCCTGAAAGTTAACTGCGTGGAACATGCTCAGTGCAGACCTTCAAACTCCAAAGTGAACCATGCAAATGATTTCCAATACAGTCAGCTTCATGTCAGCACCAAACACAGCAAACTGAATTATGTCCAATAGGGTGTATGACAAGAGGAGGAAATAAATCTGTGCTCAGTGAGCCCTGTGCAAAAGGATAAGGAGCTCTCAGTTATATTAATTACCTCTTGACGAGAAGGGGATTAAGTAACTCTCACTTGAAGCTGTGTTTAGCATTACAAAAGATGTAACGTGTAAATTGGAAACTGTTAAATCATAGGTGCTTATGAAAAAAAGGGATTTTGAGGTTTTAATCTTTTTATCATAGCTATTTTCTTTATAGTGTAATAATTTAGAATCACTTGAATATTTGTAAGTGGCTCGAAATGGAGCAGGAAGATGATGTTTGAACATTTTGCCCTTACTCTGTTCACACCTTCACTAATGAATGCATTTAATTTTCTAAACTGGGGAGGGGCACAGGTGGGCATAAGCAGTGCTCTGTATATTTAGACCCCGGTGTGTGTTGCTGTTTGTTAAACAGGACACAACCCACTGGGATTCCAGCAGGAGCAGTGCCCTGGAGCCAGGGGAGCAGCGTTGTCCTCTGGTGTTGGGAGGGAGCAGGGCAGGGGCAGAGCACAGAGCGGCCTGTGCTGGACAGACCGTGGCAGAAATGAGCCCTGAGGCCTGGCAGCACCCAGAACTGAGCCCTGAGGCCTGGCAGCACCCAGAAATGAGCCCTGAGGCCTGGCTGGGCTGGCAGCACCCAGAAATGAGCCCTGAGGCCTGGCAGCACCCAGAGATGCTCCTGCCCACAGCTGGAATCACTGCCATGGGGTGCTCTGTGCTGCCTTTCCTTCTCCACAGCAGGAAAACTCTGCCAACCCAGCCCCAGGGGTCACTTTTGTCCCTGGGGCTGCAGAGCCCAGCTCAGCCTCCTGCCCAGCCCCAGCCCCAGAAACAGGAGCCCCTGTTACAGTGACTGACCCTGCCTGGCTCTTTCCCCACAGAGAGCTGCCAAGGCAGCAGCCAAAGCCCACAGTGCCTCGGACGATGAGGACGGCCAGCAGCACCCTCCGGGCAAGGAGCTGGGGCAGCCCCACAGGTGAGCTGGAGCCCCTCAGGTGGGGCCGGGGCTGCTCTGTGCCAGCAGCGTGTAGGCTGTGCCAGAGCAGGTCCTGTGTGTGTGTGTGCCACGTGTGATGTGTCTGCCACACGTGACAGCTGTCAGCTGGGTTTGCTGTGAGCCCGGTGTTGTGGCTGTGTCACCTGTCACAGGCTGCAAGCAGCAATTAACTGCACAGAAGTGTGACGGTGCCAGTGCCCATGGAAAGGTGCCAGGCCCTGCTTCACCTGCTGCAAACAGAGCAAACTGTGCAGGTTACAGAATGTGCATCACAGCCCAGGCAACTTTATTGCATCTGAGAATGGGAAAAAAAGCAATCAGAAAAGTGCCACTGAGAATGTGTTTGCTCTCACTGAAATGCTCCTTGGTTTTGTCTAGAACAGCCATGGTGCGGCTCTTCCATTATATTTTAACTGAAAAAATTTTGTTTGTGTGGATGGGCTGTGGAGGTAGAGGGGAGCAGTCATCCCAGAACCCTTTCCAAGGAAGTTTGCCTCACAGGGTTCCCTGCTCACAATTCTTCATTTCCTTGTTGTTGAAAAGAACAGAAAGGGGGATTGAAATACACTTCAGTCCTGCAAGTGCCCGTTTCTGTTTGCTTTCACCCAGCAGGCTGGCCCGCCGCAGGAAGACAGTGAAGCTGTGCCGGGCCCTGTCGGACCTGGTGGTGTACACCAACTCTGTGGCAGCCCAGGACATCGTGGATGATGGTACGGGGTGGCACAGGGCTGGCACAGGGCAGCCATGTCCCCTGTCACCATGAGAGGAGGGCCTGAGTGCTGCTGTTAGGGTGGCACAGGGCTGGCATGTGTCCCCTGTCACTGGGAGAGGAGGGCCTGAGTGCTGCTGTTAGGGTGGCACAGGGCTGGCATGTGTCCCCTGTCACTGGGAGAGGAGGGCCTGAGTGCTGCTGTTAGGGTGGCACAGGGCTGGCATGTGTCCCCTGTCACTGGGAGAGGAGGGCCTGAGTGCTGCTGTTAGGGTGGCACAGGGCTGGCATGTGTCCCCTGTCACTGGGAGAGGAGGGCCTGAGTGCTGCTGTTAGGGTGGCACAGGGCTGGCATGTGTCCCCTGTCACTGGGAGAGGAGGGCCTGAGTGCTGCTGTTAGGGTGGCACAGGGCTGGCATGTGTCCCTGTCACCATGAGAGGAGGGCCTAAGTGCTGCTGTTAGGCTGGCACAGGGCTGGCATGTCCTTGTCACCTGTGAGAGGGGGGACTGAGTGCTGCTGTTAGGCTGGCACGAGGGCAAACCAGAGCCCAGCAGGGCACTCCCTCCCTGGCAGTGACTCCTCTGGCCCTGCTGCCAGCAGAGGATTTTGCTGCAGGTTCCCTAGAGCTGCCAAGCTCTCACTTGGCTTTCCTTTCGAGTCTACAGACTTGAGAGGAGAACAACAGACCCTCCTGGAAGGGGGAGAGGGGGAGCTGGTGCCCATCAGTTACTCAGGGTACATGATTTGTGAAGGACAAGACAATCTGTCCTGGAACACTGGACTCAATCTCAGGTTGCCCTTGATGAATAGCCAGGTAATGAGGTCTGGGCTCAGGCCCATGCCCTGGGACTGTTTGTCACCTGTCTGTTGGTTGTGCCATGGCACACAGGCTCCACAGGGAACGTGCTGTCATTCAGTGAGACCAGAGCCCACCAGGCAGTGCAGCAGAAGGCTGAGCAGTTCATGCTTTACAACCAGAGGCAGCTGACCCGGGTCTATCCCTCAGCCTACCGGATCGACTCCAGCAACTTCAACCCTGTTCCCTACTGGAATGTGGGCTGCCAGTTAGGTAGGAGCTGTGTGAAAGACTTCCTTCCCTTTTGGTGTGTGTGTGCCTAATAATATTATCTTTATTAATGGCACCCCACTTCTCTCTTTCAGTGGCCCTAAACTACCAGTCTGAGGGACGTGTGATGCAGTTAAATGAAGCAAAATTCAGGGTAAATGGCAACTGTGGTTATGTCCTCAAACCTCAGCAGATGTGCAAAGGTAAGGTTCAGTGCAGTTATCACTGTAGCTGCCAGGCCTTTCATAAACTGTCCTTCACAGAGAAGGCACAAGAAAGGAAAGTGCAAACAGATCTAGAATCTCTCCTATTTCCATGCACTCACAGCTCTCAGACTTGTACCAGTGTGCAATCTCTTACTGTGATTATATATATTTATATATATAGATAGATATATAGATATATAGATATATATAGATATAGAGCTCTTTGCCTTATTAACATGAGTTTAAAAGAAGAAAAAGGTGTTCTAGGATGACCAGCTGCAGGAAAGTAGAGGAAGCTCTGCAGTGGCCCAGGAGCAAGTATCCAGGGCTTGGTCTAGCTCTGCCTTGGAATCACAAAACCAAGGGGTCTTCTCTCAGAAAAGGTTGTAAGAAATAGGAGGAGAATTTTAAAATTACTAAGCAGCTGCTCCATACTCATAGTTTCTCATTTCTGACTGAATTAGTCTGTCTGTGTTTTGGGGGGAGATATTTATTATGTGTATCTTTTCCCTTACAATCTCATTCTTGCCATCTTTCAGGCACATTCAACCCCTACTCTGCTGATCCACTTCCTGCCAGTCCTAAGAAGCAGCTGATTCTGAAGATCATCAGTGGGCAGCAGCTCCCCAAGCCCCCTGACTCAATGCTGGGGGACAGAGGAGAGGTGAGATGCTCTGGTGCATTCCATGGGAGTGACAGGCAGTGTGGGACTCAAACCTTCTCCTTATTCAAATACACCACTAAATTTCAGATCTTGTCAAGCTTTTGGTCACAACATGCTACACTTCCCCCAGCCTGTATCCTACTTGTGATGTTTAAGAAGTGATTTGGTTTGTATTTTAAAGGGTGACTTTTATGAAAATTAGTCATAGCTGTCCATAGCTCTTGATGCAAATCATACATCAACATGTACTCCATGGAACCAATTCCCATGATAGTGCTGCTTGAAAATTCATGTAAATCAAAGGAGTTTGAATTCTCATATGAATTTAAATCAACTCTCCCCATTAATTTTTAAAAAATTCACCTTCATTTGTATGGCTGGCTTGCTTTTAAAATCTTGTGTTTTTGAAAAACAGATCATAGATCCCTTTGTTGAGGTGGAGATTATTGGGTTACCTGTTGACTGCTGTAAAGATCAGACCAGAGTGGTGGATGACAATGGTAAGATAATCTAAGAGATTTCTTTTTCTTAGAGTAAAATATTAAATAAGTGTAAATGAATTAGTGTCTGTTATTGCTTTCTAAATTGCAAAGCATCTTATCTGATGAAATCAAATTATTGTATTTTAACAAATTATTTCTGCTTCCCAGACAGAAATTCTGGTGTGGAGACAAACAAGTTAGAGGTGAAGGGCAGGAGTTGTTCCCCACATTGCCTTTTAACCAAATTGTTCTTAGATCTCCTTTATGCAGAAGCTCAAATCTATCTGTATCTATATCTGTATCTATCTCAGGGCTAGCCTGGGTATCCCTGCCAGCCCCCAGGCAGACCCATTTTGTTTTTAAAGCAATCCCAGAGGCAGATGTGTCACATTTAACGACCGACATGATGGAACTGTCATTGCTGCTGCCGTGTCCTTGTGCCCTGTGCTCCTGGAACGGAGGCAGGCGCTCGCTCTGGCCTGTTCCCCAGTGTGTCCTGTCTGCCCTGCAGGGTTCAATCCTGTGTGGGAGGAGACCCTCACCTTCACCATCCACATGCCCGAGATTGCCCTGGTGCGGTTCCTGGTCTGGGACCACGACCCCATCGGGAGGGACTTTGTGGGCCAGAGAACTGTGGCCTTCAGCAGCCTCGTGCCTGGTGAGTCCCCCTGCTCTCCTGGGTGTGCAAATCCTCCCTCAAACCCAAGGAGAACATTAGCAGCACAAGATGATAGATTTTTATAAATCTTATCTCTGTGACTTCATGTGAAACTTGGACAAGTCTTCTGTTCTCTTAGGGTGCTTTATGCACCATCCCAAAAAGGAGTTTGGTTGTCTGTGCTTTTGGAAATTACTGCGGTGTGTTTTTTATAACTTGGAGGCAATTTGTACTGGGGCTCAGAAAACCTGTGAGGACCCCAGAGAAGTTTACTGAAGGCACCAGGTGGCTTCCTGTGTGTACATCACTTTTACAGGCAGTCATTCCTAGCTGGGCATAAAATGCAAACTGCTGGTTCTTGGTGGAGGTTTGTGTGGAAATATTCCTATTTCTGTTTCCCCAGGCTATCGCCATGTGTACTTAGAAGGACTGACAGAAGCTTCCATATTTGTTCATATAATCATTAATGAGACCTATGGAAAGGTAGGTACAGCTGGAAATTTACATCTTCTAATAAAAATGGATTTAAATGTAGCCCAGAACCTCCCAGGATTTGTGCTGGAGTGCCCAGGAGGCTCAGAGTGTGTGTGGGGTTTCCCTGCAGGAGATCAGCAAGGAAAGGTCACCATACCATGGCTCCACTCTTGGTGTGCACATGCTTGCAGATGTTCTTACTGTTAGCACCTAACAATGATCTTGTCTAGGTACAGGAGGTACATTTCTTCAGTGTGCTACACTGATCTTATTTTGCAAGTAGATCCTGAGAACTGTAGCTGCACCAGATCATAATATTTGACAAGCTATTTTTAGCAGCTAATTAAATTAATTTAATTTAACCTAATTTACTTTTGGGTTTTAGTGCATAGATCCTGCTTTTCTGCAAGTTTGCTAATTTTAGAATGATTTTAAAGTGAAAGTGAAAGCACAGTGTTTTTTCTGTGTTTTCAGCTGCCCTTCCTTAGCTGTTTCCATCTGGAGATAAGCAGCACAAAGAAATTAAGGCCATGGTCAGCAGAAGGATTAAGTAAAATAGCACCTTAGCAGTGATTTAAGAAACAAAGATAAACACAAAACCCTGACCTTTGTGAGGTTTGAGGTTGCAGAGGACACTCAGCCCTCAGTCTTTGTGCCTTCTGAGAGGATGCAGAGAATGTCATGACAAACATGAACCCAAAGTTGTGCAGCACCCACAGAAAGCTCAGGGGAACAGAGAGACAACAGCAGGGAGAAGGGCCCAGGGCTGAGGTTTGCTCTTGTCCAGATCCTCTCCCAGCTCCACTTCCCTTCTCCTCCCTGATCCCCTCAGATCATGGGATGGGATCTCATGTATTGGTATGTGCACATCTGGGCAGATCAGGCCAATCACATCCTTGGAGATGGTTTGCAAGGCCTGTTTGGCTGCTGCCCTTGTAAGAACAAATCTGCTCGAGAAAACCAGCAGTGTAACTCCAGAGGGGAGGCAAGGGGAGCAGGAGGGGACACCCGCTGGGATTCCCTCTATGTCCCTGGCTCTGTTCCCCTGATGCTGCTCTGAATCAACGATGGCTGCACTGCTGTTTCTCATCGGCTGACTGAGGAGATCTGCTCCGTTCCTGGGGGACACATACTCAACTAAGAAATAGCTTTAAATGGTTTGCTGTAAAGTGGTTCTGTTTACAGCTGATGTACTGTTACCTTATTTGCTTGTGCGGCAGTCTTGAAAACATTAGCCAAATGGATTTGCATTTCTTTTTGCCTTTCAGTGGAGCCCTTTAATCCTCAATCCCAGTTACACAATAATGCACTTTCTAGGAGCCACCAAGGTAGAGCTCATTGAGCATGCACTTTGCACTTGCCGGGCACAGACTTTCCAGTGGTTCCCAATCGCATGATCTGCAACTGCCAAACTGGAACCATTCTCCATGCAGGCTCTGAAACATCTGAATATTGCTTTGATGAAACCCATGCATAGAAAACTCCACGTTCATGTGCAGCCTGTCACTGCCGAGCATTTCCTAGAGCCTTGTCAGGTCCCATTAGGAGGCTGAGCAAAGCTCTCTGGTAACTGTGGCAGGCTGCCATCCTAATGAGGAGAAAGGCAGGCATGCATGAATCCATGGAGACCTGTGCTGGAGCTCCTTGCTCAGAGTAGCTGTGAGTGGCTTGGTGTGAATTTTTGCTTTGCTGCGTTTTGAACTTTGCCGTCATCGCTCATCAGCGCTGTGAGAGCAGCTCTCCGCCCCGTGAGCGGGCGTGAGCTCAGGCAGGCTGTGCTTTGTGTCCCCGCAGAGCAAGCAGCTGATGGGGCTCCGAGGGCTGTTCTCCAAGGCGCCCAAGGCGGGCACGGCCGAGCCCAGCGGGCACCACGCGCGCAAGCGCTCCATCGGCGAGCGCATCCTGCGGCGCACGGCCAGCGCCCCGGCCAAGGGCAGGAAGAAGAGCAAGATGGGCTTCCTGGAGGCTGCTGAGATGAAGGACAGCGCCTCGGAGCCGGCAGACCTGAAGGACAAGGACGGGGTGCTGCGGCGGCCCAACCGCCCCTCGCAGGCGCGCCCCGCCTCCATGCCCGTGGACAGGTTCCTCATGGTGGAGCTGCCCTGCCCTGCACAGGACACTGCCCAGGAGGCCGAGGCAGAGGACAACACATCTGGTAAGGTGCTTCCAAAACTACTTTTGGTGAACGGTCAGGGCTCCCCTCGCCTCTTCCAGGAGTACCTGATTTCTAGCCATCATTAAAACCGGTATCTATTACACTAAGTTTACTTCTCTAGTCCCTGCTTCATTAAATCTCCAAAGGAGTGAGTCACAAAGCTCAAATCTGGCATAGAAAGACATGAGGATTTGTGGAGAAAACACCCAATATGTGTTTTTCGAGGAATTCAAACCCTTGCCCTTGTGAATGCTGCCTGCTGGTAGAAGATCCAAACAAAATCCTTGTAACACTTTGCAGTAGCCACATGTATAAACCAGTCTGGAGTTCATCTACTCGATGCTTTTGACTCAGCTTGAAGCATGCATCTTGTTTTCAAGTGTTGTGTGTTTTAACAGAGCTGTTTTGTTCTGTCTTTATTGCCACGCTTCTTTATAGTACAAATGTGACTAGGAACACAGCTGAAGGTAATGCCACGTGCAAGCTATGATGTGGTACCTCATTAACATTACTTACAACAAATATTACATCACCTGCCTGATGTAATAGACATTCCAAGGAAATTTCAATGAAGTGCCTGCAGTTGTATTTTTCCATTTATTCATGTCACTCAGATAATTTGTACTAAACCTGCACAACCCCATTATTAAGTTCTGTCACAACTGTACCTAGTTTTGCGTTCTCCATTGGTCTGTCTAAGGACAAAATAGCTGTTGATAGACAGAGCAAAGTCTTTAATGCCACTAATATGTTTCTCATTTAATTTAGCCAACAGTGATGACAATACAAGTGAGAAGGAAACAAACTTGAAAGAATTGGGTTCTCCACGTTTGGAGCAAAAGTCAAATGCTTCACATTTAGCATCTCAGTTCAAGAAGGAGAATAACCAGAGGGATTCTACAGCTGACTGTTTAGCACCACCTCCACAGGAGCAACCTGAACATTTGGTTTTTGCAAATGGTGTAGCTCAAGCAAATCACCTTGTAGACTACCAGGAGGATAATCTTTCTGATGGAACTGTCCCCCTAACGCAAGACTCTGACTTGGAACTTCCCACAGAAAAATCACACCACAAAAACTGTGCAGAGAGTAAAAAGGAAGATGACGCAAAAGGATCTAAGGAAGGGAAGGTCAGTCTCATGGGGACTTCTGTTTCTCAGAGCACAGAGGTGGAGAATCACAAATGTGACATGAAGAAAAGCACTGCAGCACCTCTTTCCCCTTCTTCTGCCGAGTGCTCTGAGAGCCCTGACTGTCACTCCACGGCGGCCCTGCAGGACAGTGACATTTCTCACCTCATTGATGAAGTCTCTCTCTCGACTGAGAGCGAGCTGGACAGCGCTGTGTCCACTCTCATTGGGCAGCTCGATGGCACAGATGACCAAACTCCCCTTCCTCCTGTCTCCAGCCCCCATGGCAGCAGCAGCCAGACCCCCAGGGCGGGGAATGCAGTCCCACACATGTTTGCTGCAGACCTGAGCAGCCCCTGTAGGCACAACTTCACTCCCACAAAATCCAACAAATCCTCTTTATTCTCCACTCTGGACACAGCCATGTTCTCCAGCTTGGAGGATCCCGAGTATTCCACATACACAGTTCTCCATGTGGCATCTCCACCTTCTGAATGTAAGAGCCACAGGGCACTAGTTTGCAAGAAAAGATTAAATAATCTAGAAAGTAACTTGCCCAGCTCTTCTTGCTCTTCATCCCTCTCTTTGCTAAACGCAAATCCCAAAAGGAATTGTGCTACAAAGAGCGGACCAAGCTGGGAAGCCCCCGAGCCTGCCAGTTCCTTTGGGTCCAACAGCCTCATCTTTGAGGAGCCGCTGGGGCGCCCTGTTCCTGGGGAGCACTCGGCCAGCAGCAGCCTGCTGGAGCTGGATGGGGACTGCCAGGAGCTCCTGGTGACCGCCCGTGAGTACCGAAGGGAGGACATGAGCCAGCTGGCCTCGCCCGTGAGCCTCAGGCAGAGGCAGGAGCCCGGGCACGGCGGGGACAGGAGCTCTGGGAGCAGCTCCACCGGCGGGGACAGGATCTTGGGGAGCAGCTCCACCGGCGGGGACAGGACCTTGGGGAGCAGCTCCACCGGCGGGGACAGGACCTTGGGGAGCAGCTCCACCGGCGGGGACAGGACCTTGGGGAGCAGCTCCACCGCTGCGCCCTGTGCCGCTGCCCGGCACTGCTCCAGGACCTGCGGGGCTGCAAGGAGCCACCTGGCTGTCCCCGCGTGTGAGAGCACTGCGGGTTCGTGGCAGCAGCCCTCGGAGAAGCGCAGGGCTGCCGTGTGTGTCCCCAGGGCCGGCTCAGCCTTTCCCCTGCACCCCGGGGCTCTGCCGTTCCCCACATACCCGGCCATCCAGCAGAGCAGCCCCTGCAAGTCCAAGAGCCTGGGAGACCTGACCTCGGAGGACATCTCGTGCAACTTCGAGAGTAAGTATCAGTACATCAGCAGGAGCTTCATCTCCTCGGGCCTGAGGGACGGGAAGCTGGCCGCCGTGCAGGGCGTGAGGCCGCACTCGACGGACGCGCTGACGGAGCAGCTGCGGAGGCTGCTGTCCCCGGAGCAGGAGGACGGCCGGGAGCCGCCGTGCCCCAGGCAGCCGGACGAGGACTGCCCGCGGGCCCTGGTGAGGAAGCTGTCGTCCCGCAGCCAGAGCCGGGTGCGGAACATCGCCAGCCGCGCCCGGGAGCGGCAGGAGGCGGCGGGCAAGCCGCGGCCGTGCGGCGGCAGCGCCGTGCCCGGGGTGGTGCTGCGGAGCAAGGCCCCGGGGCCGCCGCTGGCCGCCAACCGGCACTCCACGGGCTCCTGCATCGGCCGCTACCTGCGCGGCTGCCCCGGCGAGCGGCGCGGCGTGCCCGAGGGAGCCTGCTCCGCGCTGCGGCAGCTCGGCTGCGGGGAGCTGCGGCCCGCCTGCGGGGAGCTGCCGCACGGCTGTGGGGAACTGCGGCAGCACGCCTGCGGGGAGCTGCGGCAGCTCGGCTGCGGGGAGCTGCGGCAGCTCGGCTGCGGAGAGCTGCGGCCCGCCTGCGGGGAGCTGCTGTCCGGCTGCGGGGAGCTGCGGCACGGCTGTGGGGAACTGCGGCAGCACGCCTGCGGGGAGCTGCCGCACGGCTGTGGGGAACTGCTGCTGCCCGGCTGCGGGGAGCTGCCGCTCCCTCCCGGCGCCCAGGAGCAGCCCGAGATCTATTTCCTGCTCCGGCTGTAGGCACGGCCCTGCCCGGACTGCTGCTCTGCGGCGTACAGGAGCTGCTTGGAGCCCACGGCGTATTTCTGAACGCAGTGTAATGCCAGTAAGTCAGGGGTGGTTTAACGTGCCCCTTCCTGGCAGGGCTGAGGGAGGCAGGAGCCACCCTCCATCCTTAGGGGTGCTGCTGATGGAGCCCGTGTGCATTTGTAGCATTCTGTGTCTGTCATGCCGTGCTCCAAAGCCTGACATTGCACTGAAGGCAATGCTGGTTTCCTTGTGTCTTGTCCTCCTGGTTGGAAAAACACTTGGCCTTTTGTGAGGATTCTCCAAAGCACTGTGGTGTCTGGAATGCTGGACTGGGGCTTGTTCTGCCCGACAGGCAGCAACCCTTCATTAGCATCACTTGTTCTGAATTGTTACTATAAATTTTACATGTTTTCATGTATGAACTGTGAGTCTGCAGCAAATGGTTTGTAGAATTAGGGTTAGTCCAGATTTGTGAGTCCTGTGTAGATTTGTCTTCTGCCCTCTCTACAAAGTGTGACAACAGTTGTCTTCCTTTTTGGTTACTGTGTTGATTTGGGACAGAGTGGAATGTGCAAGTAATTATACTTTTATGAATGAAAACACTTTATTTCTGCTTATTTTGTTATGTATTTTTGCTGTTGGTTGTGTGAGTAGCTTCGATACAGTAGATCCATTTTCTGTATATTTGTAATTTTATTGCTGAATTGTCGACAGTCAGTGGAATATTTAAGCTGACATGGTAGAGTGACTATTTTGACTGTTCACCTTTTTCTATGAAGGCTGAAAGTGAATTGGGTGAAGGAATCTCAGACACTTAAAGCTTCCCTGTAGGGAACAACATAGCTTTATTTTGGTTGGAAGATACTCTATGCCTTTGCTGTAAGTTTTTCTGATATGTCAAATACGTACCTTTTACCTCTTTCTTTTGTAATGCAGAGTATTATTATTCTTGAAAACGTCATTAAAATAGATTTTTAAGCACTTGGTTATATGTTTTCTCAAAAAAAAAATCCATCCAAATAGATTGGTGCTGAATCCAGCAGCAGTTAGGGGCTGCACACATCTGTCTTGGCAGGAGATGCAAGGAGGAGGATCCTTCATTTCACAGGGTGATCTTGGCTGGAGGTGGCAGCTGAGCTCTGGTCTCCTTTCTGGGACAGGAGCCACACTTGAGTTTGTCTGGCTGTCCCACTCAGGCTCTAACACAGCACAGTGGCTGTGGTATCACGGGACAGAACAGGGGATTTTCTAAACAAAAAGCATTTTTCCATGGAGGACCAGAACCAGGCACTGGATTAATCCCTTCAGCTTTGCACCTGGATTTCTCATAGCCAGGATGCAGTCTGGCAGGTGTGACCGAGGCCTAGCAAAAGTGCCTTGTAAGGAAGCAAATGAAAACATCTCCATTGTGGGAGGTGAAAAAAATTGCTTTAATTGGAATTAATTTAGAAAAATTGTATGGTGTTTGCAGGAGGTAAGGATAGATTATTGCAGCAGTGTTTTATCACATAATCTCTTATACTCTTCTCTAAATTTTAGAAGTTAATCCAGATGGGGACAGTTCTTTGTGTGACAGTGACATTTGGCTAATGGAGCAGGGCAGGGTTGCTGTAATGCAGCTGAAGCCAAATACATATCAGCCTATATATATATATATATATATATATAATATATATATATATATATATATATATATATATATATATATATTTCTTCAGCTTTAGTTTAAATGAACAAGCTTCATTTTCTTTCACGGAGTGGAAGCAATACAAACAAACGCACCTGCTGCCAATCCAGCTGCTCCCGTGGGGATGTTCCTGCCATGAAGTGTCCTGGGGTACCTGAACCACCCTGCTGATTCTCCTGTGGCCAGGTGATGTGTGTTACTGTGAGTACTGGTGATGCCAGCCCCCAGCTGCTGTGGGACACTCTGGGTCAGAAATGTTTGTGTCACTGTGCATCGGTGCTGCAGCAGCGATTTGGGGTCCCAGAAAATCCAGCCTGGGGGTGACATGCTCTGAGCAGGAGCTCCAAAACCCCGTGGGAATGGGGCACTTTGGGAGAACTGCAAATGCCTCCTTCTCCAGCTTTGTGCCCTGCATCATGAACTGAAGGGATGCTGGGTTCAGAAATTCATCCTTGAGACTCTGGGAACAGCTGGTGTGTGGGTCCCAGCAGCACTGTACAGAGCCAGGGGTTTAGATTTCTGGGTGGGACAGAGCAGCAATCTGCACTTCAGACATCTAGATGGCCACTCAATTTAGTCCTCTCCCAAAATTAATTAAACTGTCTGAACAAGGCTGCACCTTGTTGGACATCCATCTAGTGAAGACTTTTTTGGTGCAGAATCTGTACCAACACAGAATAAACAACCACTTCAGCCTAGTAAAGGCTAGTGTCTCACATCCTGGGTTAGCAGGCTTAGATTGCTTTGCTAATTCATGACAGAAGGCATAAATTAAGCTGTTCAAGAATCTGCAGAGAACAGATGGGTTTGGAATATTACTTTTGAGAAATTATATATTTTCTAATTTAAAGCCAGGAAGAGTGTCCAGTTACATTTATATGATTGTTTACTGGAATATCAACAGCCCTTGCTTTAAACAGTTGTACAGAATGTTCCAGGTGTCAGGAGCCATTCCACATCCCTCACTCCTGCACAGGAGCCCCTGTTCTGATGCTTTGGTAGGAGAGCTTTCATCCTGAGTTTCCCATTCACGTCTTAAATAAGATTACGGTATGTAAGAATAAAACATTTTGTGAAAGAACAGCCAGGTTTTCACCCAGGAGCATGTTGGGTCAATTTTGTTCTTGGACTGATGCTCATTTGGATTTGTTTTGATAAGATTTTAATGCTGTTCCTTTTTGCAACAGGGAAAATCATGCAGGACCCTCAGTCACATGAGACAGTGGCACAGTGATTACACTGATTACAGATCTGCTTAGACATGCAGGAGAAGAAACAAATTGAATTTCTACCAGAGATTATCTTTTAAAGTCCTGTGTTGGCTGAGGTGGAAAGAAATGAAAATGAACAGTGCCTGGCTGGCCTAGTTGAGGTGGGATTTTGTGCTTGTAGAAAGCCATGGAAGTGGAAATATCTTCTTCTGCATGTGACTTTAGTGTAGCTATGGACCAGGCAGGAGAGTTTGTACTCTGGGTGCAGCTGAGTTACCTGGCCTTGTGTCTGCCCCCAGTGCTGGCCTGGCAGGTGGGCATGGCTGTGTTTGTGTGAGGGGAGGGATGCAGGGAGGGAGGGAGAGCAGCTGCAGTGCTTTGTTAATCCTTGCTTTAGGAGCAGTTGGGGGTTTAACGTGAAACCCTCTGCAGCAGAGCCTTGCCCTGTCACTGCTGCAGTCCCAGCAGGGTTTGGAGGGTCCAGCTCCTGCCTGAGGAGCTCTGCAGCCTCTCTGCAGGTGGAGCCACGGGGATTTGCTGCTCTGGTTCCATGTGTGTGTGTCTGCAGTGAAAACACAGCAAAGGGATGCTGAAAAGGGAGCTCGAGGTTCTGAACAGCCTGAATCTCGCTGGCTGCTTGGCTGGGCACTTGCAAATAAAGATAAATCCCATTCTTCCTGGTGGGTGCATTTAAAAGAAATGGGAACTGCCGTGTTAGACTTCATAATGACACAGAAACAGTTCCTTTATAGTCAAACCAGTCAGGTTGTTTCCAAACCCCGCTATTCTGTGATCTAATCCCAGCACACAGGGAAGGCAGCCATGTACAAAGTGACACCAGGGGTGGGATGTCTGGTGTCTGACAGCCCCAGTTTTGGGTGTGGTGCAGCCCTGTGGCTGTGACCTCCTTCCTTGAGGAAGCATGCCCTGGGCCCACAGCTCTGTGCAGTTCCACGAGGAGCAGCAGATTCCAGCAGAAGCTGGGATGGATCAGACACTGCTGCAGCACCGGGTGGGATTGCAGCGTCCCCTTAGCACCTGCCCTGGGGCACTGAGCTCCCCAGGGCCTGGGGGTGGCCCTGGTTCCCCTGGAGCTCTGCAGCCCTGCTCCAGGCCCTGCTCCAGCCATCCCTTGGGTGGGCAATCGCAGTGCACCTGGGGGCAGGCTGCAGTGCCCCAGTGCAGTCACACAGGATTTATGTCATCCCATTTCAAGGAGTAATAGGCTTAAGGAAGCACATTTTTAAGGTAACAGATGTCTGGAAGCAGATGATTAATTTGTGCTGAGTTTTCAAGCACTCATTTAACTTACAAGCTCTTTAAAGTGGATTTTTTAATTTAGTGTTTCACGTCTTAAACATTTATAGTCAAAATCTTATTTCAGTTAAGGATGTGTTTGTCTAAAGTGATACTTCTAAATTCAATGAAGTTCTGCAAATGAGCACTGCTCAGAGAACAGAATATGAATAGTTGCAGAGTGCTGCCAGTCATGTTAATTTGACTTTCTTATTTCCAGGGCTGATAACATCTTTTCATTTTTTCTGTAACATGGAAATTCAGCTGCATCCAAGAGGATCCTCTTGCAGTGCAGAGTTCAGCAGGATGAGGGAACACAACTGAGTGTTAAATTTGGGTGCTTTAGGCAGTTTGAATCCAGTGTAACTGGTGCAATGGCTGGAGTTTCCCCAGGTGTGTGATGGGGTGGGTCTGTTTCTTGTCTGCTTGTCCAGGCTTGGTCCGTCCAAAGCTGTTCCAAAGGCACCAGAGATGGCTGTTTGATTTAAAGCATGTTTCTTGTACTATTTCATATTTGATTTCCAAACAGAGGTGATGCTGAGTGAGTAAGATGGCAATTAATATTCTTGTATTTGTTTTGTCTTGGGACTATAATGTTAAATATTTAGAATGTGCCTGGCCTTCTAAGGGTGAGTGCATGTGCTGTTTGAATTAATTTAGATAAGCACTAGTGATATTGGCCTGAACCCCACGTTTCTGCTATGGCTTAAGCCTCCTGGATGGATTTGGGCTCTGGCTGTGTGCACAGGGTGTGGAAAGGGACTGTTCTTAATTGGGTGCTCGTTAGCTCTCTAAAGCTAATTGAGAGGTGGAGCTGTGGGAGCACTGGGGCCCTGCAGCCCTGGTTGCAGTGGGATCCTTCCCCACCCAAACTGAGAGAGAAAACTGCAGAGGATTCCATCTTTCACCATTTCCCGAGGCCAGCATGTGCTTCCATGAGAGAAACCAAGATTTACCAATGAGTGCAGTTGTTAATTGGAAGGGTAAATCCTCAGCAGCTCCTCTGGTCTGTTCCAGCACGGAGCTGAGGCAGCCCTGCAGCAGGAGTGCCTGGCCTGAGAGCAGCAGCAAGGGAACACGTCCAGGATTGCCCCTTGGATTTCCTCGCACAAAAGCCTTGTTTTGGCTCAAAGGAGGCGTTCCTCTGGCAGGCCCATCCATCAGCAGGCCCTGCCCTGCTGTGGGTCTGTGCTGGGAGTGCTGCAGAGGGATTCAGCCCAGAGGAAATGGTTCCTCTCTCTGGGATGGCTTTGGCAGCACCTCCTGCTGCCAAATGGAGATGCTGAAAGCTCAGCAGGAGGAATTCACACTGCAGGCCCTGTGCTGCTCTCAGGGGAAGCTTTAAACAAGGACTGACTCCATGTGTTTGGTTCGAGGTATATAATAATCTAAATCAGGCCAGACTTCTGAGTTGGTGGTCATTCGCATCGCATATATTTTCATTTGTTACCAAGTGGAAGGATTGTGGGGAGTGCTGGCAGTCCTGATCCACCAAAGCCTTCCCAGGCTCAACAGTCCAGAGGCTGCAGCTGCTGAATGTATTTCTGTTCATTTTTTATTGAAAGGGTGTCAGAGTTAGTCAAACCATATTGATTGATTGGTGAGAACTGGGATGTGATCTCCAGTTTGGATTTCCCAGACACTTTTCCTGAGGCACCTCCTCTGCAGGAAGGACAGGAACACAACCCCTTGGAGTCACAGTTTTCACCCCAGCAGAATCCAATGGCAGCCCCAATGCTTTTGCTGAGGAAATCATTCCACCAGCTCTTCTCTTGCCCAGCAACATTCCTTCAACCTCTTAGCTGGACCAGGATAAACAATAATGGAATTTTGTTAGTTTCTTGAAGTTTCTTTGTTAGTTTCCCTTGAAGTTTCTCTAGCATTTGTTAGTTTTTCAATTTCATTTCCACTTCTTCCAAGGAAGTTACTCCAACTTCAGAAGTGATTTTTGTGACCAGTGATCAGGTTAATTTGTTGATTTTTTTAAAAAAAAACATGTTTAAATTGATACCTTCTCAGAGGCTTAGCTTCCATGGCTTTTCCCAGCCATGCTCCTGTGCCTCCTGCCCATATCACTTTGTGGTGATCCAAGCTGTGGATAACATTTGATCTGTGCAGGCTGCAACAAATCCTCTTTGTGTGGGACCAGAGAGACAGAATTTTCACACCCCCCACACCAGAACAAACCCTGGCTGCTCTCAGATGGTCAATTACCTTAATTGACTTCTCATATTGATTAACAGATCTTTAATTAATCTTCCACTCTTGCCTTCAGATTTCTCCCCAGTCTTTCCCCAAGTGTGAGACAGGGTTATTTCTATGCAGGGGCTGTGCACTGAACAGATGGATCTGACAGCAATGCCATATTCTGCCACCAAAATTGACAGGATAATAAGTGGAGATCTTGTTAAACTTGGCTGTGTTACCATCAGTGCTTGTTTGCTAATATTTCACAGCAAGGCAGACTGGCTGACAGGGCTTTGCTGAATGCATTGGCAGCAGCCTTTTCTGAAGCTTAAAGAAATAAAGAAGAAAAAAGGAGCAGGGATGGCTGGAGACCTTTCCAAGAGCAATCCAGAGTATGATGGGGAAGGTCAGGGGCTGGGGGAGCCCAGGGCTGCCCTTCTGACATGGATGTGACCCTCCTGCCAAAGGCTTTTCCATCCAGCAGCTCCTGGGCTACCCAGCATTACACACAAAGCTGTGTTTGGGCAAAAGCTGGAGGCTCTCCAGACCATGCATCCCTTCAGCAACTGCAGCCTGTGTGCCCAACTCTGGGCCTGGCACACCTGGGCACACCTGGGCACACCTGGGCACACCTGGGCCTGGAGGGCTCAGAGGCAGCAGCAATGGACTGGGGGTGGCAGCAGCAGCAGGGGAGGATTTCATGGAAACCCCTTGGGTTTTACTGGGCCACACAAACACCTGCTGGAGCTGGGCACAAGAATTAAATAGCTGCCAGACAGACACTCGTTAAAGTTTAATTAATCACTCAGAGTCTGAGCGTGGATCCCGCTCTGGGGCTGCACACCCAGGCTCTGTCACTGTTCCTTCTCAGCTGCCAGTGCTGGCAGGGACCCCGAGTGTCTGCAGAACAGACTGGCACAGCTGTGGTGCCACCCTGCTGCCTTGGGCTCTCTGTGAGTGTCTGAGTGACACACAGCTCCTCCAGACTGAAATGAGCCTTTGCTTTCCAGGGACAGCTAAACCTCAGTGTGTTTGCTAAACCTGTTTGGAGATACTTAGGGGTGGCAGGTTTGTAGGATTCAATGAAGTCATGTATTCTCTGAGGTCAGGATTTGTCTGGAATTTTTCTCCTCCATTTCTCATGGGTGGCTCCCCCATGAGAGGAGAGGCTCTCTCTTTTTTTGCTATTCCATGCTATATTAAAAAAAAAAGGTGATTTTTTTTTTTTTTTTGTCACTGGGCTGCCCTTGTGGCCTCTCCATGTGGCATCCCTGGCATATGTCACTTCTCACTGGTGAATGTCACTTCTCACTGGTGAATTCATTATGTTGTCAGGACTCACTACACCTGTTGATCAGCAGGGATAGCAGGAAAACATAAATATCTGTTAAAGCAGTCAGCATCTTTGGGAGCCAGAGATGAGTTGGTGGCACATGGTGAGGTCAGTGCCCCTCCACCCTGGGGACACCCCTGGTCTCCCAGGTGTGGGCAGGAGGAGCCAGAGAGGCTCTGGCAGTAGAGATGGGCTTTGAGTCACACCAGGTGAGCGGGGTCAGTCCTTCCCTGGCTCCATCACAGCTCCAGGACAGCAGTGTGGGGAGCATTGGGCTCTCTGAAATGTTTGGGGGTTTGGTCTGGGCTTTGGAGTTTGGTTCTGTGTTTGTTTTTTTTTTTTTTGAATGTGAATCAGAGGCTTGGTTCTTTGCCCTTTTATAAATGAAAGAAATAACACCTGTGCTGGAGGAGCTGCAGGGTGGCTTTGCAGTGCCCAGGGCTGCAGCAGCCCTAGGGATGTGCAGGGTGTGGGTCATGCTCCACTGGGCTGTCAGTGTGGTGCATCCTGGGCAGGGTTACTTTTCCATGCTGGATGGGAGCATTTAAGGTGAGATTTGATCATTGTTTTTCAACTCCTCTGTAACCATGGAGACCAGGAGCTTCCTAAAGCAGAGCAGGAGCTCTCTCGCTCAGACATTTCTGTCTCTTTTGGCCCCTTGTCAAATCCTTTTGCTGTCGGGAAACGGGAACAAAGAATCAGAGCAGCACCTGCAGAATGTTACACTTCAAATTAAAGTTCAGTGGGATAAATGTGAGTGGGTCTGCATTTGGAAAGAAGGGGTAGCTCAAAAGCTCCTCTCCCACAGCCCCTGCCCTGAACATGGAGGGTATATGGCAAGAAAATGAGCAGGTACAGCAGATCTCTTCCTTCTCTATAAAACAAAAGCAAGAGGACCTGTACCTGGAAATGACAGAAACTGAGGAGGTGGAAAAATATGATGGAAAATATCTCATTAGTCATATATATTTGAATCTGTAAACTGTTGGATAGGGATAGGAAAATCTCTGTCATCTGACTTGCCATGATTAATTGTTCCCACTGTGACAGGATTGCTCTGTGCCAGGTCCAGCTTGAAGGGGAGAGCTCTGATGCATCAGTGCAGTGAGGCCTGACTTTGTTTAGCATTCCTGCATCTTGAGCTAATCATTTTGCTAAATGTGCACACAGTCCTGCCTTAGTTCTGTTAGATGATCAACAACTTTGTTGTCATCCTTAGTTCCTTACACTCGTGTTCAGAGAGCAGAATTTATTTCCTCAACATTGAATTGCAGTGTGTTTAATCTTGGGATATGGCAGCAGAGAAAAATGTGGGGTGTTTTATTTGTATAATTCATAGCAGGAGCTCAGTTTCACTGCTGCCTGTGGCTGATGAGTCCCCCAAAGAGATGGGGTCAGTGATTTCAGTGTCCAGGGCACATCCCCGAGGCAGCTGAGCTGCCCTGGCCCAGCTCCCAGCAGGAGCTCACCGCCAGCAGTCCCGGCTTCCCTCCGTGGAGGGAGGTAAACCCAGAGAGAGCATTTCCTGGGTGTGGAGCAGATCGTTCTGTGAAACAGCAGTGAAGGCAGCCCTTAAGGAGAGCCCATGGGTTCCTGCTCCTGGTCCTTCGCTTAACTTGTCCAGCAGCTGCCTCACTCCTCCGACTGGGGATGCCCTGCAGGCCGGGAATGCCCAACGGGCAGGGGATGCCCAACGGGCTGGGGATGCCCTGCAGGCTGGGAATGCCCAACGGACTGGGGATGCCCAATGGACTGGGAATGCCCAATGGACTGGGGATGCCCAACAGGCCGGGAATGCCCAACGGGCTGGGGATGCCCTGCAGACTGGGAATGCCCAACGGACTGGGGATGCCCTGCAAACTGGGGATGCCCTGCAGGCTGGGAATGCCCAACAGGCTGGGAATGCCCAACGGGCTGGGAATGCCCAGCAGGCCGGGAATGCCCAATGGACTGGGAATGCCCAACGGACTGGGAATGCCCAACGGGCTGGGGATGCCCTGCAGACTGGGGATGCCCAACGGGCTGGGGATGCCCAACGGGCAGGGGATGCCCAACGGACTGGGGATGCCCAACGGGCTGGGGATGCCCAACAGACTGGGGATGCCCTGCAGGCTGGGAATGCCCAACGGACTGGGGATGCCCAATGGACTGGGAATGCCCAATGGACTGGGAATGCCCTGCAGGCTGGGAATGCCCTGCAGACTGGGAATGCCCAACGGGCTGGGGATGCCCAACAGACTGGGAATGCCCAACGGACTGGGGATGCCCTGCAGGCCGGGAGTGCCCAACGGACTGGGGATGCCCTGCAGGCCGGGAATGCCCAACGGACTGGGAATGCCCTGCAGGCTGGGGATGCCCAACGGACTGGGAATGCCCAACAGGTTGGGAATGCCCAACAGGCTGGGAATGCCCTGCAGGCCGGGAATGCCCTGCAGACTGGGGATGCCCTGCAGGCTGGGAATGCCCTGCAGACTGGGAATGCCCTGCAGACTGGGAATGCCCAGCAGACTGGGAATGCCCAGCACCCCTCCTGGTGCCAGCAGGAAATGGGGATTGTGCAGCAGAGTGTGTTTCACTGAGTGACAAAGCCCAGGAAGGTGCAGGTCTGGCTGGTGTGCAGCAGGACTCACAGCTCCCTGTGTGTGGCAGCAATCCCTCCCAGCAGGGAGCGAGAAGGGAACGAGCCCTGAGTGCAGAGATGTGCTGGGAAATGCATTTGTGGCAATGAAAATTCATTGATTTGTGGTGCAATGAGTTGTCACATGTCAGGAGGCACGAATAATGGATATGGATGAATTTTAATGGGATTTTTAAAGTTATCTGGAAACGATCCTGAGTCGCACTGCAGTTCTGTGAGATTTCAGCCCACACAACCATCATCTCCTTCAGAGAATTGTTATACATAAAGTTTGAGTGGCTATGGGGGAATTGTTTTCTTTTCTCTGTATTATACAGAAGACTGAATTTAATGACGGGAGAGGAAATGTCAGAACGAAATAAATGACTAATTCCTTGCAGCAGTAGAGCTGGTGCCATAAAACATAAGTTAATAAATGACAACTGTTGAGACAGGCTTGAGCCACCCTTACTGTTCCAGGCAGTTTGATGGCAGAGAGGGGCTGTGAATGCTTTTCTCTGCAGCCAAGGAGCCGTGGCAGGACCTGGAATTCCCTTGGGATGCTGCCAGGCCCTGGGCCGGATGGGCAGCCTCAGGTGTGGGTTGTGCAGCCACGCAGACAGAGGTGCTGCACCTTCCCCTTCTCCCTGGGGAGCTCTGCCTCGCTGCAGGTTAAACAATCCCTCCCTGGCCCCAAAGCCAGCACTGAGAGGTGGGGTTCTGTGCATCACTGTGTCCTTGGAGCAAAGCGTTGCTGGTGGCCAGAGCAGGCCCAGTGAGTGGCCGCAGTTGGTGCTCAGCTCCATCCTGCCCTCCTCCTGCAGCTGCTCCCTGTCCCTGCCCCTGTCCCCTCCAGCCCTGGCTCCCTTCCTGCCCAACCCCTGTGCCCACCCCTGGGTGCCATCCATACCACACTGCGCTGCCCCTGGGCCAGGGAGGGCAGCGTCCCAGCCTTTGCATGCTTTCATTTAGCTTTAACATTAGATTATCAGCTTTGCAATGTATTGGGGAAAAATTTTAAAAAGTCCTGTTTTTCTCCTTAAAAAATCAATGTGTCGGAGTGGCAGGGAAGCAGTCTGAGGCTCAGGATATCAACATGTGTAGAGGGATCATTCAGCAGCAGGCTGTTTAAAAAGCCAGAAGACAAGTTGGGAAGGAGATTTAATAAGGAAGGAAATGATCTGTGTTTTGTTTTCCTGGAGCAGCTGCTGTTTATGAAATTGAGGCACAGACACAGTGTGACATCACAGAGGTAAAAGGGTGCAGTAAGCAGAGCTCAGAGGCAGTAGGAACTTGTATTGAAATGTGCTTATATTGGGATGTCATGTTTGCTGGAAGACAGTCCCATAATTTAAGATCTGTAATTAGTTCAAGATCTATGTTGTTAGGAAGATATTTTTCCCAAAAGAGCCAATATGCAGCTTAATTTCCGTACTAACATGACTTACTAGAGACTCCTTAATATTTGTTAAAATTGGCAGTGGAGCATAAAGAGGCTCTCTGTAGTTCTGGTATCTCCTTCAATGAACTTGGAATCATCTGTTAGCAGCAAATTAGTGAGCAGCTGTAATTATGCTAAAAATATAATGTTGAGAGGATTAAGGCAGGCCAGAAGAGGCTGGGCAGTGGGGTGGCACAAGGCAAAGTGAATCTGCCCAAAGCAGCACCAGGGCTCACAGGCAGCATTGACCCCATGTGCCAGGCAAGGACAGGGCTGCAGATCCTTGGATTTCCTGGGTGTCTACTGAGGGCTGCCCTGGGGCTGCAGGGCAATGAGCAGTCTGGCATTGCAGATGCTCTGGTTCACAGGGCACGGCCCTGGGCAGGCAGTGATGTCCCTCAGGCTGGGACATCTCTGCTCCAGAGAGGAGCTCGTTGGTAATGAGCCTGAGGAGCCACACGTGCCTGGGTCACACTCAGCGTCCCTGCCGTGCCCAGGTCACAGCCCGGTGTCCCCCCGTGGGGTGGGTCACAGCCCAGTGTTCCTCATGGCTGGGTCACAGCCCAGTGTTCCTCATGGCTGGGTCACAGCCCGGTGTCCCTCATGGCTGGGTCACAGCCCGGTGTCCCCCCGTGGGCTGGGTCACAGCCCGGTGTCCCTCATGGCTGGGTCACAGCCTGGTGTCCCTCATGGCTGGGTCACAGCCTGGTGTCCCTCATAGCTGGGTCACAGCCCGGTGTTCCTCATGGCTGGGTCACAGCCCGGTGTCCCTCATAGCTGGGTCACAGCCTGGTGTCCCTCATGGCTGGGTCACAGCCCGATGTCCCCCCGTGGGCTGGGTCACAGCCCAGTGTTCCTCATGGCTGGGTCACAGCCTGGTGTCCCTCATGGCTGGGTCACAGCCCTGTGTCCCTCGTGGCTGGGTCACAGCCTGGTGTCCCTCATGGCTGGGTCACAGCCCGATGTCCCTCATGGCTGGGTCACAGCCCGGTGTCCCTCATGGCTGGGTCACAGCCTGGTGTCCCTCATAGCTGGGTCACAGCCCGATGTTCCTCATGGCTGGGTCACAGCCTGGTGTCCCTCATAGCTGGGTCACAGCCTGGTGTCCCTCATGGCTGGGTCACAGCCCGGTGTCTCCCCGTGGGCTGGGTCACAGCCCTGTGTCCCTCGTGGCTGGGTCATAGCCAGGACGACAAACCCTCAGCCCAGCACCTGGAAGGCGTTTCACTCTTTGCCCTCCTGCTCCTTCATCCCAAGCTGCCTTTTCCCAGGCAGGATGACAAGCCCTCAGCCCGGCACTGTGAGGTGTTTCACTCTTTGCCCTCCTGCTCCTTCATCCCAAGCTGCCTTTTCCCAGCCAGGATGACAAGCCCTCAGCCCGGCACTGTGAGGTGTTTCACTCTTTGCCCTCCTGCTCCTTCATCCCAAGCTGCCTTTTCGCAGCCAGGATGACAAGCCCTCAGCCCGGCACTGTGAGGTGTTTCACTCTTTGCCCTCCTGCTCCTTCATCCCAAGCTGCCTTTTCCCAGGCAGGATGACAAACCCTCAGCCCAGCACTGTGAGGTGTTTCACTCTTTGCCCTCCTGCTCCTTCATCCCAAGCTGCCTTTTCGCAGCCAGGATGACAAACCCTCAGCCCGGCACTGTGAGGTGTTTCACTCTTTGCCCTCCTGCTCCTTCATCCCAAGCTGCCTTTTCCCAGGCAGGATGACAAACCCTCAGCCCGGCACTGTGAGGTGTTTCCCCCATCGCTCTTTACCCCACGCTCCCTTTGCCCTGCAGGCCCTGGGCTGGAGCCCTTGCAGCAGGCAGGGCAGGAGTGGCCAGGTGCAGGTGTCCCCCCCTTCCGCACTCCCAGCCTGGCTTTGTCCCAGCATCTCTCACAGCAAACTGCACCTGCAGATGTGGAAAAGCAGCAAAAGAACCAGTAAAAACTGTCCCCAGTATAAATTTATGGGCAATGGAATAGGATAACGGAACAGGATAATGGAATAGGGTAATGGAATGGGATCATTCTGACTCAAGGGTTGTTTATATTTGCCTTTTTAATTTGAAGCATTCAGAACAGTTGGAGAATTTTGATGTGTAATATATCCCTGACCTGTTTTCTGCCAAATTGCAATTGTACAGCCTTGGCTTAGCAATATATTGCCAGCTGGAACTGGGGCAAAGTAAATCCACATACATTATATAACTTGAATTGGTTTATACAAGGAGAAAGCCTTTTAAATAAGGGATAAGTGCAATACTGGGAATTTGTTAATATTATCTCATGCTAAATTTTTAAATGCGTTTCCAGGTGCAGCATTTAAAGCTGAGGATGTTTAAGTGATGGGATCATTGGTTTCCCTGTGTCTGGAGCTGTCACTGCAGGGATGGCATTGACCGCTGTGCTGTGGGTGGATATTGCTGTGTGAGACAAGGTGGGCAGGGCTTGGTGGATACACCTGTATGGGCAGGGAGAGCTTTCCTCACAGCCACAAAAGCAAGGAAATCAATAATTTGCCAGAGGGAATAGAAATAGTTGTGGTTTAAGGCCCAGGCTCTCCTGTAATGTTTGTCAAAGTCAGTGAAAAGCTCCAAAAGCAGCTCCTTCTGTCAGTATTATTGACCAATCTGGAGAGAACCATCCAAAACTTTTAATTTTAGAAGGAGAAAATTAATTTGTTGACCTTTTAAAACATATTGACTACTTTGGGGAGGCTAGAGGATAATACTTTAAAATATCTCTATTCTATAGGTTTTTTTATGTCATCATTCCAGTGTCAGAGCTTAGGGCAGAGCACAAAGAGAGCAGAGCTGTGACCTTATGACTCCTATGTACAACAATATATAATATATATACTATATATGCCTGACTTCATGCTTCTGGAGTGTCTGGGGACAAGGTGCAGTGGGACAGGGGTGAGCACTGCGCTGGGAAATGCAGGGCAGGGACCTTGCAGCAGTAAGTGCAGAGCAGACAGCAAATTAAAAATAAATCAGCTAAAGACAGCCTGTACATCCACAAAGCTGGAACTCGGCACGCTGTCAGTCAGCTGTCCCAGAGCAGCCCCAGGTGCCCTGGCACTGCTCAGCTCTCTGCCCAAACGCCAGTCTGGGATTGTTTCCACGGGAGGGCACGGATGCTTTGGGAGGAGCCGGTGTCACAGAGCCCCCTCTCTCTCCAGCTGGCAGGGGACAGCTGTCAGGCACAGCACAAAGGCCAAAGAATGGCCTTTTGAGACTGTTTTACTCTATATTCAGTGGGTTTTTAGTGCTGTCATTGCCGTGAGCGTTGGCACACTGGAGGTTGTGAAGGGATTTGAGTAAATCTGGACATTGAGGTTTGTGCTGCCCTTGTTCCTCCCCATGGGCAGCAGGGCACAATTCCCTCCCAACATCCCATCCAGCCCTGCCCCTGGCAGTGGGAAGCCGTTCCCTTGTCCTGTCCCTCCAGCCCCTTTGGTCTGCCCAGGTCCCTGTGCCCTTTCCTGGGCCCTGCTGCTGTGCAGCTGTTGCAAGGACAAGGGTGGCATCCTGTGACAGCTCCAAACTCCTGAAGGAGTCACAGGAGGGATGGCCTAAAGGTTCCTTTAAGCTCTGTGAAGGACACTGTTTCAAATGAAGTTCTCTGGTGTGACCGTGGTCACAGGGGTTCTTGGATGAGGGAAGAGAGGAGGATCTGACTCCATGTTTCAGAAGGCTGATTTATTATTTTATGATATATATTACATTAAAACTATACTAAAAGAATAGAAGAAAGGATTTAATCAGAAGGCTGGCTAAGAATAGAATAGAAAAAGAAAGAATGATAACAAAGGCTCTCTGTCCGAGCCAGCTGACTGTGATTGGCCATTAATCAGAAACAACCACATGAGGCCAATCCCAGATGCACCTGTTGCATTCCACAGCAGCAGATAACCATTGTTTGCATTTTGTTCCTGAGGCCTCCCAGCTTCTCAGGAGGAAAAGTCCTAAGGAAAGGGTTTTCCATGAAAGATGTCTGTGTCACTCTGGGATCAGTTTTAACTCACCTGAGCCTGTTTTAGGAGTTCAGAGCCGTGGCACCAAGTCCTGCACTGCCCTGCAAACCTGTCCCAGGCCACCTGTGGGATGAGTGCCACAGTCAGTGCCTCAAGGAGCTGCACAAACAGGGATCAAGGACGTGGTCAGTGCATCGCAGATCCTTCATTTAATAACTGCACCATAAAGAACTGTATGCTAATGTGCCAGTACAGAAAGACATGACGCTGAATATTAACTGTCTCCATTTGAATGTCGCTTAATGCATCCAGAATTTAAGGTCAATGTAATTACCTTTGCTACTAATGTAATTAGCATTCATTTAGAAGAAAACATCCTTTGGCATTTGGCAGCATTTAAACTTTATGTTGCTTGTTCAGAAGTAACTCCCCAGGGAAAAAAGTCACTTAGGGAATGTCTGAAAAATCCCAAAGTATTTGGAAATTAAACTGTTGCTTTACTTCCCTTCCCATGTGCCTGCTCATACAAAAATAACCCTTGGGGTTTTAGAATCAATTTACACGAGGGAATGTATCTAATAATAATAACAACAATTACATCAATGACAACAATAACAACAACAATAATCACATCAACAATAACAATAGCAATAACATTTACTGAATATATTTGTATCAGTTACCAGCAGCATCAGTTTCTCTGGAGAGGGGAATTAAGTGGTTTTTGTGCTTCTTTTGGGGGTTTTTGTATATTCTAAACTATTGCTGCTGGCTGATGAGGATGGTAACAGTTCATGTAACACATGGAATATTTCGACTTCAGTATTTTTGGGGATTTTTGTAGCCTAGAAAACTCGATGGCAGTTCACTGCACCTGCTGAAGTGGCAAAGGCTGGTGCTCAGGTAAAAATACATGAAAAGTTCTGACACACATTTAGAAAACAAGATCTTGCTATCTGCAGATAAGATCATCCAGCAGAGATTATCACACCCCCAGGAGGGTGATTTGCCTCCATTTTTGCTTTAAATCCAAACTTCAAGATAACTTGCCAAAAGACTATTTTTAGAGATGATATGCCTATAAAAACCTTCCAAACTCTCTTTTCCCCCCCAGCCTTCAGGCTTTTCTGCCTGTGCTTTTACTGGCAGCATGATCGTAAAGCTCTTAAGCCCTTACAAAAGCTAACATGCTCTTGATGAGGTTTAAAGATAGCTTATTTCAAATTAATTTAAATGAACCCAGAATAAACTGACTCCGAGGAAAGCCTTTTACTCAAATAAGAATTTCAGTATTTTTGCAGCAATTAACTTAAAAGTGGAGTAATTGAAGTGGTAAATTTCTGTGTGTGGGGAAGGGCCTGGAAAAGGGATCATTGGCCTTTTATCTTCTGAAGGAGGGTTTTATATACCCATCATTCTTCAAAATACAGCACCAATTTGGGGAAATGTCACTTGTGACCTCTTTTGTCACTTGAGGAGCATTGCAGAACACGCTGATTTTGAGGAGAGACAGCTGAGTTCAGGCATTGTTCTTTGCTCCCTAAAAACAAGGGAAGGTGTGGAGAGGTGGGGTAACAGAAATTTGAGCCATGGAAATGTTTCCCAGGGCAGGGCTCTTGCAGGAGGAGCTTCCCTTCCCTTCCCTTCCCTTCCCTTCCCTTCCCTTCCCTTCCCTTCCCTTCCCTTCCCTTCCCTTCCCTTCCCTTCCCTTCCCTTCCCTTCCCTTCCCTTCCCTTCCCTTCCCTTCCCTTCCCTTCCCTTCCCTTCCCTTCCCTTCCCTTCCCTTCCCTTCCCTTCCCTTCCCTTCCCTTCCCTTCCCTTCCCTTCCCTTCCCTTCCCTTCCCTTCCCTTCCCTTCCCTTCCCTTCCCTTCCCTTCCCTTCCCTTCCCTTCCCTTCCCTTCCCCTTCCCTTCCCTTCCCTTCCCTTCCCTTCCCTTCCCTTCCCTGGTGGTTATTTTAAATAATTTCCTGGTGGCTGTGAGCTATCACTGAAGGGGAGAGCTGCCTCACTGTTTGCTGTCTGTAGGTTCTGTGTCCCAAGAGGAGGGGTTTGCATCCAGAAATCAAAGGCAATATAATATTTATCCTGTAATGTAATTAACGCTAGAAACGCTTCACTGTTTTCCGTTTTTAACCATTAGCAGGCTTTCCCCAGACACTGCGACAGTGACTGCCTGGCTCTGCGGGCAGGGGTTGCCCTCTGCTGGCACCAGCCTGCCCGGAGCAGCGCAGCTTCCCGGGGACATTTGGGCGCTCCGCTCCCGCCGGGACCGGGCAGGGACGGAGCCCGAGCGCTCGACCCATCAGGGCTGGGTTACTCGGGGCTGAAACGCGGTGAGGAACCCGGGCGTGAGCGGGGCAGGGAGAACTCGTGCCAGGCCAGCAGCCGGTCTCTGTTTCTGCCTGCAAATGCCGCTCCTGGTCACTCAGGGATGTGAGCAGCAGGCAGTGCCCTCGCCTGTCGCCTTGGAGCATCCTGGCCAGTGCCAGGGGGACCTCGGGCTGAGGAAAGGGGTGCAGGTGCTTCATTTCCTCCAGCTGCTGTGCCATTCGTGTGGGCAGCAGCAAAGGCGCCCCGGGGTGGGAAACTCCTTTTCCAAAGGCCAAAAGACCGAACACATCTTCCCTGAGGGACGTCTCAGGTTCGGTTTGTTTGGAATCCCCAGCCCTCGCCGCTGCGTGTGGCTCTGCTGGCTGAGCTCCTGCTTCCCTGCAAACAGGAATTTGCTCTGGCTGTCACAAGAGGGAACTGCAGCACCAGTCTGGAGCTGCTGCTCCTCACACGCCTTTTCTGCAGGGACTCGGTGGTTGCAGTCATCTTCCTCCCAAAACTGCTCCCTTCTTACAAATAAGATTGTCTTTTAATTTGTGCATGAAATTCTCCATTTTTATTGCTTTCTGGTCAGGTAAAACTTGGTAATATCTTCACAGCTTTTCAAGGCTTGCAAAACTTTTTAAATTAACTGATTTGCCGTGGTAAATTTAAAAGTACATTTTTCCCAGAACAGAGGGCTCATTTAAAAAGGAATATATAAGCTATAGGAAGAGCAAGGACAAGGATCCCTCTCATGTTCTCCTTCAGGTGGATAGACTGCTAAAGGAAGGAACATCTCCAGTGGTGTGACTTGGTGATCTTAAAGATCTTTTCCAACATTAACCATTCCCTGATTCTATGAAAATGTAGAATAAAAGGTTCTGAAGAAATTCTTCACTTTACTCTAAAGAGGACATTGAAATTAGCTTGCTCCATTTTATTCAGTGTTTATGGTCAGCTGGAATGGTCAAATCAAGAAATAAATCTTAGACAAACATGACATTTTAGAAAGTCATGATAATGAACACACCCTTTTTTCTTCAGCCAGTTTGTGTTTTGCCGTTGTGTTCCTTGCTGGCACAAGCCAATGTTGTTTCAGAGGACACAGTAAGATCCAATAAAGATGTTTTCAGCCCGTGGCTGACTTTGCCCAGCACATGAGCTGAATTACACAGGTCAGTGGTTGTTTGTGAGGGCAGAACCTTCACTCTGCCAGCTGTTTGCACCAGGAAATGTGGGGCTGGACCCAGAGCTGGGACACACATCCCAGCTGAGCACATCCCTTGTTTTGCAGGAGTTAGAACAGAGGAGCAGCCAAAATGTGACCCATTCTGGCTGTTCCAGCCCTGTGTTTGGGATCAGGCAGAGCCCCCTGGTCAAACCCTGCTGGGGTGTCCCAGGTGGCTCCAGCCTGCTGCTCTCTGTGCCCTCCTCTGGGGGAGCTTTCCCTGCCCCCTGAGCCTGCCCTGGCAGCTGAGGGATGGCGCTGGGTTGGCTGCAGCTGCTGATGGGCACTTTGGGGCTGGGGGTGCCCTGGGGGTGCCCTGGGCTCTTCCCAGCTTTGTGCCAGCACCATGGAGCTGTGCAAGGGGTGACTCTGTCTCATGGCCAAAACCACCCCCTGTGCCTGCTCCAGGGAGCCTTCCTCAAGCTCTCTGCTGCACACAGAGTGCACTGCAGGTTATTTCTTCTCATCCAAAGGAACGGAATGGAGCAATTATTAACTTCATTGTTCTGTCACAGCAGAAAAATCAGATGGAAAACGCAGCGTGGTAAGCCTGGAGGTCTGACTTGGCCCAGGAGCGAGGATTCAGCGCAAATCCAAGTGACACATTAAATGCCTTTCAGCTCTGAAGGAAACGCCAAGTCCACAGCAACAGCCACAGCAACAGGTTGCAGTAAGGTACAAACCATAACTCCCATCCTGCAGAAAGCTGCCATTTCTCAAATGGTAAACCCTGGCTATTTCCAGTGTGTGACTGGGCCGGGTTCCCTTCCAGAATAATCGGCATCTTTGGTGGCTGGGCTGTCCCTGGGGGGAGCTCAGTGCCCGTTCAGCTCAGGGGAAGGACGTGGCTGCAGAGCTGCTCTGGACACCTGATCTGCGGGACACTGAGCTCTGTGTTCAGCGGCTGCCATCCCTGGGCTCTGTCCTGGCTGTGTCCTGGGCTCTGTCCTGGGCTCTGTCCTGGCTGTGTCCTGGGCTCTGTCCTGGGCTCTGTCCTGGGCTCCTGCTGCTGCTCCTCGCCTCACAGCCGTCTGCAGCCCTGCAGGAGCTGCCCTGGTCAGTGAGGAGGTCTCGGGGAGATGGGGCCGTGCCCGTGCCAGCTCTGCAGGAATTCCCATCCCTCAGCTGCCAGGCCAGGCACTGGAGCTGCACAGAGGCAAACCCAGCTCGTTATCACTGCTGTTCTGTGGGACTGGCCCAGCAATGGCTCATGGACATCTCCACACTGCCCTTTCCCATCACATCTGCTGCAGGTGTCTCAGCACTCAGCTGGGTGATGCTGCTCCCTCCCAGCAGAAATGATGTGTAGACCCAGAGCTTTAGGAAGCAGCGTGTGGAATTAATTATTTAGTAGCTTAATACATGGATTTTTTTCAGGTCTTTGGCTGCATAGTTATCAAATAAATCAGCCTTTATTGTCATGATGTGGATGTGAGTAGAAGTAATGCCTAGCAATTTTTAAGGGAGCTTTCAAATGCTAAGATTGGTGTGACAAATAAAATTCATTTATTAGACAGATTTTCCACACATAAACCTATTTTGTGAATGCAATAATCTGATATTCTCATATGTTAGTCTGCAGGTCACAAGGGAGTACGGGAAAGTCATAAAATAATCCAAGGCCTATAAACATGGCTTTTGATTCGCTCATAAATCAGGGTTTTCTCTTAAAGGAAAAAGATCAATTAAAAGAAATAAGATTTAAAAATTAATACCAGTATTACAAAGCTATAAAGATTTTATTACTTGGAGCGTTCCCTTTGTGAAGATGAGTTGGTCTGTCCTTCTAATCTCCTCTAAGGCTGTGTAGGCTGCAGTTATTTATAGGGGTCATATAGAATTTGTAAAACAAAACATTTCTTTGCCAGCCTCCTGCATATGGGTTCAGATTCCCAGAGAGCAACAAAGATAGAAATGTGACATTCCAGTGTTTGATCTCTGGCTACTGCTGCAGTGATGAGGATTGGGATGTGCTCTGAACATATTGGGTATTTTAACACTAAAAGTGGCCAATTTGCTTTGCACAGTGGGGGAGGTCAGTGAGGTTCTGACAGTTCCTGCCCAAACACCAGGCACTAAAAGGATTTTCCTGTTAAAATCCCTTCTCTCACAGAAAGCCTTGCAGCCCTGCTGCCTTCCCCTGTTCCTCCTCCTGATGCTGGCCCTAGCTCCCTTGGAGCACTGCAGACATTTAAAGCATGGAAGTGATTCCCAGCTTGGAGCATTAATGGCAGTGGAGCGCTGGAGGCTGCCCCAAAGGGTGCCCTGAGACCAATCTGCTGGAGCACCTCAGTGAGCTGGAGGCTGAAAGGGAATCTCATTTCTGAGCCCAGCTGCCATCCACGTGTGACTCTGGAGACTGAGTGTCTCAGAGTCCAGCACAGAGGGGGAAAAGCGCAAACCACGATCACGTAATTGGGCACACAAATAGAAATGAGGGAACTGTTGTTCTTGTGGATTGTTCTTCAGCAGCAAAGCAGTAGCTGCATGTTGCCACAGATCATTCTGAGTGTTTTCTTAAGCCTTGTGTCCCCTCCTCGTTATTGTACTTTGAAACTGTCCCTCTGCTTTCTTTTATATTTGGGCCGTTGGACTGAGGTCTATTGTGGAATTGATGTCTGCAGTTCATTCCTCAGCTCCCAACAGAAGATGTGTTGTTTAAAATAATGTCTGTATTGTTAGTCCATCTGCTGCAGTTACAACTTTGGTCTCCTTTGAGTCCAGCTGTGGACGTGCAGGGCAGCACTCACTGGGGAGAATGCCCAAACTGGTGTGAGCAGTGCCCACACTGGGGTGAGCAATACCCAAACTGGTGTGAGCAGTGCCCACACTGGGGTGAGCAATACCCAAACTGGGGTGAGCAATACCCAAACTGGTGTGAGCAGTGCCCAAACTGGTGTGAGCAGTGCCCAAACTGGTGTGAGCAGTGCCCACACTGGGGTGAGCAGTGCTCAAACTGGGGCACCCAAACTGGTGTGAGCAATACCCAAACTGGTGTGAGCAGTGCCCAAACTGGTGTGAGCAATACCCAAACTGGTGTGAGCAGTGCCCAAACTGGTGTGAGCAGTGCCCAATCTGGTGTGAGCAATACCCAAACTGGTGTGAGCAATACCCAAACTGGTGTGAGCAGTGCCCACACTGGGGTGAGCAATACCCAAACTGGTGTGAGCAGCCCCACACTGGGGGTGAGCAGCAATGACTCGCTGCCCTTGCTTGTGGCAACTAGGCCTGGAAGGATCCCAAGCCCTGAAGGTCAGATGCTCTTGTCAGGAATACATGATTCCTGCTGGAAATTATTTCCATGAGATCAGATGGATAGATATAATTAGCAGAACCAAGCCAGATCGGATTCTTACAGGAACAGCTGTGCAGCCAACAAAGTTATTGTATCAGAGATTTTTTTTTCCCTAATAAATATTTTACACAGAATCATATTTCTTTTCACAACAAATTGGAATTCATCCCAAAAGGATTTTCTTTATGGCAAAGCCAGACAAAGAAAGTGAAGCTCATGGTTTATTCCCGTGTCTCAGAATGTTGTGATGGGCTGAACAGTGCATGGCAGGGAGCTGGTGACCACAGGGATGGATAGCTGCACAGGAGCTCTGAGCTGGTGACCACAGGGATGGATAGCTGCACAGGAGCCTGAGCTGGTGACCACAGGGATGGATAGCTGCACAGGAGCCCTGAGCTGGTGACCACAGGGATGGATAGCTGCACAGGAGCCCTGAGCTGGTGACCACAGGGATGGATAGCTGCACAGGAGCCCTGAGCTGGTGACCACAGGGATGGATAGCTGCATGGGAGCCCTGAGCTGGTGACCACAGGGATGGATAGCTGCACAGGAGCCTGAGCTGGTGACCACAGGGATGGATAGCTGCACAGGAACCCTGAGCAGAGAGCTGGTGACCACAGGGATGGATAGCTGCACGGGAGCCCTGAGCTGGTGACCACAGGGATGGATAGCTGCACAGGAGCCCTGAGCTGCACTTGGCTGGGTTTTCCATTGGAGAGGGATGACAGAAGCGTGGGGCGCTCAGAACACAGCAGGTCCCTGTCATGCTGGAGGTACGGGGTGCTCCTGAGTGTTGGCTGCATTTACCATGGGAGCTTCATGCCTATAAAGAGACCACAAAGCAGTTTTCAGCCTTGTTTCCCTCTTCAAGAAACAGACCCCTCTGTGGTCAGACTGCTCTGAAACAGAGGTGCAGTGGCAGGGACAGGCAGAGGTAACCTTGAAGCCCTTGTTCCTGCCTTTTTAGACAATTGAATGCTTATAGCCAACCCCTGGCACCAGTGGGCCAGGCAGCTGCAGCACATTCCAAATATTGCTCTATTTAAAGCATCCCAGGGCTCTCAGAGCAGCTGCAGAGGCAAACCTTAACTGCCGTTAAACCAGCAGAGGGGAATGGCAGAACCAGGTAAGAGGCACAATTACATGTGGATGTCATAATAATCTGAAATTAATGGGTCTGAGCAATGCAGTGTGAATACACTCAGCTACCTGTGCTCTTGTCTGATACACTAGATATAATTTACTTTTCAGCAAGAAAGTGTAACCTCTTTAAAAGCTAATTCTATTAACAGCTTGGGTTCCTCCTGTATTTTTGAATCCTACCAGTTTTGTTTTCTTTATGTTTTGTAGTTGTCATTCCAGGTTAGCTGACACAGTAGGACAGTGTGTAAAATGAGTTGTTTGACAGCATTTCTGTTATACTGTGTGGAGCTGAGCTCCAAGTGTAGTGCCAAGTGAACGCAGAGTAATTTAGATTTTAACCCCACAGAGCTCAAGTGGCAGAGCAAAATGAAATTTCAATAATGACCTTTCCATTGTAAGCACACTTCAGTTCTCCAAGGAGAAAAGGAAGTTTATAAAAATGAATTTTATATCTGTTGTAAATTTTTATTTATTTCACTTAAATTTACAACTGTAGCTGTGCTGTGTGCTGTGTGCACAGTTACTCAGGTAACACTTGTGAAGGGAACTTTTTAATACATCTTCATAGCTACGTTCAAAGTTTTTAAAGACTTTTCTCCTGGTTTTTTTTTTTGCACCACTGACTCTGGTATCTAGGGAGATAGCTTGATAGATATCTGAGTTTGCTCCCCTGGGCAAAAGGGCACCCGGTTTGGGGCAGGATTTTTAATGTGTTTGTGTGTTTAATATTTTCATGGCAGCACAGGCAGGTCTGTCCCTCTGGCAGACACACTGTGCAGTGTTTTGGTGAGACAGGGGTGCTGTGCAGAGCTTCAGAAGAACCATGTGCCAGTCCTCAAACCCCTCTGAGCCTGCCTGCTCGATCTGAACTGTGCAAGGTGCTGTGGATAGTTTTACACAGTTTATTAATCCCTTCAGAAACCCGTCATTCCATTACCTGTGTACGGATGTGCTGTAAGAGGTGCAGCGTACTGGTAAGTCACAGGATCTCAGAGGTTGTTATTCTGCTTTTTGGCAAGGGTGTGCTGCTTGCAGGAGCCCACAGAAGGGTCCATAGAGTTCTGCTGCTGTTTGGAGATGTCAAACCAGCGCAGTGACGGCAGTGTCACACGGTCCTGCTCCCTGTGTGCTCCACAGAGAACCGGGGCTGTCCTGGGCTCCTCTGAGCTGGGTCCAGGGCTGCTGAGCAGCTGAGCCAGGGCTCAGCACCCTGGATGTGCTCACCTGCAGTGCTGGCATTGGTGGGATCTGCCCAGCGAGTCCCTGCCAGTGTCACTGACCCCGTGTCCCGTGTCCTTGTCCCGTGTCCTTGTCCTGTGCTCTGTGTCCTGTGCTCTGTCCAGCCCAGGCCCCGCTGTCCCGCCTGCTTGTCCCCGTGCTGCTGGCGCTGGGCTGGATCCTGGGCTGTGCCCTCATGGTGTACATTGTCTTCTCCTGACCTCGGAGGGATGGCAGTGCCACGCAGAGCCCTGCAGGGACAGCAGTGTCACACGGAGCCCTGCGGTAAGTGACAGCAGTGTCACACACACACAGCCCTGCAGTGACGGCAGTGTCCCCTGCCCTGTGTGGCACTGCCACCCTTTAAAACACTCTTTTCTGTGTCTTACAGCTGAGAAGAACCTACAATGAAGTTGTTCAGAAGAACTCAGAAGTTCGGTTTAGATTTTTAATTACTAAAATACGTATAAAATGAGTTATTTTTAATATCAGCCATGTAAATGTTGTGCACACTTTTTATCCATTAGGAAGAATCACCTAACCTATTTCCCTGTTCTCAGATTATTTGAAATTTAGGGAGTGGTTTTTGGAATCTCGTGGTAGGTCAGGATCCTGCTTGCTTGCTGAACAGCAAACTTTTAATACAGCTACCACCAGCTAAGGAGCTTCAGGCTTGGTAGAAACAGGCAAGGGTTAATTTCTCATGGGGCCTGGGCAAGTATTTTTAGCGTTATTATGGGGAAAATCTCTTGGACTCCATTGTTATGAAACGGAACATTGCATGTCCTTGGAAAAGAGAAGCCCAGGCTGAGTCAGGGCTGGGAGGATTGTGCAGCTCAGTGTGCCTGAGCAGGAGCAGGGCTCACCAGGGCCCTCAGTGCCCCGCGCTGGGCTTTGCTCTTTAATTAGAACTGGAGATAATTATACTCCCCCAGTCAATAATAAGCCACGTGAACTTCCAGTGACTTTGCCATTTAAATCACAACTGAGCATCAGATCACTGCATTTTCACTGACAGCTCGGGGCTTTTGAGCATGGAGATTTTTCTACTGAAGAACTGCAGTTCTGAGAAGATGAAATCATTAATAATTCAATCCCCAGTTAAAGCAGAGAATTGATTGTGAGAGGCACGTCTGGACAATCCCAGCAAGATGTGTGTTTAAGGGAATGTGAAAAAACTCTTAACAAACTCTGATGGGGTTAAATAGAGAAAGAAACCAATTTTTTCACCCCTGCTCACATAATTAGTATAATTTTGAGAATGTGAGGAAGGCACATCAGTCAGACATCCTGTCTCCATCTGTGGGCACTGTCTGCTGAGCTTTAGGAATGGAAACACAAATAGATTTGGCCGTGGTGCAGCCACGAACATTCCTGGCCACTCCAGCAGTCGGCAGCAGCACTGAAGTGTGACATTCCTTTGGGAATTGTCTTACACCGGGTTTGTGCTCCTGGGAACGAGCTGAGGGCACAGGGGGTCCACGGTCATCAGATGTCCTGGGAGAGAGGGGATAAACCCTGGGATTGCTGATACCTGCCCGGCTGCTGTGTCCTGTGACACCTGAGCGGCGCCTCGGGGGTCCCTGCAGGTGGGAGCATCCCCCTCCTCCCTCAGGGGCTGGCTGGGCACAGAGACCACCCTGGGCTGATCCACACACACCTCAGGGTCCCACCTTCCATCCCTGGTGTCTGAGCCCACCTGGGCACACACCTCAGGGTCCCACCTTCCATCCCTCAGTGTCTGAGCCCACCTGGGCACACACCTCAGGGTCCCACCTTCCATCCCTGGTGTCTGAGCCCGCCTGGGCACACACCTCAGGGTCCCACCTTCCATTCCTCAGTGTCTGAGCCCACCTGGGCACACACCTCAGGGTCCCACCTTCCATCCCTGGTGTCTGAGCCCGCCTGGGCACACACCTCAGGGTCCCACCTTCCATTCCTCAGTGTCTGAGCCCACCTGGGCACACACCTCAGGGTCCCACCTTCCATCCTTGGTGTCTGAGCCCTCCCTGGGCTGATCCACACACACCTCAGGGTCCCACCTTCCATCCCTCAGTGTCTGAGCCCACCCAGACTGATCCAGCTGTGACTCCACACCGACCACCTCTGTGTTTTCACAACTCACTTCATTTACCAGGCACAGAGGGAAGCAGTTCTGAAAGGGCCCGCTGGCCCAAACAGCCCTTTGGGTGTCTCACAACGCTGGAAATCGAATGTTTCCAATTAAAATGTTACAGAGATAAAATGTAAACACTGCAATCTGGTTTAGCTTTACCTGATTTTTGAGATCTGATTTGGCAGAGCAAACCAAAATAACTTTCTAGGCTGGCGTCAATATCATTGCTGTACACAAAGCAGGAGTTCCTGCCAGTTTTATGGGGTAATAAAGAGAAGATTATTCCAAGAAAATATGCATCCCCCACGCTGCTGGAAGATCACTGAGCACTCTGCAGTGACCTTTTGTAACCACCTTCAGACTGCCCACTCGGGTGTCTGTCGTGGTGCAGCTGTACAGCGTGCAGCTCTCCTCACATGCGGGGGTAAAAGGGGTAGCAAAAGGTTTGGGGTTTTTCATTCCTGAAAAATAAAATGAGTGTTTGAGAGCCAGGTTCCTTTCTCTCAAAGAGGTGTTGGTGATTGAGGGGAAAAACCCATGCACATTCAGATTTCTTGGAAAATGCTGGTGCTGCACTATTAAAGCGAGGTGATAGCTCAGTGTCTGGCCACCACAATATTGTTACAGTAGGATGCCAAGCTTGCCCCACAGCCTCTGCCTGGCTTTCCCTGTGTCCCCTGAACAGCTCTTGGAGTAAGTCAGGCAGAGAGGAGTGTCTGTCCCCCTGTCCTGGGATGCTGCATCCTGGAAACCTCCCGGCTCATGTTTATATTCTTCAGTGCTCATAATCCCATTTAAGGGTGTTGGTGTATACAGAGCATGACTGGTGCAGAGCAGAGCCGTGGGGATATCACCTGCCTGTGAGCCAGAGTTTGGGTAGGACAGGGGTAACAGCTGTCTGTGAGCCAGAGTTTGGGTGGGACAGGGACAGGGACAGGGATAACAGCTGCCTGTGAACCAGAGTTTGGGTAGGACAGGGATACAGCTGCCTGTGAGCCAGAGTTTGGGTAGGACAGGGATAACAGCTGCCTGTGAGCCAGAGTTTGGGTAGGACAGGGATAACAGCTGCCTGTGAGCCAGAGTTTGGATAGGACAGGGATAACAGCTGCCTGTGAGCCAGAGTTTGGGTAGGACAGGGATAACAGCTGCCTGTGAGCCAGAGTTTGGGTAGGACAGGGATAACAGCTGCCTGTGAGCCAGAGTTTGGGTGGGACAAGGACAGGGACAGGGATAACAGCTGCCTGTGAACCAGAGTTTGGGTAGGACAGGGGTAACAGCTGCCTGTGAGCCAGAGTTTGGGTGGGACGTTCCCAGTCTCACACCAAGGACAGCTGCTGCAGGGCGCTTTGCTCACCTGCTGTGTCTCTCCTGCCCCAGAGGCTGACACCCCCCCAGGGAAGAGCTTCACCTGCTCCTGGCTGTTCCCACAGCGCCTCACACACCTGCGCTCACCTGTGCCCGTGTGACCCCGTTATGCCCCAAACCTGAGGGCCCTGCCCTGCTCTGGGTAGAAGCACAAAGGGAACAACGCGTGACGAGTCCCTGTCCTGGTCCGGGTGTGGCGGGGGCGCCATTTTCATAATTCCTATGAAGAACACGCACTGCATTTGGCTCATAATTTCAGTTTATTATCAAAATGTTTTGATCAGATGACAAACTCGGCTAAAAGGACATAGGTTTTTTAAATAGACCTATTGTAGCAGTCATCTGAGGTATCTGGTACTTGGTTTGCAAATGTCTTTGCTTTGATAAACAAAGCAGTAAGTTCCTTTGCAATCTGCATGAGGATGTTTAATACATATCATTGCAGATTTAAAGCCTTTTACCCTCTTGCTTAAAGCTCCCTCAGACTCTTGCAATCAGCTGTGCAGCTTTGCTGATGTGAGGGCTGACACTGATCAGAACACGTACGAGTGGTGTGCAGGATCAGAGCCTGAGCACTGACAGTCAGCCTGGAAACTCCCCTGTTTGCGCCCTCCATTGGAGAACTCAGTTTTGTAGGCTTTGTCTTGTTGCCCGATACCATGCTTTAGTCCAATTTCCCAGTTCTATGCAGCCACTGATAAAATATGTTACAATACTTCAAGTCAAAAGTGTAGCTCAAGATTTAAATATAAAAACTATGATTTATACATTACTAGAAACTTTAAAAAAGAGCGACTTTAGAGAAAGCAAGATAAAGCTTAGAAAATGGTGAAAGGGTCTTTGATCACAATCTTACAGATTATAGGTACAGAAATTAATAAATTACCTACGATTCCATTTGGGCTGGAAAGCTGTAAATTAACTGTTGTAAATAGAGACTTCAGGTAATACACGCTGGAGTAATCAGTGAGAAGTTACTTAAGTACAGCAGGTCTTTGGACTCCTCTTGTATAAATGGTTTCAAGTAAAAATGAAAACATTTGGTAGAACACATTTCCTGCAACAGCAGAGGGTACATAGTCTGACACTGGGATATAAACTGCTGTCTCTCTGTCGTGGTATGATGGCTAAAATGTGTGTTTCTGAGTGTTTCCCTCCTGCCCCGATCAGAAACCTGCACTCACCCGCCCGGGGGAGATCATGGGCTGTACTTGGCCATTTCAAATGACTCCCCCGGGCTGTGGGCAGGGTTACAGCTGCAGGTGAGGTGAGCTGTGCACTGCCAGGTGAGTCGGGTCCTGCGGGCTCTGGGGAGGAGCAGCCAGCGCTGCCTTCCCTGCTGCCAGGGTGGTGATTTGGGGTTTGCATGTTTACCAAGGGTTACAGCCGTGTCTCCAGCACATTCCACTCTGCTCCCTTCCCTCCTCCCCTTCTCGAATCAGCTGGAAAGGTCTCTGTTCCTGGAAAGCTCCTTGAGGTGTGAGGTGTGCAGTCCGTCACCAGACGCGGCACTTCTCGGCAGGGTCCATGTTGTCTCTCGTGGTGCAAGAAAAGGCTTCTGAAAACTCTGGCGAGTTCTGCAGCGACCCCAGCACCCTTTAAAACAAAGCAACACGCTGTCATTGCTGCTGGCCTGGGTTTGAAACAAACAACACGACCCATATTTTGTAACTTGTTTTTGTTGTGTCACCTCAGCGTAGTGTGGGGAACGCCCTGCTGCTGAGCCCTGCCTTGCTTCATCTCACCTCAAGGGCTGGCTGGGTTTTCTCCTTCAGTTTGTCCTGCTCCTATTGCAACCCCAGAAACACAGGGCCTGTCCCCTGCTCATGGCTGGCTCTCACCAGCCAGTTCTTGCCCCCAAACAGATTTCTCACTTGTCAGTGGTTTCCACCGAGGGCTTTTCCAGCTCCGTTTTGCTGACAAGTGTCTTGGTGAAGGGAAAACAAAACCCGAGGTCAAGGGCTGTGGTGGTAAATCCTCACTGAATGTTCATTTACATTTTTACACCAACCAGGTTTTAACTGAGATTATGCTGCTCCTCTGGGCGTTCTGCACACATTTTCCAGTGAATGAGTTTTCTGGCAAAAATCTCATACAAACAATGGCTTTCACCTCAACATGGGGATTGAGTATGAGGCCGTTCCAGCTAGGGCTGATTTTACATGTGTAATTGTGAACACGTGTGAATAGATCTGCTAAGAGTCACTTGTTCCTTCAGGATTGGGAATACAGCAGCACATACCTATGCAGGGAAACAGGTCAGACACAGATACTGATGGATGTTGAGTGTGGCCCAGAAGTTCTTTAAAGAACTGTTTCTTTGAGTAATTCATGATTATTCTGAGAATTATGTTCATCCTTAGAACCAGGGTGTGCCCACAGAAGCTGAGGTGAAGTTCAGCAGGGACACCTGCAATACTTCAGTTGTTCTAGAAGGCCAAAAGTGACTCCCTGCTCTTGGGAGCCAGCAGTGGAGCAGGAGATGGAGAGAAAAAGGGTTAGAAAAACAGTTATCAGGAACCTCATGCATTTGGTCATCTAGCTGTGCTTCACTGCTCCAGTGAACAAGGTCTGCTAAAATGGGATGCACTGCAATTAACAACTTCCATGAGGAGCTGCCTGTTCTATTGCAAGGAGAAGCAGCCCCCAGCCAGTGTAGCAGGTATTGAAAAGGCTCATTGCACTCCCCAGGTAATAATCAAAAGAGGCACCTGGGGAGCCTTCCTGACACTTGTGTAGTATGTCATTAGGTGTTAATTTTGTGGGTATGTCTCATGAAATGTTTTCTGTCTTAGAGCTCTTAGGGGGCCTCATGCTGTAAATGACTGCCCACTCTGGGGATGTTGTCAGGTTTCTCATGAACACCTGTGTCCCTGCATGCACAGTTTATAGCCTGTCCTGCCGAGGTACAGACGGCACTGCACGATGTGACGTGCCCAGGGTGCACACAAACACAGCTCGTTGCACGGGATGCTGAACCAGCCACTTCAAAGGCCTTGTACCTCGTCCAAATCAGATGTGCTGAGGCTCTGCAGGGCCTCTGGAGCCTCATTAGCACTGAGAGCAGACAGGCCTGGCTGCAGGAGCACACAGTGCCTCTGGGAGAGATCCCAGATAGCACAACCCACCCTAGGGAAACACGGAGAACAGCAGGAACAGTCGCTGCTTTCACTGAGCATCCCAGCGTGGGGGCAAACAGGGATTGCTGAAAGCCAGAGAAAGATACTGGGGTTAATGTGGGGGATTCTATCAGCACAGAGCTTGGCTCTTGTGGACGTGGAGCCTGGAGAGGGCTCAGCCTCCCCGCAGATGCTGTGATGGCTGCGCTGCCACTGATAGCGTGGCGTGGGACCAGACAGGCTTGTTAGAGCACATTGCTGCACTGCTGATGAACAGGCTGCTCTGACTCCAGAGAAAAGGGAAAGATCCCAGTCCGGCCTGAGCAGCCACATTTCCTGCAGGGCTCCACTGAACTGAGCCCAGCTGGTCCTGGGAAGGCTGGCTGGGCTCACCAGACACAGAATGCACATCTGTGTTGTGCCACTGCACAGGGCTTGTTAGCAGGGAGGGCAAGGATCTCCAGTGATCCTACCTGTGACTCCAGGGGAGGGTGAAAGCTCATCAGAGCTGTTGGTGTACAAGAACCCTACAGGAGCTATTGCAGGAGCTGGGAATTGTGGATGAGCCCTGGATCCCAGCACAGTCCCTGGGACTCTGCAGTGACAGTCACACAGTGACAGCCAGGCGATGCTGTGTGTCCTGGGGTGCAGGCTGTCCACATCCCACAGTGTGGACAGAATTAAGCTGGATGTTCTCCAGGATGAGACAATGATCCCGCATCCTTGCTTTGCCTGTGGAGCTGCCTGGGAAGGGCTTTGCCCGTTTGGGCAGTGCTGGAGGGACAGGGACAGCCCAGCCCTCTCCAGAGTGCTCTGCCTGTGGTGTGTGCATCTCAAAGCCCCCTGGAAGGGCAGCCCAGCCCTGGGCAGGGTCTCTGCAGTTCCCCACAGAGATCCCATGCTGCAGAGGGGTTACACATCAGGGCTGCTCTGGGGTGCTGGCTCTGCTGACCTGAATCTGCCTGGGCTGTGCACGTCGGTCTTGATGGAGTTCACTGCATATTCTGGTCTGTACGTGCCACACCACACCTGCACAGGTAACAGAAAAGCATCATTAGCCTCAGATTTTACAGGAAGAGACCTGCTGTTATTTAACTGTGAAATACCTGATGTTCATGAGAATAAATTCCACATTAGAACACAGAGAAAAAGGGTGTATTTTAAAAAAATACGTCTATGTCCTCAGACAAAGGCACTTGGTCACAAGGCACTTCCTACCAGGCTTACAAGTGGCTGAATTAATTTCTTTGGGGAAGATAAAAATCAGCCAACAAGACTTTAATTTCACTGCTGTGCAGTGAGCACTGCTCAGCTCTGCAGCTCTGCCAGCTCTCAGTTAGCCCAGGGAGGCAGCCTGTTCTGACCTGCTGCTAAACTGTAATGCCAAGTGGTTTTCAAAGCCCTCAGGCAAGGAGGAAAGGATACCTGTGCAAAGTTCAGGAAAAACAGCTGTTTGTGGTTCATGTCGAGACCAGGAAGGAGTTTTTCTTTTCCATGTTTTCTCTCAAAGTTCTCATAAGCCTGTGGAATGAAGTGAGCAGAAATGTTACCACTTCCAGCATTTTCCAGTCAAAATGAAATAATGACAAGGAGGAACACAGATTCTTTGACATAATTAATCCTTGCCTCCCTTGGCCATCCATCCCACATGTGCCACCTTGAAGCAGAAGACATCAGGGCCATTTCTTAGTACTGTGCTATCAATTATCTAATGCTGCACTGTGAAAAAGAGATTCTTCCCACTGTGTGTTGCTTGGGGTTTGGTTTTTTAAAAGTGAATTGCAGAAGGGTTTAAAACCTTGCCACAGTAAGGGCAGCTGCTTTCATGTTTCTTACGGAGACATGTCAAACGTGGATGTGTTGTTGGTGTCTCATCCCTGATGAAAGATGCTGCAGAAATGTTCTGCCTGGAGTCAGAGCCAAAGCAAAGCATGAGCAAAGCCAATCAACTGCCCAAGCACAGCTGAGGGATGAGCAGAGAGCAGGTCCATGGAAAACTTCTGGAAGTTTCCATGGATAACAGCTGAACGAGAGCCAGCAGTGCCACAGCAGTGCAAAGAGCCCAGTGTTGTACTGGGGTGTGTGAACAGGAGTGGCTTATATGAAACACATGAAGTAATCCCTCTACTCCACTCTGGCCAGGGCTCAGCTGGAGTGCTCTGTCCACTTTTGGGCACTGCCCTTCAGGAAAGATGTGGACCCACTGGAGAGAGTCCAGAAGAAAGCAGCAAGAATGAGCAGAGGTCCAGCAAACATGACCTATGAGGAAAGATTGAAAGAATTGGGTTTGTTTAGTCTAAAGGAGAGAAGTCTGGGCCTTGAAGCATGTAAGTCCTCAAATATGTGAAAGGTCACAGGAGAGAAAGGAGCAATTGTTGTGTTTGTTGGAGGCAGAGCCATGGTGGCACCGGGAGCGCCGCGAGGAGGAGTGGGAATGCTCCTCTGGAGGCTGGAAGGATGCACAAGGGGTTAATTCTACCTGCATGGGCAGGGGGGTGGGATACTGACCCCTCATGATTCCTTCTGGATGTTTTTTTACTGTTTATATGATGTCATAATAATTTTTAATACTTCTGACCTAATTTTTCTGGCTACTCCCATTCCTTTCGGAAAGCGTATCCCCTTTCATGGCTTTGCACTTTGCACAAATATTCCAGTAACCAAAGATCACACTAATCTAATAATCCTGAAGCCTCTTTTAGGCTTGCAAACCATTCCTTAACTCTCATTAATAATTGTGTTTGCCCTCAAACATGTCCATTTGCAGTGAGAGCTGGCCGTGCATCCAGAGGCTCTTTGTTGGGCAGGGACAGCACTCAGCTGCCAAGTGTTGAGTGTTTTGCCACAGAAGGTGTTCAGGGAAGCAGAAGGAGGATATTTGTGAATAAACAGAAGAAGCTGACGGGCTGCTTTATCCCAGACCATGATCACAAAATAACCTGAGTCTCCCTGACTGCCAGTCTCAATGGCGGCCAGCCAGGGAGTCCAGCAGCTCTTGGGGAAGAGAAGGAGAGCAAAGCCAGAAAGCATCCAGCTGCCCGCAAGGCTTAGTGCAGGGAGTTCAGTGTCTCTGGCACCCTGAGATACCAGCACAGAGGGCCCAGGTCACCTGAGCAAGATGAAAAGCAAAGTGTTTATGTCTGTGGCTCAGAAGAAAGCCATCCTGCCCTCCTTCCTGGCGTGAAAAACCTGGTGAAAAACACAGCCAGAGGCAGCCAGCTGCTGGTGTCAGCACTGTCTCCAGGTCATGGTCCAATGCCAGCCAGTGAATGTTTCCATTCCTCACATTCCTTATTCACAAAGGGAAAAAACCATTGAAAACGAGCTCCCTAGGAACAGGTAATCTGTAGCCTGATGTGGTTACAGGGTGAGAGAGATACCACGGCTGGACAGTGGCTTTAATGCAGGCCTCGATGGCACAGTAGGTCTGGTCCTGTCCCCAACACAGAAATTGTGTTTCTTCTTCCAAGGCTCTGAAACTGACTTTCTTAATCTCTGACAGTTTCAGCTAAAATAGAGAAATGGGTATTCCTTACCTTGTATGCTTGTCTCACACCCCCATTATCAGCAATGTTTTCTCCTAGTGTGTTGATTCCACTCAGCTGTAAAATAGAAAGCAAAAATTATTGGTTTCTGAAAAAAAAGCTCATCCAGGACCTGTAACACCAATCTTTGTGCATTTTCCAGTTTCTAATGGCAAGAATTACCTTAAAATCTGAAGGTTTAGCAGAAGATTATGTTAAAATCTCTGAAAAGTCTTTATGTCCCTTGTCTCAAAATCCATGTTTTGAGATACTATTGTTTTTCTAATCCTCTTCCTTCCCCTCCAGGCAACTTTCTCAGCTCTGTATCTCTCACCCAGATTTTCTGCTACTTAGTCATTGCTCATTTATTCTTCCTCTTCTCTCCTGGAATTTAATCCTGAGTTTCTTACCACAGCTCCAGTTAGAGGAAGTGGAGAGAATCTGTAGAACAAGTTAAAATCCAAACTCCAAACTGCTGAAATTGTTGTTAACAGACATCAGCAAACCTGCTAGAAGGTATTTTTCTGTATAGGAGGCAAGTTCAGTGGCTTCTTGGTAGCCAGATACGTGGAAATTCTCTATTTGGCACGTTCTAAGTCAGTCAAATAGCACCAAAGATGATGAAGCTTTGATAATGGGAAACATCTAATTCTGTTTTCTAAAAATCGTTATTTTAAGTATTAGTCCATCATATTGATTAATGATAGTCAAAGCTGCAAAATCTAGAATCATGCTTTGATTGAATTTAATGTGCGAATAAAAGGGCAGCAAAATATGCTGAAATTTTCTTCTCTATTTTCATTGGCCTCTCTCTGAGCTCCCACACTTCAACACGTTTTGGGACAACCTCAGGGCTGGGAGTTCTATCTGTTCCCTGTCCTGTGTGATGGAACGCATTGCCAGGCTGTGAAAAGGCAGAGCCGTGGTGGAACAGAGAGGAATAACTCTGCTATTGCACTGCGAGCAGCGCCGCCTCCCAGGCAGGACCTACGTTCTGTCCCCCTGCCAGGTCCCACGAGAAGTTCCCGTACTGGTACACCATGCACTGGGACAGCTCCTTGAATTTCCGCGCTGATTCTTCACTCCACCAGTCCACCAGGTCCCCGTTCTCATTGAAATTCCTGCCTGTGACAGGGAGTTAAACGGAATTATTCATACGAGGGAAGAGGGCTTGGAGCGAGCACCGCTTTGGAGTGCGCTTGGGGAGAGCAGCGCTGAAGTGGCTCAGAAACCCAGAGCCCAAGTTACACAGGGAAATTCAGCTCCCTGCCAGGTGCTCCCTGCAGGGATGGAGCACTGAGGTGTGTCACACACCCTGGAGTGTGTCACACACTCTGTAAGCGTGTCATACACCCTGTGAGTGTGTCACGCACCCTGTGAGTGTGTCACACACCCTGGAGCGTGTCACACACCCTGTGAGTGTGTCACACACTCTGTAAGCGTGTCATACACCCTGTGAGTGTGTCACACACCCTGTGAGCGTGTCACACACCCTGGAGCGTGTCACACACCCTGTGAGCGTGTCACACACCCTGTATGTGTGTCACACACCCTGTATGTGTGTCACACACCCTGTGAGCGTGTCACACACCCTGGAGCGTGTCACACACCCTGTGAGTGTGTCACACACTCTGTGAGCGTGTCACAAACCCTGTGAGCATGTCACACACCGTGGAGCGTGTCACACACCCTGGAGCATGTCACACACCCTGTGAGTGTGTCACACGCCCTGTGAGCGTGTCACACACTCTGTGAGCGTGTCACACACCCTGGAGCGTGTCACACGCCCTGGTCTCTGGGTGCTCTGCCAGGGCAGCCGGCGCTCACCGTTGTCGTCGAAGCCGTGCGTGATCTCGTGCCCGATGACCATCCCGATGCCGCCGTAGTTCAGGGAGCGGGGCTGGGAGGCGCTGAAGAAAGGGGGCTGCAGGATGCCCGCAGGGAACACTGCAAAGGAAGCATGGCTTGTCGCAGACATCTTTTATGAAAAGTCCTTTCCTTAGGATTTCTCCTCCTGAGAGGCTGAGAGGCCTCAGGAACAAAATGTAAACATTGATTATCTGCTGCTGTGGAATGCAGCAGGTGCATCTGGGATTAGCTCATGTTGGTTTGTTATCATTCTTTTCTATTCTATTTTTATCTAGCCTTCTGATGAAACCTTTTCTTCTATTCTTTTAGTATAGTTTTAATATAATATATATAATAAAATAATAAATCAGCCTTCTGAAACATGGAGTCAGATCCTCGTCTCTTCCCTCATCCAAGAGCCCCTGTGAACACCGTCACAGCAGTTAACACTGAGGAGGAAGGCACAGCACAGGCAAGGCCCTGCCCTGTCACCCTGCAGGTACAGTGGGGCCAGACCACTGCTGTGGGCTCAGCCCAAACCAGCCCATTCTCTCAGATGTCCCAACAAGCGACTGGCATGTGGGAATGCTGTGGGACAGCAGCAACAGAGCAGCAGGGCCACCCCCCTCTTCAGACACTTCCAAAACCATGACCAGCTCGTGCTTTGTTACGCTTCTGCTCTGCAGGAAAAAGCAGTTTGCTCCAATTTACATCACTTAGCATTCACAGGCTTCAGTCTCATCATTAAACAAACCTCACAACATTGTGAGAAGTGGGAGGGTGTCCCCCAAGAAGAATAGATTATTTGATCATTCCATCACAAATCAATCTCGGAGACAGGAATTTATTCTTCCCTTGAAAATACAAGTAACTCCCACTGGAATCAATAAAAATGGGCCAAGCTGTCAATAAAAGAACTGGAACAAAGCAGTTCCATTTACCCACTTCTCTGCTCATTTTTCTAGGCTTCTTCTACAAAACAATTCATTTAAAAAGAAACCATGTTGCAATTCTGATCTTTTTATAAATTAAGAGTAATAAAATACTATAAAATATTCAGTTCCACTTAGTATTTGAAGGTCTTTTCCTGTCTCCCTGCTGCCCCTGCAATATGAAGTTTTAATTCTCCCTGAGAAGGAGGTGGATGTAGCTCTGCACAACTTAAACAGGCAGAAGGAATTGGGTGACGGTCCTCATACAGCAAAAGGAAGAAGATTGATACTTCTTGCATTTCAGTAAAAATCCAGTTCAGCTCTAGGGCTTTCTTTCAGGACGAGAAAGAGCCACGGGAAAGCCAGAAAATAACAAAGAGGTTAGAAATGAGCCAGTTGTGCTGTGTGTGCAGGCTGCTGTCACAGCAACCCCAGTGCAGTGCTGGTTTGCTGTGGGATGGATGTCCCACTGTTCTATCTCTTATCAGGGAACGTGGATGGTATCAGCAGTGAGAGGAGCCACCTTGGGCTGCTCTAGCACAATCCCAGTGCTGGTTTGCTGTGGAATGGATGCCCCACTGTCCTATCTGTTATCAAGGAGCACAGAGGGTATCAGCAGTGAGCTGATAGCTAGCACAATCCCAGTGCTGGTTTGCTGTGGAATGGATGTCCCACTGTTCTGTTATCAGAGAGCACAGATGGTATCAGCAGTGAGAGGAGCCACCTCTAGAGCTGCTGCCACAGCAATCCCAGTGCAGTGCTAATTTGCTGAGGAATAGATGTTCTATCTGTTATCAGGGAGCACAGAGGGTATCAGCAGTGAGAGGAGACACCTTGGGCTGCTCTAGCACAATCCCAGTGCTGGTTAGCTGTGGAATGGATGTCTCACTGTCCTATCTGTTATCAAGGAGCACAGAGGGTATCAGCAGTGAGAGGAGCCACCTTGGGCTGCTCTAGCACAATCCCAGTGCTGGTTTGCTGTGGAATGGATGTCTCACTGTCCTATCTGTTATCAGGGAGCACAGAGGGTATCAGCAGTGAGCTGATAGCTAGCACAATCCCAGTGCTGGTTTGCTGTGGAATGGATGTCCCACTGTTCTGTTATCAGAGAGCACAGATGGTATCAGCAGTGAGAGGAGCCACCTCTAGAGCTGCTGCCACAGCAATCCCAGTGCAGTGCTAATTTGCTGAGGAATAGATGTTCTATCTGTTATCAGGGAGCACAGAGGGTATCAGCAGTGAGAGGAGACACCTTGGGCTGCTCTAGCACAATCCCAGTGCTGGTTAGCTGTGGAATGGATGTCTCACTGTCCTATCTGTTATCAAGGAGCACAGAGGGTATCAGCAGTGAGAGGAGCCACCTTGGGCTGCTCTAGCACAATCCCAGTGCTGGTTTGCTGTGGAATGGATGTCTCACTGTCCTATCTGTTATCAGGGAGCACAGAGGGTATCAGCAGTGAGCTGATAGCTAGCACAATCCCAGTGCTGGTTTGCTGTGGAATGGATGTCCCACTGTTCTATCTGTTATCAAGGAGCATAGATGGTCTGAGCTGCTGATGGAGCAGAGCAGGTCACACCTCACCCAGATGGAGCCACAGAGCCCCACGTTCCCCACACACCATGCACAGAGCTGCTCTTCGGAGGGTTTTTTAAAGTCTAGTTCTAATTCAGACATCACTCTAAAGATCAGACTGCTTTAATTATCCTGTGCATGCCATAGTTGAAGGATGAGGTAAGAATTTATGACTCACATTAACTGCCAGTCACCAGTTTCAGTCTTCCACATCATGATTCCTTTCCTACAAATTACTGAACAAAGCTATTTTAAACAAAGCCTTCTGGAAGTTTTTGTGTTAACTGTTCAGTCAAGAGCTAAATGCTCACATCAAGAAACAATCTTGTTTCATTTCTGTGCAGAGCCCTACAGGACAAGGCTTTTCCATTTCCTTGGACTTGTTTTCAGGAGTTAGGGTGGATCACAGTACTCAGTGATGGCCTAGAAAGGACACTGCAGTCTGTGACACTCGGATGACTAAAATTCAAACACTCTTTGCAGAATGGACGTGACAGAAATATTGAGATGCATAATTAATGCTGTGAAATGTTTCGTGACTCTGGGGAGCCTTGCAGCCCTGTGAAGGGGGCTGGGATGGTTCACAAGCCTTGGGGCCTCCATGTGGTTCTAATCCTCAGCCAGAATGGACAGGGCTTTGCATTCCCATGGATGCTGTTGGGTAGGCTGGCATGAGGAATCTTTGTACTCAAATCTGTTACATCAAGATGGTTTCGCTTCCTGATTTTAAAAGTTCATACATACATATATTAAAAATAGGTAAACCTTACCTATCTGATTCCTACTTGCTGAGTAAAAAGCATTGACAACAGCAGCTCCACTTATCCACCTGGCAACACCAGAAGAATAAACGTTAGCATTTCAATTGTTAATGCAAGGTTAATGATTGCTAGAATAAGCCTAGAAACTGTGTAAGAGAATCACATAATATTTGAAGTTGGAAGGTACCTTCTCCTGTGAAAACGGGATAAAAGACTAGACAGACTATTATTAAATACTTACTCCTCTTTGTCCACCTTTTCTCTAAGCTTTTTCAACCTTTTCTTCTGGGTAAATACTAAATTTTGGATAATGTTTTCAAAGTATTCTTCTTCTTTGTAGTTCAACTAAAAAGAAAGAGAGAAGAGGAGCTAGTGGTGGTGTTAAAGACACACGGGTCAGGAAAATCTAGTCTTAAGTATGATGAGCTAAACATTTCTAAGAATATTTTTTGATCTACAATTAGACCTTGGTTTGCAGAGCTCTGCTACACCACAGAGTTGATATTGTAGCTGGATCTATGTTGGCAGCTGGGTACTTTTCCCAGAGCTCTTCATTCTCTCTTTCTAGACATATTTTGAGTGGAGTTCAGCAGTTCCTGGTGTTGCCCTTGACCAGCAGCTGCCAGTTTGGAGAGGAGCAGCTCCACCTCAGACAGAGCAGAGCCAGCTCCGTGCCTGGGCAGGCTCTGCCCCAGGGCTGGGCCAGTCTGTGCCCCTGCGATGCTGCCCTGAGCTCCGTGCGTGGCCTCACATGGCCCAACAGAATGTGGATGTGTCCGTGGAATGCCACCAGAGACGTGTGGCGCATCTGTGTGGCACATCTGTGCGGCACATCTCGCGTCACATCTGTGTGTCACGTCTGCATGTCACATCTGCGTGGCACATCTGTGCGGCACATCTCGTGTCACATCTGTGCGTCACGTCTGCATGTCACATCTGTGCGGCACATCTGTGCGGCACATCTCGCGTCACATCTGTGTCACATCTTGTGTCACATCTGTGTGTCGCATCTTGTGTCACATCTCGCGTCACATCTGTGCGGCACATCTCGCGTCACATCTGTGTGTCACGTCTGCGTGTCACATCTGTGTGGCACATCTGTGCAGCACATCTCATGTCACATCTGTGTCACATCTTGTGTCACATCTCGCGTCACATCTGTGTGTCACATCTTGTGTCACATCTGTGTGGCACATCTGTGCGGCACATCTCGTGTCACATCTGTGTGTCACATCTGCATGTCACATCTGCGCGGCACATCTGTGCGGCACATCTCGTGTCACATCTTGTGTCACATCTTGTGTCGCATCTCGTGTCACATCTGTGCAGCACATCTCATGTCACATCTGTGTCACATCTTGTGTCACATCTCGTGTCACATCTGTGCGGCACATCTGTACGGCACATCTGTGTGTCACGTCTGCGTGTCACGTCTGTGTGGCACGTCTGCGTGTCACATCTGTGTGTCACATCTCGTGTCACATCCATACCTGGCTGGTCACACCTTCTCCCTTCCCCCTGCAGCTGGGCACACAGGGGTCAGTGGGAAGGGTCAGACCCTTTTCCTCTCTGCAAACCCTTTTCCAATCCCCCTGCCTGTTGTGCAAACTTACCTCCTGGTACTCACTGTTGAGCTTGTCATCATCTGTCACGATCTCATCCGGATAACCAATCCTCTCTTTAATTGCTCTTGCCTAGGGACAAGGGAATTTGATATCCATAGCAAATCCAGCCATGTTTTAAATAATAAATTACATAAGAAAGGCAATATGGAAGCCACTGCAGAAACTGCAGGATGTTAATTATATATAGATTTTGTTTAAAGTTTTTATTCACTGAAAGCACAAGTTTATGGGTTTTATCCTGTTCTGCCTAATAGCTGGTCAAGTCACCAGAAATCATTCCTTCTCATTTTCAGTATTGTTTTCCTGTAGATATTCATTATCTAGCTCCTTAATCACTGATTTGCCTGAAAGGTCGTAATCTTGTATGCAGATTTTTCCTATTTTGTGTGCATATCTCCAGAGGACCTTCCCTTGGAATCCTAAACTGCTGTGCCTATATAACTATAAATTTGTTGGTATCATAATATAGAAGTTACTGCTTGTTTTTTGTCAGGACAAGCAATTGAAATACCAATTTTTATAGAACTACACATTACCAATATTTCAGACAGAACTTACTTTTTGTTCTGCTCTCTTTTTGGTCTCCGCATCCATCCAGGAAAGTTCATCCAAGGTTTTTATAAAAACATCACGAATATCTGCAATCATTTCTTCAACCTGGAAAAACACCAGAATGTTACAAACCCACAGAGTAAGAGGGTGGGCAATGCAGTTCAGCCATGCAGGTTACCAGAACCTGATAGACATTGCCCTGCTGGCTGTTGTGCATCTGAGGGAATCACTGTGCTTGTGCCAAGCCCAAAAATGGGTGGTTTCACACCAGGATTCCAGTGGTGATCACAGTCAGCTAAGGGGTCTGTTCTGGAATTTTCTGTGCGGCTGGGGGTGAGCAGAAATCACCAATTGTTATTGGTTATTGGTAAATCATTATTATTTATTGGTAAATGGTTATTTATTTATTCAGTTGTGCCCAGTGTGGCAGGGCATTTCACACTGTGCTCTGGGAAAAACCTGCAGTTTTAAACCTTTGGAATAACCCCACATTTCACACTTCAATAAACACTCGAAAATCAAGCCCACCTTGATTAGGCTGTAATAGAAATTGCAACCAAAGCTGTGTCAGGAAGTGCATGCCTTTAAGAATGTGCTTTTTGTTGACACATTAACTATTCTTTGTCTTTTTTAAAAGGAAAGAAGCTTAGAAGTTTCTTTCCTCGATTAGGTGAAAAAGCTGCTTTATAGGCTTAAGGGACATCAAACTTAAGGATAGCTAATTGGACAGAAGCTAAAAAGTCTTGCTTAGGCAATTTACTAGAAAAAAGAAGAGAACAAAGAAACTAATTACTTTTGTGAGGTGTTTTACTAGGAGCAGAAACCTCTTGCACTTGGCTTTTTTTTTTGTTTGTTATTTTGCCTTTTATTAAACCTTTTTGTTTCTAACACTGCAACAGAAGCTATCCTGCTGTTTTTATGCCTCCAAAGGTAGCTGATCTATCTTAGGTGAGCAATAGACCTCCAAGAGCTTATGAGACCTGGCTCAAGGAGACTCCTGTTACTCATGGTGGTGATGAAGGTACCTTCTCCTGTGAAAACTGGAAAAAAGACTAGACAGAGTATTGTTAAATACTCTAAAATACTAAATACAGAGTATTGTTAAATACTTAGTGCCCCTGATGGAGTGCACTCGTGTCACTAGAGGACACGAAACAACACGAGTGCACACACCACTGTTCTCAAGGTGAGAAAAGGGAAGTTTATTTTCTGACTCTAACATTTATAGATTTCTAAAAGTGACAGTGGATGGGAGGGTGACAGTGCCACCTCTCCAGTGACACTGGACAAACCAACAGTCTAACAAACTCCTTCCTTCCGCAAAAGAACGCGAAACAATGAGTTATTGACAGAAAGTGTGCGAGAAATCTCGTTACGAGAACACAAACATCAGAAGGCTTGGAAAACGTTAAAGAATCGGCGCGACACACTCAGGCTGAGGGCTGAGGGCCTCACCACGTGCTTGCTGTCCCCAGCAAAGGCCTCCTCCACGTAGAGCCGGCCCACGGCGCTCTCCATGTTCCCGTTGACGTAGTTGGCGCAGCGGCGCCACACGGCGCTCTCGGAGGTGGTGCCATAGAGCGCCTGCGGGACACACAGCGGGGCTGAACGGGGCTGAACGGGGATAAACAGGGCTGAACGGGGATAAACGGGGCTGAACAGGGATAAACGGGGCTGAACGGGGATAAACGGGGCTGAACGGGGCTGAACGGGGCTGAACGGGGCTGAACAGGGATAAACGGGGCTGAACAGGGCTGAACAGGGATAAACGGGGCTGAACGGGGCTGAATGGGGCTGAACGGGGATAAACGGGGCTGAACGGGGCTGAATGGGGCTGAACAGGGATAAACGGGGCTGAACGGGGCTGAACGGGGCTGAACAGGGCTGAACGGGGCTGAACAGGGATAAACGGGGCTGAACAGGGCTGAACAGGGCTGAACAGGGCTGAACGGGGCTGAACAGGGCTGAACGGGGATAAACGGGGCTGAACAGGGATAAACAGGGCTGAACAGGGATAAACGGGGCTGAACAGGGCTGAACGGGGCTGAACAGGGATAAACGGGGCTAAACAGGGCTAAACAGGGCTGAACAGGGCTGAACAGGGCTGAACAGGGCTGAATGGGGCTGAACAGGGCTGAATGGGGCTGAATGGGGCTGAACAGGGCTGAACAGGGCTGAACAGGGCTAAACAGGGCTGAACGGGGCTGAACAGGGATAAACAGGGCTGAACAGGGCTAAACAGGGCTGAACAGGGCTGAACAGGGATAAACGGGGCTGAACAGGGATAAACAGGGCTAAACAGGGCTGAACAGGGCTGAACGGGGCTGAACAGGGATAAACAGGGCTGAACGGGGATAAACGGGGCTGAACAGGGATAAACGGGGCTAAACAGGGCTGAACGGGGCTGAACGGGGCTGAACAGGGATAAATGGGGCTAAACAGGGCTAAACAGGGCTGAACAGGGCTGAACAGGGCTGAACGGGGATAAACAGGGCTAAACAGGGCTGAATGGGGCTGAATGTGGCTGAACAGGGCTGAACAGGGCTAAACAGGGCTAAACAGGGCTAAACAGGGCTGAACGGGGCTGAACAGGGCTGAACGGGGCTGAACGGGGATAAACAGGGCAAACAGGGCTAAACAGGGCTAAACAGGAGACACACAGCAGGACAAACAGGGCTAAACAGGGCTAAACAGGAGACACACAGCAGGGCAAACAGGGCTAAACAGGGCTAAACAGGAGACACACAGCAGGGCAAACAGGGTGAAACAGGGCCTCCTCCACCTCCATGCCCACACCCAGTCCGTACCCATCCAGGGCACTTAGCTGGACTCACTCTCTAACTAGGATTACCATGAAAACTCTTACAGAGGAATAAGTTCTGCTATGGGAATACAAAGAACTTCCATGCCCAGTTGCTGAAATTGCTCAGCATTTCCTTAAAAGCACTAAGCTGTCAGCAGGATTGAATGACTGGAAACCAAGATTGGGTCCATAATGTTGGCCTTGAATATATTCCGCTGGATGATGAGGAGTTTCTAACCAGTCAGTCAGAACTGTAATCCTGTGCAAATAAATGGGGCTGTTCCGATACCAAAATGGGGATTAATTTAGATTCAGAAAAACAAGAGACCAGGTACCAGAGCAGTGCTTTCAAATCCACTCAGCTATCAGGCATAAATCCCATAAATTATAGGTACGCTCCAGCAGAGCAAACACATCTGGCTTTTGTGTGCAAAATCCAAAATACATTAAATATTTATATACTACACCTATATAAAAAACTCTATCTTTTGTGGCTCACAAAAGCCATCATTAGAAGTTAGGGAGAGGTGAATTTCTGCACCTTACGGAAAGCATTCCTCGTGTCCTTGTAGTCCCTGCTGAGGCTGTTGACAAGGTCCATGACGAATCTCCAGGCCATGTAATTCTGAAGGTCTCTGTTTTACACAACAATCATAATAAGCTGGTGATGTTCTGAGGCTTTTGAAGTTTTCTGGAAAGAAAATGCAAATACCACACCTACCTGGAAGAGTATTTTTCAAGAATAGACCTGAGGTTGAGCAGGTAGTCAGGGTCATAAACAATGACGTGTTCCGTGTTGTCAACGTTGATTTGCACAGTTGACATGATGGCATTTATGAATTCTGACCAGTTGAAGTCCTGGAAAATCAATATGCATTATGATATGGTTCCATCGTAAACAGTTAAGTATGTTTGCATGACACAGCTGGTCTGCCTTTAGTTTCCATAATATTTGCACTACTTATAAACAGGGTCATTGTAATAATAGCTGGCCTGAGATCATTTATAGATCTAGAAATGTTGTTAACATAGGGGGGTGTTTGGCAGAAAGGGTAGAGAAATTGCTTTGATTTCAAACTAGCACAATTTTGTTTTTAATTTTTAAAGTTTCTGCCTATTACTTTAAAAAGTGTCAGTGATTGTTCCCTGCCTGTGTCTTTGGAAAGGTTTATTGGAAGAGGTAATGTCTTCCATCAGACAAGTGGAAGTAGCTGAGGAGAGCAGATGAGCTTTCAGGAGCAGTCACTGCAGGTCTGGGAGAGAAGCAGCAAACTCCAGGCTAATCTTGGGAATAATTGCTGTTCTATCCTTAGACATTGCAACACTACCAGCTCCCATCAAGTGTCTTTTGAGCATTTTGGAATAAATTTAAATTAGTGCTGATCTGCAGCACCCCCCAGGCACTAATAATAACCAGGGCAATGCCATTCTGTGACAGGAGTTGTTGTTTTCTGACAGGATGACTGTAATGGTAACCAACTACACCTGTGGGAGACAGTGAATTATGAAACCAATTAAACCAGGCAGGAGGGAACTGTCAGAGAATTAAAGTCAATAAAACTGCAGTGAATACGAACAAGTGCCAGGAATAACAGTGCTTCATGGCACCTCACTGGCCTCACAAACCTCAATAAAAGTCATGAGGACAAAACCTGCCCACGTTCAGTGCGACATCGTGTTCCTGGGGGGACAGAGCTGTGCTGGCAGAGCTTGGGCTGGTTCTCAGCTGCTCTCCGGTGCCGTGGGTTAAAGGCTGCCCTCACAAACAGCACATGGCTCAGGGTGGGAGCAGAGCTGCCCCATCCCGGGGCAGCTGCAGTGGGAGGGATGTGCAGAGCTGCCCCATTGCATGGCCCTGGCAGCCTGGGCTCCTTGCTGCCTGCCCTGCGAGCAGTAATGACAGAGGCAATGCTGGGCAAACCGGATTCTTGTTCTGAATCTGCAGCTCTGGACAAACAGATGGGGCTGAGTATTCACTAAACATCCCTGAGGCAGCTGGTGGCTGCAGGCTGGACTCCAGTCCTGGGCCATGAACCCAGGGGGACAAGGAACAGATCAGAGAACCACAGAGTGGTTTGGGTCGGGAGGGATCTGAAAGATCATCTATTTCCAACCCCCTGCCATGGGCAGAGACGCCTCCCACTGGAAATGGTTTTTCCCTTTGCACTTTTCCACCTTTTTATGTGAGGCCGATGGGAAGATGTGCCTTCAGGAGAAGCAGTGGGTACAGAATGTGCATACAGTTCAGTGTCATCAGAAGAGCAAGAAAGACTGTGCCCATCAGGGATCCTGTTCAATTGCAAATATGTCTTTAACAGAAAAAAAAATCCAGGCTTCATTGTTTAATCCCATCAGTGATAAACTGGAGGTTAAATACCAGGTTATTGATCACTCACCTTATGATTGATTACCAGTGAGAAGTTCTTTTGGAGTTGTGCCAAGGTCATTTTGTTGTACAGCAGAAGTGGGTCATTTCTGTCTTCAGATTTTGTTGTTGCCTGTCAGAGTTAATCAGGAGAGAATCACTGAGTGTATTGAGTGAGTTCCCAGGAGTTTTGGTTCTGCTCAGGGTGCACTGCTGCCCTGTGTGCTCTTTGTGACCCACAGCCCCAGCTCACACAGCCCTGTGCTGCTCTGGGCACTGGCACTTTGCACTGCTGAGTTCAACATCTGCATCCACAGCAGCAGATTTCACCCTTTTAAAGTGCTTTGAAAAATGAGTTATGCCAAGCCTCCTTTTATCCTTCCCTTCCGCTTCCTCTTCCCAATTCTATTGTGTATTCAGTGGGGTTTTTCTGTGTTTTTTAAACAAACTCCCAAGAGCACAATGCCAGCTCTCTTCAGTCACACTGAGGCTGATGCTGAGTTTGGATGGAAGGTTAAAATCCCTTTTAGGCAGTGGCAGCTCCCCCAGCACCAGCTGGACCCCACCACAGCAGGGACACTGCAGGCACGAGCTCCTCTCATCCCGCTCTTCAAAGCCTGTCTTCAAGGAATTCCCTTTTTGATAATAATTGCCCATCTCTGATCCAAGCCCAGAGGTGTGCTTCTCAGGAAAAGGAAGGAAATCCAAGTCAGATGGGTTTAGTTTACATAAATGGTTTTCCCAAGTATGAGACCTTACTATCAGTGTATAGCTGAAGCTATAAAATATGTATTCAGCCTGTTTCATGGTCATCCTCAGCTTCAGGTCCTGCTGCAATGGTTAACAATAATAAGCCATGGTTTGCTCATGAATGCCTTTGGTTTTCTCCATGCACATTCAAACCCTCGCTATTCCTCCACAGTCAAATTCATGATATTATTTTTCCTTTGTCCCTTTCTTTTGAGGGAGAACAGTGCTTGGTAAAAAATGCCCTTGGAACAATCAGCATTGTGGAGCAGCTTGTGCAGCACAAACAGGACTTTGTGCTCACAGCAGGCCAAGGGCTGGGGATCTGCTGCTCTGGGCTCCAAACAGCCCACAGGGAAACGGGACAAAGGGAGGAGAGGCCCCAGCATTTCCAAAACTCACGCTCTAAACCACACTGACCACATTAACCAGACCCCAATCTGTCCCTCTCTGCTCTTGCAGGCCTTCTGTGAGCAGGTCAGGATAAACATTTTGTTGTTTGGGAAACAGCTGCCTCGAATACTTTCCCTTGCTCCTCCCAGGGCACAGCTGTTCCTTCAGGTGTGACAGGCTCTGTGCATTTCTGCTCCCACGGAGCAGCAGCAGCAAGGAGGTTAAACACTCCCCGCACTGTCGGCTCTCTTAGGCATTGTGGAAAAGCTCAATTGTTTAAAGGATAGTTTAAAGAAGTTTTTCTTACATTGGCGATCTCTTTCTCCAGGTCCATAACTCTTCTCATTTGTGCAGAAATGTCACTCTCATTGACAGGAAGATTTCTTTCTTGTCGGATTAGTTTAGCTACAGAGATCATGAAATCAACATAGGCAGAACACGCCTGCAGGAAAAAACAGGAACAGTTTAAAGATAAAACTCTTCCAAGGAGAGCATACCTTGATTATCTTCGGGATTTCACCTTCATTTTTACGAACTGCAGTTCTCATTCCTTCTTCAAACAGGTCAATTTTATCAGAATTACTGTTAGGTCACAACTAGAATTTAACTGTGAGCATTTCCTGATGGAGCACTGCTGGTAACTGGAGCACTGCTCAAAGCTGAACACTCCCAATGACTGCACTGTTTTCATTATTTAGAATGAGACATTTGTATGTCCATATTTAAACCATCACCCATGTTTTTTCTAGCTCACTTTAATTACAAGTTCCAAAAATACCATTTCCAAAGAGCTGTGTTCCCAGGAACATAAACCAAGGAATTGGCTTTGTGGGAAAAGCTCTCCCAGAAGCTGTGAACCTCCCCCAGTGCTCCTTGGAACAGCCAGAACTCACATTGCTGTATTCAGAGTTAGGTGTACTACTGACAATTTATATGAAATCTAGCATTAAAGAGTTCAGCAATGGTAAGAATGTAAATACCGCAGCAAATTCTCTGAAATGCCACACAGCCAAATATCTTAAGGTGTCATTGTATTCTATGGAACCTCTGTTTTATTGTAATTCCATTATTATTTGTAATTCTAGTTCCTCATTGTTAAGTCACACTCATTTTTCTATCAGCAGAAATGCTGTTTTCAATATTCCTTTTCAATGCAAATAAAAAAAAACCAACATGCATAGTGCTGGATCAGCTATCAAATAAAAAATCTGTTTTGTGCAATGTAATCTACCAAAGCAGTGATTAAAGCTAGGATTAATAAGGTGTGCATGCCATCAGCTTTACTGATAGGAGTATTTTGGTACGTTCAGCTCCTGAGGCAGGGGACACACCTGTTTAATGAGAGCTGCAGGTGAGCAGCCATTCCCTGTGCCCTCCTGGGCACCCTCCCTGCCAGGCTGTGCCCACTGGGGCTGTGCCCACTGGGGCTGCTGGCAGGGACAGGGACAGGGACAGGGACAGGGACAGGGACAAGAACAGGGACAGGGACAGGCACAGGGACAGGGCTCAGCAGCCCAAAAGGCTCCCAGTGCCAGTTAGAAGCAGGAGAGATCACTTCAGAAATAGAAAAGCCCATGAAACCACTGAGAGCTACAGCAAGTCGGTGCATACCAGCACTGTAAAAATGAAATTCAATATAGCTATTACCTCAAAGTTAACAGAGGTTTTTAGGTACCAATCAGTGACTTTATTTTTCTGCTAAGTGCAGCTCTGAAGTCAGCTAGCAAAGAACTAAATCAGCTAATTTCATCTGCACTGTATAAATAGTCTCAGCAATTCCAGTGGAAGCTTAAGACATTGGAACCACTCCTGTGTGAGCAGAGCCATCCTGTATCTCACAGGAGAGAAAGATTCTGAAGCTCTCTTACTGGCAGGTTCCAGCTGTGGCTGTGGGGTGCAGTGCAGCTGGGGACAGAGCCCTGGAAGGGGCAGGGGGCAGAGATGGCTTTGCTGTGTGCAGCTCCTGCAGTGGAACAGCAGCAGGCAGCAGAGCCAGGAGCAGCAGAGAGGGGCTGGCAGGGAACAGCTCTGGTGTGCAGCAGTGACACTGGGACACTGGGAGCCTGCTGCAGTGATAATGCTGTTTTCCAACTGTATTTCCCCCTCCACTTTCCAGCGGTGCCCAGCTGCCCCTCGGGTAGGTCAGAGGACAGGAATTGTCTCTCAGCGCTGCAGTTAACGCTCACATGGAAGGCACAGAGTGTGAGTCAGCTCCTAAAGGCCATCTCACATGGAATGGGCAGTTCAGATGGCAATGATTGTCTTAATGAGCATGTGATCTGTAATTAAATGTAATCACCATTAACTGTTGGCACATCAGCAAAATACCTCCAAAGCCCAAATGGCCTGCACACTTTCTCATGCTTCTGCATTTAATTACACAGAAGGAATGTGGTTAATTAAAGGTCACTGTGGTAGCAGTTTCAGCTCCATGACTTCAGCACAGACACCCTTCAGCTCTCAAGGACTTAGAGCACATCCAAGATTAGCAACAGGGATACAGTGTCAGTGCTAACAGGTTAATGAGACCCGCACAAGTAATGAGCAAACAAGAATTAAAGGAGACCATGTGGGGTTTCAGGGATCTGAGCCATTTCTGGGCTATCACATCCTTCTGCTGCTGTGTTTGTGCTCAGCAGTTGCTGAAGGAGACTGTGATCTTTTCAGATCTTTCATGCAGCAAAGTGTTGTCTCTTTGGTTCTGAATGTTCTGTGTTTCTTCCCAAGCCTATTCCTGGTTGAAGTTCACCTGCAGCATTTGCCAGTGGGTCACAGCTCAGAGGTGACCTCCTTTCTGCAGTGACACAACAGGGCTGGCCATGGCCACTCGTGTTCTGCCTAAAAACAGCCCTGACACTCAGGGGACAGCTCTTGATCCGGCTGCGAGGCTCTGTAACAAAGCTAAATTGTTCCGTGTTTATCTCCTTCCAAAAGGTCTCCGAAAGCCAAGGAGCTGCCTGGAGAGCACAGGCTGCAGCAGGAGCACTGTCCCTGCGTGTGCCTCACCTCTTGGTATGCACCCCTGCACTCGTAGTAGTCCCTGGAGGGCAGCCCCAGCCCCGGCTGGTCGATCTGTGAATGCAGAGAGAAACAGAGAAATGCTTAAGGGAGATGGCAGAGCCTGCCCTGTCCTTGGTAACTGCAGGTGCCGAGGCTTCACTGCACAGGTCATGTTCTGGCCACAGGGGCGTTCCTCTCTCGCCCTGTTGCCCACCTTTTTTAATGGCCCACCTTTAACTATTTTCATTCTCGTTAAACTTTTTGGCTTTCTTTCCAATCTTTTTCTTCTCCTGTTGCTGAGCAGTGCAAGGCAGTGGCACCAGTGTTCAAACAGGTGACCCACAGGTGACAGAACAGCCCAGAGAGCAGCTGGGCAGCTCCTGCATCCCCGAACTCCCTGCACGTGGGGCTCCATCCACCCCGGGCAGGAGGCACTGGCCCTTGCTGCTCTCTCTGCTCCATCCCAGCAGGCAGCAGCTCCTGCCCTGCTCATGTTCAGGTTTCAGAGATGACCTTTCTGTCTCTGCCTCTCCTGTCCCCCTGGCAGCGACAGTGTCTGAGCACACAGAACAAAGCTGTCAGCTTAGGGAGCTGTGGAACCCAGAGTCTCAGCTGAAAACCACACTAACTCACAAATTCACACAAAGTGCTCAGGTCAAACCCAGATCCCTGATGTTTCTCCTTGCCAACTTTTATGTCTGTGCTTCCAGTTATTTGCTGCACTTCTGTGATCAACAAGGCGCCCAGGCAGACTTACGTGAATGATATGTGCTGTGGAATTTTTGTCATCTGTGCCAACAAAAAAATTAATAAGGACTTTTTTTCCATATCTGGAGTTGAGCTGTGCAATAGCTGTCTCAGCTGTCCAAGCAGTACCTAAGCAAATGGAAGGTATAGTCAGTCTCTATTTTTAGTAAGCAATAAATTAAATAATTCAGGTATTTTAACTAAAAGGAAGTAAGCACAGGTTATCTTACCATAGGAATCATCCCAGTTAGTTGTTGCTACAGGCCACTCAGACACATTTGGCAATAAGCTAATTAGAGGACTTCCACCTCGGAGATCAATGGCAGCTTTTGGAAAAAATAAAATGAGTTACCGTGACATTTTAAACCCCACAAATGTTATATATTATAACATATATTATAATGAGTTCAGAAAAGTGAAGCTGAGAACAGTTTCCCCCATCACCACAGCAGCAGTTTGCTGTGATGTATGACTGTGCTTTAACATTTAATGTAAAAATGTTCCTGTCACAAACAGCATATGCAGATCCTTGAGACCATGACATTGAAGTACTGTCTCTTTTCTTCTCTCTCTGCAGATAGCTTGAAATAATAGTTTTGAAAAGTATTCTTGCTATTACAGAAACTATAAAAATATGATTTAGGAAGTCCTGCAAACTGTTTCACTGCTCTTTGTTCTAGTGGCAGAGCCTGGTGTGCCAGGCAGCTTTCACCTCATCCCTGCTAGTTTCTACAAAAGAAGTTAATTCCCATTTAACAGAAAGGATTTGAGTTTATATATCTGCAGCAAAGTAGTAACTGAAGAGTTACCTAAAATACCTGAGGCAGTAAAGCAGGAGGTGCAATACCAGCGTTACTGCTGACATTCTGACTGGGCTCTATAGAATAGGCACATTTCAGTTTTCACTCAGGATGTTATGTGAGAAGTGGTGCACAGAATGGGACACAGGCGCAGCTGCCTGTCTGCCCTTTGTGTGCTGCTGGGGTGTCTGCAGGCCATGGCCTCGGGGACACTTACTTTCATTTATGCAGGACCTGTAGAGGGTTTTGGCCTTCTGCACTGCTGGGATATCGTTGGTGCTGGGGGCGTCGAGGACATCTGGAACACACACAGAGAGTCATGGTCATTGCTGCTCTGTGCTGGTCACTCCTGCTCTGTCATTGGCATTGCTGCTCTGCCATGGTCACTCCTGCTCTCTCATGGTCACTCCTGCTCCATGCTGGTCACTCCTGCTCTGTGCTGGTCACTCCTGCTCTGCCATGGTCACTCTGTTCCATTCTGGTCACTCTGCTCCATGCTGGCAGGCTCTGGGGAGCAGGGCTGTGCCAGGAGAGCTCCGTGCCCAGCCCAGGGAGGCTCTGCCCTTCAGCAGAGGGGAAAGCTCTGCAGGTGAAGGGCCCTGCAGTGGCTGCAGTCTGTGCTGATGTGGAACAGAGCCAGTACAAAACTCTGTAGGGTCCCTGGGGGAAACACAAACGCTCTGACTCCTCAGAGACAGGTTTTAAACAGCCAGGCTATTGTGTGAAGATACAGCTGGCAAAACCAGGAGATAGGCAAAGTAAAAAAAAAAAAGGATATTTAGCCTGGAGAGAATGGGCTGGAGAGTGTTACATGAGTACAGAATGCCTTCTTGGACTCTGTTATTTTCACCTGAGAAAAGGGATGGTGAAGAATGTGATACTGTTGATATGGCAGGTAGGGAAACAGCTTCCCTGCTCTTTGGGCTGTCTGATGGAACACAGATAGGCAGGGCATGGGCTGCCAGGGAGCAGCTTGCAGCATTTCAGCTGATGTGCACACAGACAGGCCTCCTCCTCCTCCTCCTCCTCCTCCTCCTCCTCCTCCTCCTCCTCCTCCTCCTGCCAGGTGCTGCCGCTGGGCAGGCTCAGGGTGGCGACTGCAGCTGCTCTGATCTGCAGATAGCAGCAAGGGCAGGTCTGCCCAGCCCTGCTCCAGTGTCACACACAGCAGCACACTCCCAGAGCCTTCTCCAAGCAAACACTTTGGGGCACATTTGTCCTGAACCAAACACAAAAACCTGAAATATCTGGCAGTACTTTGAGCTTTGCTAGAAAACCACAACTTCTCGGGATAACACGGAAGGCAAAGCAGAAACTTTATTTAGTCCCCAAACTGCACTGACCTTTCAGAACAACTTCCAGCTCGTCTCTCAAAATGTCAAAGTTGCTGTAACGGGAGCTGGTCTCGGGGATGACGTTCCTCTTGAGCCACCCTCCGCACGCGTACTGGTAGAAGTCCTGGCAGGGCCTGGCGCTGGGGTCCATGTTCTCCAGGATCCTGGCAGCTGCAGCACACAGACACGCTTTGCACACGCTTTGCACACGCTTTGCACACGCTCTGCACACGCTCTGCACCTCGCTCCTTGTCTCTCAGGAGGGAGGGCACAAATGTACTCAGTCTAGAACAGGCTCGAGCGTACTGGGATGTTCTAGAGCAAGCAAAGTTCTCAGCAGTGAACAAGGAATTGCAGTTCCTGTGCTGACCACAGTTCCACACTCTCCAGTTGGCTGTGTTTACTGCTGGGGAACTGACAGATGTTCCTGCTCCCTGTGAGTGGTCACTCAGTTCTAAATAAAATGTAGGATGTTTCATTTACCCTTCATTTACCCTTCACTTAGCCTTCTTTGTACTGAAACGTGGTGAAAAGGGACATTAAAAGCACAAGGCATAGCAGAGGTTAACTATCCACTGTAATGTAATTTTGGTAATTAAGTATGATTTAGACTCAACTAAATCTTGGCTATTTAAATCAAATACTGACTTTGTTGGACTATTTCAGTTCTTGTCAGGAAAGGTTTTTCTATTAACGCCTTCTGGAAGCTACACTCATTATTATAGCTGCTCCCCATTTTTCTCTAGAGCTGTTACTGCCTCTTGCTATCCCTGTGACTCCCTGGGGTGGCTTGTCCAAGACTGGCCGGTCACTGAGCAGTCGTGACAGGGATTCTCAGTGAAATCCAATTCCTTGGTGACAGCTTCCCAGCTGCTGCCCAAACCCCCTGGGCTTCCCCCGTGCCGATTCCTGTTCCACCCAGACTGCTTCTACCACCAGTGTGCCAGAACAGAGTCTGCCACAGAAAAGAGAGATCCGGGGGGTCAGGCAGGAGCTAGGGATACCTCTGAATTCCCCAGGACACTGAATATTCTTCCCATTTTTCTGACATTATTTTTAGTAAATTATGAGGCTTGTGATTTCAAGTGTTCATTCCTCCACATGGGCAAGTCAAATATTTATAGTTATTTTTCCAGTGCTTTCAATATTTTCCATGTCTCTCGTGCTGGTGGAAATGGAGAGACAGTCTGTGGTGTTTGTGTTGGTTTGCCTGCCCCCGTTTTTCTGCTGGCTCAGGAGTGTCACATCCTAGGCCAACACCTGATGGTTTTACATTGTTCCAGCGCCTGCAAGATGGAAATAGCCATGGACAGGTGCACTTGCGACCTCAGACTGCTTCTGTAGCACAAAACCCACTGTGGAAACAGATGCAAAGCCTCCTAGTGATGGTTTCCCTGCTGAAGTCGATGGCTTCAGGGTGACTTTGATTTGAAGGGACACAGGATCATGCCAACAGCCAGAGACTGGGAAATTCAGTCATGCTCTTACTAACTGTGGCACTTGCTGCAGCCCCAAGTGCTCTGGGATTGTGGAAGCCCTGGTGCTGGTTTCTGCCCTTGTTCCCTGTTTCAGTTAGGGGAAGGGCAGTGCTTTGGATGCTGCAGTTTATTCCTGTCCTAGCTCCACCAGTTTGCTGTGAAAGAGGAAGGCTGTAACTATCCCTACCACCTCCTGTTTTAGGGTGTCCCTCTGATCTCTCTGCAGGCTGGGCAGCACCTGAAGGGCATCCCTGTCCCCTGGGTGCCCTTGGCACGTGTCAGTCCAGCAGCACAGACCTTCCCGGCCAGGGGTGGACACCCAGCCCTGCCAAACACTGACAGCAGGACAGAAACATCTCCTGACACCAAGAAAATACAGCCCTTATCCACTGACTTGTCCTTTGGGAAAAACCTCACAACAGAAGCCAGGAGAAAGCTATGTCTTTCTTAAATCTGAGAAATCATTAACAGTGTAATATCAAACCTGCCTTGAACTGTGCAGTCGGGTTGCTCTGCTTGGAGTCAGCACCTGGGTAATTCAATGTGCCACACAGAAATTCTGTGCCACACAGAAATAATCATCTCCCATAGCCCTCCTGCTCCAAGGTCCAGCCCAGCCAGTATCAGCTATCCAATTTTATCAGAACCTAAAGCCTAAACACTGCAAAAGTACCAGAAGAGCTCAGCTGTGGGCACTGTGGTCTTTCATTTAGGGCTGCAGGGGAAGTACATACAGTGAGTATGACATGCAGAACGCTCTCCTCAAGAGTGCTGCTTGCACACCTGAGCCCCCAGATAACCATTCATTATTTGGCTGATACCACGGATATATTATAATCAATTATGTTTAATTATGAATTAGTTATATATTATAATCGATTATGTTACAAATATTTTATTATTTTATCTCTGATCCAGGTGAATTTATACCTATACAAATACAGGTAATTCCCAGTGTACTCTTGATCAGTGCTCAGTGCTGCTGTGACAAACCAGTGTTGGGCTTTGTTCCTACTGTCACTTGTTTACTCTGGCACCAAGAATGTAGAGCTTCATATCAATTACTAGTAATGATTAATCTTACTGTAGTGCTCCTGATTGCCAGTTGTTGCTTTAATAGCTTACAAATAAAGAAATATGAGCTGGCAAAGCAGCCAGTGACCTGGGGAGGATTCAGGAGCAAAACAATATGCTTACCTAGGTAAGAAACAGAGACTAAAAAAAACTGGGACCAAAATCCCAGCCTGTTCCATCAGTCTGTGCTGCCTGAGCCCAGGGAAGTCATCAGAGTGTGTCAGCTTATCCAAAAAATGCTCAAATGTACAAACTGCATTGGATCTTCCTGTGCCACACTGCAGTGGCCTCACAAATCCATGGACAACAGTGCCATGCAGTTACTGGCATTTACCCTGGGTATAACCAATGAGTTCTCATTACATTTTTTCTTTGTTCATTATTTATTTTACTACATTTTTTTTTTTTTCCTTCTGGTCATCTATTTGCAGCTCTTCTCTCAAAATGAATAATCAATTCTGTCAGTATCTTCACTTTATCCCTTCCAGTGGTTAAATGCTGTTAAAGCATTTAACAGAAGCATAAAAGAGCAAGATTGTCCTGATTAATTACTTTGGGCACTTCTTGCTACATTGTGCCTCATTTCTCCAAACTTTTCCTGCTTTTCCTTTTGGAGTTCATTCACCATCCCACAGTCTGTCTGACTCCCCTGCAGCAATGCGTATTCAGCTGAAAGGAGCAGCATCAGAGATTAAAACCAATCTGCTGGAGAATTAAATGGATCATTTTCCCAACCACAGCATGAGCTTTCATGCTGGGAGAGGAACACCTTGGAAGTGAAGGGAGCAGACAGTGATGGAAATAATAAACCTCACATAACCTGAAATGAACCCTGTGTGTGGCCCATGCTGATGGCAATCTCAGCTCCTGGGATGAGGGGCTGCCCTGCAGGGCTGAGCTGCTGAAACAGGACCTGCAGCCCCAATAAACTGAATTTCCTGCGCTGTTTCTGCCGTATCTGCAAGTCTGAAGGTGTCTGTGGATCAGCCCCTTTGGAGCCTCCATGGGGCTGTACCTGGGTTCCCTTAACAGCTGCACTTGTACTGAAGGATGAAGCAGCTTGTCGGACTATTACATGCAGAATTTTTGGACATGGAGGATGGCTCTGTAAGATTGACACGATCACAGCACGAGAGTTTACTTTTGCAGAAGAACTATGCTAAGGAAATCATGTGGGGGAACAGACCCACGCTTCCCTGTGCCATACTTGTCTGCAGTTAGATGGGAGAATTCCGTGGTAGCAACTTTGTTGTAAACCACATAAATTAATTAAAAACATATGTATTTTCATTCTTACCTGATTTGATACAGTCTGGTGTCTTGCAAATGCCATCTGAAAGAGAATACAGTCATATTCTTAATGATTTACTTAATTATTTACTTATTCACTCAATGTCAATATAATAAAATCTACTGTAGATATTTCCATTGACAGTCAACTTAATGGCACTGTACAGTAAGATAATATGAATGGACACCTTACAGTCAGTAAGGGAATATTTATAGGCTCAGGCTCTAAAAATACCATCATCTTCAACCCTTTAGGGTCATTCAGTGCTAGTCACTCATCATGTGGAATTTTTGTAGTCATCAGAGGAAAATGACCCATCAATTGGAGGTGGGCAAAATACTATTTTTATAACAGAGAAGTAATTTAGAGAAAAATAGCTCAAGGACTGGAGAGAATGACAAAGCCAGTTTGGATTTAGCAATACTTTACAATGACAAAAGGATTTTCAAGGAATTATATGAAAATGCTGAGACATTCACTCTGAAGTCTTCTGAACAAAATACAGGATCCAGGAAAATGAAAATATTTCCTTTTGAGACTTTGAAAATAAAACTTTCTTTTTTCCCCCACAATGGTATTTTTCCAGCCCATAATTGAACTATACTTCAATAAAAAGCTTAAGCACAACTATTAAGTACTTCAAAATTTATAAAAAACCACTTAATTCCAATATAAGGAAAAATTCTAGTTTGACCCTAGATGGAAGTTTTAGCTTCTCTGTATTATCTTTTCCAAAAATTACCAATGTATTTCCCCCTGAATGAAATTATTTTGCTCTGGCTACTGAAGCACAAAGCCTCTCAGGATGATTACACTCACTGAGAGTCCTTGCTGCAACAGCCTGAAAAAGGAAAAACAGGAACACAAAGGGAGCCCTGGAGTTTGGTTTTCTTCAGCAATGTTGTTCTTTGTTGGGATCGTTGCTTACTGAAGCATTAATTACAAACAGAAGTATTCCTAAGTCAGAACAAGCAGATGGTTTGTGTTTACCCCAACTTTGCAGGAACAAACGAATCCACCGAGTCCCAGTTGGAAAGAGGCGGTTTCGGAGTTTTTCCAGCAACAAGCCATGTGTGGCAGTTTTACATTTCATCCATCCCAGCCCTTTCCTCTCTGCCTGTACCTGTGCTCCCAGGCACAGCAGCTTTACATTTCATCCATCCCAGCCCTTTCCTCTCTGCCTGTACCTGTGCTCCCAGGCAGCCCCAGGTACAGCAGCTTTACATTTCATCCATCCCAGCCCTTTCCTCTCTGCCTGTACCTGTGCTCCCAGGCACAGCAGCTTTACATTTCAGCCAGCATCCCAAACCTTCCCTGCCTGTACCTGTGCTCCCAGGCACAGCAGCTTTACATTTCATCCATCCCAGCCCTTTCCCCTCTGCCTGTACCTGTGCTCCCAGGCACAGCAGCTTTACATTTCATCCATCCCAGCCCTTTCCTCTCTGCCTGCACCTGTGCTCCCAGGCAGCCCCAGGTACAGCAGCTTTACATTTCATCCATCCCAGCCCTTTCCTCTCTGCCTGCACCTGTGCTCCCAGGCAGCCCCAGGTACAGCAGCTTTACATTTCATCCATCTCAGCCCTTTCCTCTCTGCCTGTACCTGTGCTCCCAGGCACAGCAGCTTTACATTTCATCCATCCCAGCCCTTTCCTCTCTGCCTGTACCTGTGCTCCCAGGCACAGCAGCTTTACATTTCATCCATCCCAGCCCCTTTTCCCCTGCCTGCTCCCAGGCAGCCCCCTGCACTCACCGTCGTACGTGGCGTACAGGACGATCATGGTGACGGCCACGATGGCCAGCAGCAGCACCACCACAGCCAGCCCTATTTCCAGGCCACTCCATCCCAGCTTCTTCTTTGGTTTTGGAGTATTCATTTCAGTTATATCCATCTGGCTTTCTGACTTGCCCATAACCCAGTGTCTGGAATGGAAAAGGGAATATTCACTGAGCACTTACCCTGAGTCACAGGCTCGAAACCGGCTCCTCAACTGCACACAACAAAGGTGTTTTCTAGGTGAGTTTTCCTGTTGTTTGTAATACTATAGAGCTGTCAGTCAGGAAGTGAAGAATCCTGCCCTCTGCCAGGCCCGTGCACACTCACTCACACACACACAAACACACACACACACACACACACACACACTCACTCACACTCACACTCACTCACACACACTCACACTCACGTACCAGGCACTTTGTGTCATGGATGGAGAGCAGAAGAGTGGAGTTCCTTCACGTGGAGGAGCTTCCTTCACACCACACAGAAAAGGAAGGCCAGTGAACCAAAACCTATTTTTAAAATGTACCCGTGGGGTTTAATCTTGTGTGAAGGTACAGGAGTTCACAAGCAGTAAAAAGCAAGTCTCTTTGCTTGAATAAAAATTAACTTAACCTGCCAATTACTTATCTAATGCCAAAGGTCAAAATATGCCATTGTGCTTCGCTGTCACTTATAAAATATTATGTAAGCAGTTCTTGACTACAGCTTTACAGCTGGCTCTAAAAATAGAAAAAAAAAATCAGGCTGTGCTGGGAGCCTGTCAGACTCACACTGAAGACAGTGAGCGTTCACAGCAATTTTTAAGGAGCTGCGAGCAGCCTGTCTGTGGAGGTTAGAGCGCTGCACTCGCGAGTCACGCAACGCCGCTGGCACAGCTCACGCTCCCTCGCGCAGCCCCGGCAGCAGCTCTGGAGATTCTCCTTCTCCTGCTCTGCAGAGGGAACTGGGACACCTTTGCAGTGCTGTGGCGGCAGCTCTGGGCCCTCCCTTCACCTGCTCCCACTCATCCAGGGCCAGACCTTCCTCCGCCAGCTGGGATGCCAATCCCTACACACACAGCAATGCGTTTCTCAGTATTTCACAATGAAATCCCTGCCAGCATTTCCTGGGGCTCTTTACATCCACAGGCAGTACACACCCTTGCCATTCAGTGGTAAAAAATATGGGAATTTCACTGGGGTAAATAATGGGAACACTACATTCAGCAGACCCCTCACACCAAGGTCAGCCCTCCTTACATCCTCTCCCTCTCCCCATATGTCAGTGAGGGACCATTCTCAGGCTCTGCATCCAGACAAGTCTAAGACTCAGAACTTCATTATTTTAAACTGGCTTAGCTGTATTATTGCTGCCTTGTGCTCATCCCACCTCAAACTCTCCTCAAACTGCTGCAGTCTCTCTGATCTCCAGTCTTTGCTTTTCCACTGGACTCCTGCCTGATTATTTTCCTTAGTTTTCTGCCTGATTCACATTCCTTACTTTCCAATAATCCCTTCCTTCCTCTGATGTCCACCTCCCCTAAAATGAGGCTCCTCTGCTGCAGAAACAGGTCCCTAAAGTGTTTATTAATAAACTAAAGATGGCCAATATCCCACAGATGTAAGAGAGGTTTCTACAGATGTAAGTAAGAGAGGTTTCATGTTGCATGGGTTTACCAACACCTGTCTTGGTGGCTCACTGGACATTCTCACACTGTTCCTCTACATAAACGAGAGGATATTTTATTTCTGTGTGTCTCATCTGCCCTTCTGTCACTGCTCCTGGGACATGAAGCTGCAGGAGGTGGCTGGCAGTGCCAGAACTGCAGCTCTTCCACGGCTCAGGAGGATGAATCCTGAGGTCTGCCCAGCCTCTGTCTTTCTGCACTGCAGGGACCAGCACAACTACTTTCATGTGCCTCATCAGCTGCTGTTTTTCTCTGAAGAACAGGATTTTTGGTCAAATGAGCCAGTGGTCTCTGAGGCACAGGACTGAAATCCCACTGAAACGTGCAAAAGAGTGAGAGATGTGCCCTGCATTAACTGTGAGCTAGAAGTTGGTAGGTAATAAAAAAGCAAATTAACCATTATCCCCTTCCCACTTCCAGTCATATTAAGCAGCAAAAGAAAAGTTATTTATACAGACTAAATAGTGGCCAGTCTCCAGAATGCTCTGAGCACTTGGAGCCTTACTGAAGCAATGATGCTTATCTCCTGACTCTGGCGGTGACTTTGAGCGCTGAAAATACAGTTCCGTAGAGCAGCAGGAAACACTGCACCTTTCATGTGTAAATATGTTCTTTGCAGTCATCTACGTTTTCCAAGCGAGCTAATCTTTCTGTTCCTGCAGGAGAGCTCCTCGCGTCTAAGGGCATCAGACTAATTTTTGCTTCTAGTTATTTGGAGAGTTGAATCCGTTTGCATTAACGACCACCAGGTAGAAGCTGCTTTATGTGCTACTGCAAGCACAGCGAAACTGTAGGAATAATTTAAGCAGATGCAAGCCTCGGTATTCTGGTTTTCTTACACTTCTCTGGTGCTTTTGTGATCCCCTCTGCTCTGCCTGCTAAAGCTTAGACACCACAGGGAGCTGAAGATGTTTCGACTGATGCTGATCCAGATGGCACAAGGAGTTAATGAATGCATCAGCTTTTGGTTTTGGGACGGGTTAGTAAAAATCGATTTGTGGCTTACTCGGCTCCCAGCGTCGCCTCCACAGAAAACGTAGTACACCACAGGAATACTTCACTGTGTTTTCATTAACTTGTGCAGCCTGTCCCGTGCCAGCCGGGCAGTGCCACGGGGCATCGCCGGGCAGCCTGCGGGGGCTGCTGCTCTTGCGCCGCACGGAGCCCGGCACAGCCCTGGAGCCGGGCACAGCCCCGGAGCAGGGAACAATCCCAGGAGCCGGGAACAATCCCGGAGCCGGGCACAGCCCTGGAACCGGGCACAGCCCCGGAGCCGGGAACAGTCCCGGAGCCGGGCACATCCCGGAGCCGGGCACAGCCCCAGAGCCGGGCACATCCCGGAGCCGGGCACAGCCCTGGAGCCGAGCACGTCCCCGGAGCCGGGCACATTCCCCAAGCCGCGCACAGCCCCAGAGCCGGGCACAGCTCCGGAGCAGGGAACAACCCCGGAGCCCGGCACATCCCGGGAGTCGGGCATAGCTCTGGAGCCCAGCACAACCCCGGAGCGGGGCACAGGCCTGGAGCTCTGCACATCCCCGGAGCAAGGCACAGCCCGGATCCCGGCACGTCCCCGGAGCTCTGCGCATCCCCGGAGCCCTCGGAGCGCGGCTCCGGCCCCCGGGGAGGCGCCTAAGGCCGGGCCGGGCCGCCCTGGGCGGGGAGGGCGCTCGGCGGTGCCGCAGCCGCTGCCCGGGCCGGTCCCGGCCCGCCGAGGGTGGCTCGGGCCGGGCTCCCGGGCTGCGACCCGCGGCCGAGCCCGGCCCCAGCGTCCCGGCTCGGGGAGCGCCGCTGCCCGCTAGCAGCTCCCGGCTTGCGGAGCCCCGTCCGTCCGTCCGTCCGTCCGTCCGTCCGTGCGTGCCGCCCCGCTCCCGCAGCCCCGTCCCGCACTCAACTCACCCGCTGCTGCTCGCAGGGCTCCGGCCGCGGGGCCGCCTCGCACATCCCCGGGCGGCGCCGGGCGGAGGCGGCGGGGACGGCCCGAGCCGGCGGGTCCGCGCCCGCGGGGCCCGCGGGGAGGCGGCGCCGGCTGCGGCTGGGGCTGGGGTTGGGGTTGGGCTGGGGATGGGGCTGGGGTTGGGCTGGGGATGGGGCTGGGGATGGGCTGGGGATGGGGATGGGGATGGGGCTGGGTCTCAGGCTCGGGCTCGGGCTGGGTCTCAGGCTCGGGCTGGGTCTCACGCTGGGTCTCAGGCTCGGGCTGGGTCTCAGACTCGGGCTGGGTCTCAGGCTCGGGCTGGGTCTCAGGCTGGGTCTCAGGCCGGGTCTCAGGCTCGGGCTGGGGCTGGGTCTCAGGCTCGGGCTGGGGCTGGGTCTCAGGCTCGGGCTGGGTCTCGGGCTGGGTCTCAGGCCGGGTCTCAGGCTCGGGCTGGCGGGGCTGTGCCGGGCAGCGGCCGGCGGCGCTCAGCGCCCGCGGGCAGCGGCGGCGCCGCGGGGCTCCCGCCCGGCCGGGACATCCGAGCCCGGCGCTCCCGCTGCCCGCCGATCAAAGGAGCCCTTGTCCGCCGGCCGCCGGGCCAGCAGTTCTCCGGCTGACCTGAAGGCTTCTTCCTCTCGGCGATCATCAAAGCGCGATGGGGCAGGGAGCAAACAAACACCGCCCGCCCCCGAGGCGCGCCGTGCCCCCGCCGGGGCAGAGCGGGGATGGAGCGGGGATGGAGCGGGGATGGAGCGGGGATGGAGCGGGGATGGAGCGGCCCCGCACCTGCCCGCGCCCCGCTTCCCCGGGCGGCTCGGGAAAAGGAGGGGATGCGAGGGGATGGAGCGGCCGCATGTCTGCGCCTCCGTGCCTGCTTCGTGCACACTCATCGCCTTTGTCAAATTAATGCAGTCGCATACGCTCTGCAAGATCTTGCATCCTCATTCACCGAGTGATTCCTCCTTGGGAGGGAGATAGCTGTGACTTCTTGCACGGACAGGCAGCTCTGAGCGCTGTGAAAAGATTTCTCTGCCACCGATATTTGTTTCATTCTTACAAAGTTTCATCTGCATTAAGTTTCATTTTTACTAAGAGACTGACAAACATCAGCAGCAACAATATGAATTGCAGTCATTCCTCTCATTCAAACCAGACACCACACTGCTTTCTGCTGCGTTCCTTTAGAGGTTTATTACCTCTGAGGCAGACATGGCAGGAATTTCTGAAATCTTTTATTACCGGCTACACACACTAAAATGTCTGCGGCTTGAGAGGGGTAACTTCTGCCAAGAAAGGTGGAAACTGAATCCCCGTTTCTTTATGGGACTGCCCAGTGAGTGATCTGCAGGGCAGATGCAATGAGGACGGGAAGATGAGCATTAGCTGTACAAATGAAGCACTTTTGCGAAATGAACTTCTGAAGAAGGAGGTTTTATTCACCACAGAAGCAATAGAAGTGTCAAAAATGGGCAAGAAAAAAACTTCGAGAGGTCTAGAGAACAAAAATACTTCATTTTCTTACAGAGAGGAGTGGGGGAAATACTGATTATATCCTTTCCAGGATCAGTGTTCAAATTATTATAAATATCCCACGTTCACGCTTTCCTGCAGTAATTCTTACAGAGTTCCAGTCCTTTTCCTGGGACAAGCCATGTGCTCCTGCAGGTCCCTCCTGTCATTACCTGATGCCTTAAACAATAGCAGATTTCACCAAGCAGTGTAAGACTGGAGGAGGCATTAAAAATGCATGTGATTTTGTAACCAGGTGCCCATTGCACAGCCTCCACTGAACAAAGCTTGGGAAGCGCAGGGTGACGTGCAAACAGACTGAACTAAAATGGCAAAAAAAAAAAGGACTTGCTTCAAAAATTCTAGGTGAACCAAAAAAAAGTAGAACTGCCTAATGAACCACAAAGAGAGAGAAAAGGAAGGCACTCGTCTGGCAATCTGTAAATAGCCCAAAGAGGACTGACGTACCTGACAGGCAGGGAGAGAGTTTCCACTCCTGTAGAGCCCCGTGCTTGGAAGGAGAGAGCAGCGTGGGTGACACAGGCTGTGTGATCCCTGAGCCAAACACTGAGACTCCTTTGGGTCTGTCCTGGGGAAAGCTCCCAGCAAGCCAGCAGTGAGACCTGCTTCTTGAGGACAATGTTATCTCTGCTGCTGCGGGCAGTCACAGAAGGGAGCCTTGCAGGGGACACAGCATTGAGGTGGGGTCTCTTCTCCTCCCAGATAACAGTGATAGGACAAAGGGAAATGGCCTCAGGTTCTGCCAGAGAGGTTTTGTTTGCATATGAGAGAGAATTTCTTCCCAGAAGTGGTTGCCCAGCCCTGGCACAGCTGCCCGGGGCAGTGGAGGAGTCCCCACCCCTGGAGGGACTTAAGGGTTGTGTGGATGTGGCACCTGGGGACATGGTCACTGGTGGCCTTGGAGTGCTGGGGGAATGGACAGTCCTAGAGGGCTTTTCCAACCTCCACATCCCTGGGGTACTTTAACCCTTTAATCCACTGCCTCAGCATGACCAAATTCCTCAACGGAGGACAAAGCATTGCCTCCCACCTAATGGACCTCTCCTGATACAAAATACTAGGCCCAGAAGGACTAGCCAACCTGCAACTAATATAATCCCTTGGCATTCTAGGGGTGACAGAGCTGTATCTTCATTGTGCCCGTGGACATGGCCTGCAGATTCCCGAGGGCAGGCCCAGTGACCCAAGGAGCAGCTGACCCTTGTGTTGATTCCAGTTAAACACTGAGTGTTTGCTCCCCTCTTACTCACCTTCCTCTGCTTCCTCTGTGATTTCACCAAGATAAAAAACAAAGAGGCAAACCAACAGCAGAAAGTTCACCCCACAATGGAAAGAAACAATGGAACCCTCGAATTCAGAGATAAGGGTAAATAGTTTTCCCTTAGCACCTTGCTGAGGTGTGCTGCTCTGATCTTGCTGTGGGAAGGAGCAGGAGGAAGAGTGTGCAGCTTCATCCTTTAGGGACGAGTCTGGAGGGTCTGGCACTGCTGCTCACGGACCCCTCTGGGCTTCTGATGCACAGCCACCAGGCTGAAACAAATACGAGGTAAATTTATAGAAACAAATAACACTCAACATAGCATTTAGAGTCAGAAAATGAACAAAAGGGAGTTAATGTGGAAGAGCACACTATTGTTAAATCTGTGTCCTTAAAAAACAAAGAGTTCTGCTCGCTGCTGATTTGACAAGAGCTGGCAATACTTAGCAGTAGTATCCCTTATAAATCTGGCTAGGGAAGGAAGCTGCTCCAAAATCTGGGCCCACAAGTAGCTCAGAACAACACACAGAAATGGGTTCACTGTCCAGCCTTCAGAAAAGCAAACTGTATCCCAATAGCTCAACTGGATTTCCTCATGGAGTCTAGAAAAGCCAGTGATCCATTCAATATTGTGTTCTCCTCTTGTTGGTCCAAAGGACCACAGCATCACCTCGTTCCCCAAACGACCTCTGGGTGACATTAGGACTCATTCACACGACTGTGAAACAACATTTTTGGTACTTGTATTTAGTTCCTTTTGGAAAAGCTCACCTTTCAAAGCAGCAAAGCCAGGGTTCAAGGAACAATTAATATCAGTGCAGCCTGTGTGAGTGAGACCACGTCTCTCAACCCTGCTGGTCCCTTCCCCACCATGTCCTCTGCTAGAGGAGAGGAAAATGGGGAACCTCCTGCCTTCCCTCCTGAGCCCTGTGCATGTTCAGTGCAGCTGGACTGTGAGAATTGAGGTGGTAAAGTCTCTCCACACGAGCATTTCCTCTTTTGGTTCTGGTGTTGTTTCTCAGTAGGTCTGTAATGAATCCAAGCCTGGGTAATTTCTCATTCAGGAAAGCAAACAGTCTTGGCCTCAAAATATTTGTTTCAATGCCTAAATTATTCAGGTCTAATTGTATTGTATTACAAAGCTTTGTCTTTGTTAGGCGACAGGCTTTGCAGTGCAAGTGATTTGCAGGTGTTTGCAAGCCTGATAAAGCGCTTGGCTGAAAAGGCTGAAAAGGCTGAAAAGCTTGGGGTTTTTGTTATTTTTTTAATCCCCCTCCCCGTGTTTTGTTTGTTTGTTTGTTGGTGTTTTTGTTTGCTTTGTTGTGTTTTGGCGGGTTTGGAGCTTGCCTAAGAGCCACAGACATTGCTGCAGTTAGCTCTGGCTAACAGGCTTTTTGGGGATCTGAGTCTCTGCAGCCCTACCAGGAGCCACGAGTTAAATTTATTGGGACAATAGTGGGTGATTTAGTGGAAAAAGAGGGTCAAAACAGGGGACGTAAAGCTGCATGTGCAGATGGAGTGAAAACGAACAATGGTGCAAACACAGAAGAAAAGGAGAGGAGAGAATTGAGGTCTGTTAACCACAGGTTTCCTGTGCAGTGCTAATACAGTTGAGAAGGCTCAGTCACACTTTTCTGGTTACCTTTAAACCCACAGCTCTAGGAAAAAAGGAGCAGAGGCACAGAGAGGCCTTCACTCCAGCAAAAACAGGAGTGGAACTGCTGGGGACACAGAGAGCCCAAGGAGTGAACACCCTCAGCGTCCCCAGGCTGCTCTGCACTGGGAATGCCACAGCACAGGCTGCAGAGCACTGGGACTGCCACACACCTGGGACTGCCACACACCTGGGACTGCCACAGCCTGGGACTGCCACACACCTGGGAATGCCACAGCCTGGGACTGTCACACACCTGGGAATGCCACACACCTGGGACTGCCACACACCTGGGAATGCCACACACCTGGGACTGCCACACACCTGGGAATGCCACAGCCTGGGACTGTCACACACCTGGGAATGCCACACACCTGGGACTGCCACACACCTGGGAATGCCACACACCTGGGACTGCCACAGCCTGGGAATGCCACAGCCTGGGACTGCCACAGCCTGGGACTGCCACACACCTGGGACTGCCACAGCCTGGGAATGCCACAGCCTGGGACTGTCACACACCTGGGAATGCCACACACCTGGGACTGCCACACACCTGGGACTGCCACAGCCTGGGACTGCCACACACCTGGGACTGCCACACACCTGGGACTGTCACACACCTGGGAATGCCACAGCCTGGGACTGCCACACACCTGGGACTGCCACAGCCTGGGACTGCCACACACCTGGGACTGCCACACACCTGGGACTGTCACACACCTGGGAATGCCACAGCCTGGGACTGCCACACACCTGGGACTGCCACACACCTGGGAATGCCACACACCTGGGACTGCCACACACCTGGGAATGCCACACACCTGGGAATGCCACAGCCTGGGACTGTCACACACCTGGGAATGCCACACACCTGGGACTGCCACAGCCTGGGACTGCCACACACCTGGGACTGCCACACACCTGGGAATGCCACACACCTGGGAATGCCACACACCTGGGACTGCCACAGCCTGGGACTGCCACACACCTGGGACTGCCACACACCTGGGAATGCCACAGCCTGGGACTGCCACACACCTGGGAATGCCACACACCTGGGAATGCCACACACCTGGGACTGCCACACACCTGGGAATGCCACAGCCTGGGACTGCAGGGCACTGGCGTCCTGGATGAGAGGTTCTTTTCACCACCCAAATGACATGAGCAAACAGCCAGCAAGAAAAATAGGTTGCGTTTCAATGCCACAGATTAGCTGGCTCCACAGCCCTGTCCATGAGATCATTTGAATCAAGTCCATGACTTAAATGTCTCTTTCTGGTCTTTTTTAATGTCAAATGACAAAGTACAAGGCTTGCGTGGCACAAGTACAGTATGGAAAATGCAGAGGCAAAAGTGCTGACTCTGGACTGTCAGAACAGTGGCAGAGCTGTCCTGACCCCAGCCATCCTTCTCAGGCCACACTGAGACAGCACATCTGGGAGAGAAAACCAAGAGGTTTTCCTAATGGTTTACATTACATTTTCTGTCTTAAAATATGGAAGGGCAAATGTGCTGCATGTGTGAATGTGGGAAAAGAAATCTCTGTTGTTTGTCTCAGTGAGAACTTGTCCTGCCTTCCTTGGGCCCGTGTCCAAGCCCCATGGGTGACACGAGGAGCAGGAGGTGCCTGAGCCCTGGGAAACGGGTGGGTGCTCGTGCCTGGTGTGCTCAGCTGCACACTGAGCACTGTCTGAGCATTCCCGCAGCTCAGCTCATGTGTTACAGCAAACAAATGCATTGCATGCTGCCAGGGGCGAGCACACCTGTGCCAGGGGCAGCTCATCCCACAGGATCCCTGCTCCTTGCCCAGCCACGGAGGGCTGCTCCATTCCTTTGGCACCAGCTCTGTGCCCTGGCACTGCTCATGTCACACAGCAAATGCATGCATTGCATGCTGCCAGGGGTGAGCACACTGTGCCAGGGGCAGCTCATCCCACAGGATCCCTGCTCCTTGCCCAGCCATGGAGAGCTGCTCCATTCCTTTGGTACCAGCTCTGTGCCCTGGCACTGCTCATGTGTTACATCACACAGCAGATGAATGCATTGCATGCTGCCAGGGGCGAGCACACCTGTGCCAGGGGCAGCTCCACAGGATCCCTCCCTGCTTGGTCTTTTTCCTCTGCTTTTTCCTCACTTCCTCACAATTTCAGTTTGCCTGCTCTCTGATCCTGCTTCTGCCTCTCCTGTTGGCTCTGTTTTGCCTGTCTCTGTTTCACTGGAGCTTTTACTGTGAGGAGGATCAAATAATTGCAGGCTTAAAGCAGACCCTTGAACGCGCAGTGTTTAATGGGTTTGTAATTAGGCCATGTATCCCTGTGAGAATGGGCACTCTGGGAATTTGCCAGGGTTTACAGGGGGATTTAGTAGCCTACTAAGAGTTTCCAGACCTATTACATTCCTTAAGAAGTTTTAAAGACACCACTGATTTTGGCAGGGAGCTAGGATGTCTCAAAATACACATAGAACTGAGGGATGAGAATTAGAAAACTACTTGTTTTGTAAAGAACAAGGAGAAGTCTCACAGATTTCATAATTTGAAATGCAGAAATAAATGTTCAACATCATCTTGGTAACACATGCCTGGCTTCGAGTGCATGATGTGTGTTTTCTATGAGAATGCACATTTACATATTTGATAAGACGTGAATAATAAATCACACATTAGCCAGGCTCTGTGTATGCATTGTACTGCAGGTATATGTGACTGCTGCTGCTTTCTGATCTTGGAATATGTAATTGTGTTCAAAAACATTGTGAAGTCTTTGCTTTCCCCCATCATACTTGTTTGCCACTTACAAGGTTCTGTGGCATGATATTTTCTGTGTTTTGGGGAGATCCGTGTCTGCTAAATGCCAGGTGAGTTTATTATGAAGTCCTGGTTTATTTTTTACTCATAACTGAGACAAGCACAAGCTTCTGTTGTTGTTTACTTTCCAGAGAGGAAGGGAAAATTACATCTAACCCAAAAATACCTTCCTCCCCCTACCCCGTGTCTCTGAGCTTGGGCAGGGTGGAGGATAAGGAAAGGCAGAAAACAACGGGGAAGTTTTCTCATAGTAGCACAAAATTGCTGGCTTTTCTTCCAGGTTAAAGAAACCCAAACCATAATTAACTTTCTTCTCTCTGTTCAATAATTACCCTGAAAAAAGACCACGGTGATAAAAACTCCTCTGCTTACCTGTGCAGAAAGGGAGTGTAGGACTTTCTGGAAATTTGACCCATCCAAGTCTGGTTTTGGATCAGCAATGGATTTGACTTGTGAAATTGGTCTCTGAACTCCAATTCAGATTTTTTTGTAGGTGTAATGTATATCAGGATCTCAGAGTGGATTGGGTCCATACCCATATCTCCTGACTGCAGCAATCCAGGGATACTTGCTCATGTCAAATTGATTTGCTCCTGTGGAAGGTTTTGAAGTTACAGTGAGTTTAAGTCTTGTTTAAATACAGGATATAAATTCAGCTGTTTGTGTACCTATTACAGCATAACTTCAGTGATGGAATCCTGAGCACTACAAACATGTGCTTCTAAAAATGCTGACCTTGGGAGGAGTGGGATGAAAGACAAGTGCTGGAGTGTTCCTTGGCCTTGGCAGTTTGGGTTTTATGTATTCAAGAGCCACAGTGAGCTTTTCTTGCTGCTCTTACACAGCCTGAGAGCAGCTCTGTCACCTGTGGGCAGGGGAATTCCATGAATATCTTTGGCATTACACTGCATTTATACCCTTGCTCTCCAGCTCGAGGCAAGTTTGGGTTTCTGTGAGTGACAGCAGCAGCAGGATCCCACAGTTCAGTGTGTCACACTGGGAGATTTCAGAATACAGCCAAAGCTATCAATGTGAAGAGCTTCTGGAAAACAAATTTTCAGTTCAAACACCAAGCACAAAGTGTCCCTTGCTCTCTCTCCAGCAAATTGGCTTTTGAAAGAGCCACGGGCTGCTGCAGGGATTAGAAAGGGCTGAAGGGCTCGGGGCAGGTGTCAGGAGCAGTGCAAGCCCAGCTGGCAGGCACAGCATCCAGCCCAGCTGGGCATTGGGGTGGCTGCAGGAGGAAATGGGGCAGACACAGCATCCAGCCCAGCAGGGCATTGGGGTGGCTGCAGGAGGAAATGGGGCACAGCATCCAGCCCAGCAGGGCATTGGGGTGGCTGCAGGAGGAAATGGGGCAGGCACAGCATCCAGCCCAGCTGGGCATTGGGGTGGCTGCAGGAGGAAATGGGGCAGGCACAGCATCCAGCCCAGCTGGGCATTGGAGTGGCTGCAGGAGGAAATGGGGCAGGCACAGCATCCAGCCCAGCTGGGCATTGGGGTGGCTGCAGGAGGAAATGGGGCAGGCACAGCATCCAGCCCAGCTGGGCACTGGGGTGGCTGCAGGAGGAAATGGGGCAGGCACAGCATCCAGCCCAGCTGGGCACTGGGGTGGCTGCAGGAGGAAATGGGGCACAGCATCCAGCCCAGCTGGGGCACCAGGGTGGCTGCAGGAGGAAATGGGGCAGGCATAGCATCCAGCCCAGCTGGGGCACCAGGGTGGCTGCAGGAGGAAATGGGGCAGGCACAGCATCCAGCCCAGCTGGGCACCGGGGTGGCTGCAGGATCGGGGTGGCTGCAGGAGGAGCTGGAGCCACCCACGCCCGGGGCTCCTCTGTCCCCCAGAGACACCAGGAGAGCCAGGGCAGAGCAGCCAGGGACAGCTGAGCTCTGTGTGCCAGCCCCATCACTGTGGGGACATCCTGGTGACGCTGCCGTGGCCAGGCAGAGGTCCTGGTGTTTGTTTTTGTAGGGGTAACACCACTCACCTACCACGTGTGAAGGGCTGGAGAGCACGCTTGCTTCAACTTTGTGTGAAATTTGTGACATGCATTCTTCGCTTCTGAGGACTGGAAATAGTAGTATTTGTTCTGTGAGGATTCTTATGAAATACAGTCATGCATTGATGTAATTTCCACATGTCTTCATGGACTTTTAAGTTTTTCTTTTCTTAGACCACTGTTAGAGTTTGACCTTCAGTCCAGCAAGACTTCCTCTGGAAAACGTTCAGCAATGCTCACAACTAGTACAATTATTTTGTTTATTTTCATACTTTAAAGAATTATTTCTGACACCGCTGTTCTTGATTTAGGTGAGGGAATGGTGCAAAACAATGGCTGTAAAACACTCCACACCCCCACAGTGTGCTGAGCTTGTCTCACTTCTGTTCTGTTTATCCTGTGTGCGTGATTTAAAGGATTGGGAATGCTCTGAGGTCTCTCCTTGTAGAACTCCCCCTTTGGGAGCGTGCTGTGCATCCTGTCATTTGGAGGGGCAGCTCCTCTGGACCAAAGGCAGAGCCCTGCAGGTGTGCTCACTGCTGGGAGCATCATCATCATCATCATCCTCAGCCCTAGCCCTGCCCTCCCTGGGCTCCGCCTGGGCTGAATCCCCAGCAGGGCAAAACCTGGGCTGGGCTGAATCCCCAGCAGGGCAGAATCTGGGACAGATTCCCACACCTGCGCCTGCAGCTCCTGCTCACCTGAGCTCCTGTGAGAGGAGGAATTCCCACACCTGCACCTGCAGCTCCTGTTCACCTGAGCTCTGGGTATGAGCAGGAATTCCCACACCTGCACCTGCAGCTCCTGCTCACCTGAGCTCTGGGTATGAGCAGGAATTCCCACACCTGCACCTGCAGCTCCTGCTCACCTGAGCTCTGGGTATGAGGAGGAATTCCCACACCTGCACCTGCAGCTCCTGCTCACCTGAGCTCCCACAGCAGTGTTTACCTGCACTGGGGCAGCCCCATCTGTGCCCTTTACATTCCAAATGCAGCATCAACTGACTGCTTACATTGTGAAATTTCAGCTCTTTCCATTTACAGTGTACAATTTCTTCATAGAGAGGTTTTTTTTGTCCTTATATTTTATTCAGGCTTTTCTTGACAGTTTCAGGTGAATGCTGTCTCTGCTCATGCATCATTTACAGCTGTTCTTTAGCTTTGGGCACAGTTCACACTGTGGGATGTGTGACACTATTCCTCCTTTCTCACTGACTGGCTGCTCTCATCTTTATGAGTTTTGTTTGTTTTACCTGAGACAAAAATCCTTTGCCCTCAGCATATATCATCACCCTGATCATTAGTTTTTGTTTACAGATAGGAGCTTGCTTTTACTATGTAAATAATGTTCTGCTCTGATGGCTGAGCCAAAACAAAATTCACAAGAGTGTTTATAAATATTTATTCCTGCGTCTTCCCAGGTCTGGTGTATCCTATGCTCTGAAACACTCCTGGAACAGCCTGCTGCATCTGGGATAACTTAATGTCAGATATCCAGATATTCATCGTTGATATGGTAGCAGTAAAGAAAAGGTATTTTACCTTTTATCTCACAGGTGGCTTTTTCACACCTGTCTGATGCAGATATTGGTTTCTTAAGAAGCCTTTAGCACTGCTGGGCTGATAAAAAGTACTTTATCTTCCATAAAATGACTAGGCAGAATGGGATTAAAATTGAAAGGGTGTGTGAGACCAGACTGAAATGTGGTTGTTGGTTTTTTTCTGATGAGTTTGTGCTCCCTGGAACAGCCTTGCTGTGTGAGACCTGATAAAAAGTACTGTATCTATAAGGTGACTGGGCAGAATGGGATTAAAATAGGAAGGGTGTGTGAGACCAGACTGAAATGTGGTTGTTGGGGTTTTTCTGAGGAGTTTGTGCTCCCTGGAACAGCCTTGCTGTGTGAGAGCAGCGCTGAAACCTTCCACAGTCATTGTGACTTGGCTGAGGCTCCCCTGGCCAGGCACCAAATCTTTGCTGATGCACTTATGGGGAGATGGCGCTTATGAGGAGTTAGCGGAAGAGATTTCTCTGACTATTTTCCTCAGAGTGATTAAAACAAATTAGCTTTTCATTATCTTTTGTATGATTTAGTGAAGATTAGAGGGAATAATCCAAAATTTTGGAGGATTTAAAAATGAACCATTTTGCTTGCAGCATTTTAGAGGATTAGAAATTTCAGTTTGTGAAGATGTTCACAGCTTTCTTAAGATGCATTCAGAGCTCCCAGCTTTAGTTTTTATAAAGATACTGACAAGTGATACTTTATTTTTAATTTTCTTCTCACCTTGTGGTGGTGAAGCACAATCAGATTTTCCAACATAATAATAATTAATTTTTTTTTTGCATCAGCCTTAAAATGAGATGCACCTGAAGTCCTTTTGTTTGAGCTGAGATACACAGCAAGCTTAGAACACAGTGAGGAGGGAATACAGATCCAGCTAATGTGACATTTCTGTGCTGGTGGTAGGGCTCAGGAGCAGGGCTCAGCCACTGCTGGTTTTCCTTTTCCCTGAGCTCAAACTCAGAAGATTGAGAAGCTCTGAAATTTCTGAAGTTTTTTCTGAAGTTCTATGGTTTGCCTGGCTGGACCACTTGCTAAATTCAAAGGGTCTGGGTGCCAGGGGATTGAATAAAGAAGCCCCTGAGGGGGTGACACGCCTGGTTTTGTTGGAAGAAATTAATGAATGTGTTTACGACAACTCAGCTTCCCCCAGCAAGTGCCAGTCACAACCTCTGCTTTGGTTACAGCTGCAGCTGCCGCTGCCTCCAGGGTCCCTGGGGGCTGAGCGCCCACAAAACCCTGCAAACAGCGTTTCTGCGGGTGAAAACGTGGGCTGCTTCCACTGCCCTGGCCTCCATTCAGCGTGACGTGACTGCCTCTGGGTCTGTCCTGCCTTCCTGCCATGCTCTGTGCTGGCCCAGATGTTCTCACCGGGGCTCTGTGCTGGCCCAGATGTTCTCACCGGGGCTCTGTGCTGGCCTGCAGTGGAAAGAAGCAGGACAAGAATGTTTGAAATGTTACAGCAGTTTCTAGCACAGCACATGCTTCCTCCATTTGTTTCCAGGTGGTACTTGAGATGATGCAATTTTACATGCTGGAATCATCCTCTGCCAAAACAAAGATTCACAATTCTGGGTTTTGTATTTTCTGAAGAACAGTGCTCTGTGGTGTCCTACCAAGGTATATTCAGTGAGCATTTCAGTTTTCTGGAGCTGCAGCCGTTTATAGCACAGGTCCCACCTGCTTTCCATTAGAGCTTGAATTCATAAATTATTTACATGCTTTTGGAAAAAAAATAAATTAGTCTGTCTTATAAATTCTTTCCTCCCCTTAAGTGTTCCAGAGTAATGGCTTTCATGAGGGCCTGGTTCTGTATCACTCAGCTGCTGTCCTTACCAGGAATTTTTATTTAGTTTATTCCACTTCCCGTGTGAGCTGCAGAAATAACTCAAAGTGGGCTGAGCATGGTGAGGGAACAGTGACATGGCATTGTCCGAGTGCAAAGGGAAGATGTTTGAAATTGTCTGAGAACAATGCCTGGGATGAAGGGGATGCTGTGGAACATGGAGCCCCGCCGCGGGCATGGAGCTGCCAGCTGTGGGACATCCCTGGGGGGTGACACTCCTGTCATTTCTCAGAAGGAGGGACACGCAGTGCCCAGGCCCCCTGAGGGCTCACAGCACATCTGGGGTGAGCCCCATTAAAGGCAGGGCTTCAAAGCACGTCCTGCTTGGGGCTGGATCTACCAATAAAACTCTAACGCATGTGTAAGCAGGAGGGGTGTGCTGAATTTGCAGCGGCCCCGATGGGGGAAGAGATGGGAATCTTGACTCCGTGTTTCAGAAGGCTGGTTTATTATTTTATGATATGTATTATATTAAAAGAAAAGGATATATTAAAACTGTACTAAAGAATAGAAGAAAAGATTTCATCAGATGGCTTTCAAGGAATAGAAAAGAAATGGAATGATAATAAAATCTTGTGACTGACCAGAGACTCCGAGCCAGCTGACTGTGATTGGCCATTAATCAGAAACAACCACATGAGACCAATCCCAGATGCACCTGTTGCATTCCACAGCAGCAGATAACCATTGTTTGCATTCTGTTCCTGAGGCCTCTGAGCTTCTCAGGAGGAAAAATCCTAAGGAAAGGGTTTTCCATGGAAGATGTCTGTGACAGGGGTGGTTTGGGGCAGGAGGGGTGTTTGGGGCAGGAGGGGTGTTGGTTTGGGGCAGGGGGGGTGTTGGTTTGGGGCAGGAGGGGTGTTGGTTTGGGGCAGGAGGGGTGTTTGGGGCAGGAGGGGTGTTGGTTTGGGGCAGGAGGGGTGTTGGTTTAGGGCAGGTGGGGTGTTGGTTTGGGGCAGGAGGGGTGTTTGGGGCAGGAGGGGTGTTGGTTTGGGGCAGAAAGGGTGGTTTGGGGCAGGAGGGGTGTCATGCAGCTCCCCAGCTGAAATAAGTCCAGTAACACAAACTGAGGAGTTCTCCTCTGCTTTTGGAGTCCTCATCATGGATGGCAGGGTGGGAAGCTGAAGGAGCTGTTACTCCCTTGGAGTTTCAAGCACAGTTCCTGGTGTCCTCTGCAGTAACCCTTGGAAGATTTAGGGTGGAAACTGGCCCAGTAGAATGGGTGATAGGTTGTACCTGTATCTGAGAAGCTGATTGGGATTTTCTGTATATAAACACTGAGAGAAAACAAGGTGCAGTCTTGTGTTGCTTGTTTGAGGAATAGAAAGAAATACTAAACTTCATACTCTATCCACATTTCTGTCACTCCTAACGAGCCCACTCTCCCAAATTAAAGGTGCTGTGTATGTAATTTGAATATATCTTATTATAATAGAATCTTCTCCTTACTCTTCTTAGGTTTAGCAACTGTAATTTAGATTTCATATTTCCATCTGAAGTTAATTGTTATTCCTCCTAGTTCAGGAGAAGCTGCCAGTGGTGCCTAATGAAGAGAACTCAAGGTAAATTATGCCTCTTGTCAGTTAATTTAAATTTTGTGCTGGCATTCAGAAGAGATCCATCTCATCCCATAAACATTATTAGCATTATGGCATTATTTATTTGGGGAAATTACCGTGTATATGAAATAAGCTTTTTGGAGTGAAGATTCCTTCTGGCCAGACCCCGCAGTGCTCTGCTTTGCTCTCACTATTTTAAAATTGTGTGCTTTTGGCATCTGTTTAAATACACGTTCCCAACATAATAATTTTCCATACACACTTTTCCCCACAATGACGGGGATTGGGCTTAAAAAGTGTTATTTTAGGACACGGTGTGGGAAGGAAAGAAACGCTGGCTGTGTTACACAGAGGTGAAGCAGAACCCTGGTGCAGTACAACGTGCGCAGAGAACAATTGCAATGGTGATAGCCAGAGCTGGCACCACGGAAAGGAGCAGGGCTGTGTTTGCTCTGACAGCACAGAGAATGAAAGCTGTCAGCACCCACAGCTCCTGATCCTGCAGGATCCCTAAGGGCAGGCTGCTCTGGGCAGTGGCTGTGCCAGCTGAACACAAAGCTGCTGTGAAGGGAGGGTGGGATCGGCCTGCAGGTCCTGTGGGGAGCATCTGTAAACTCCTGAGGAGAAGCAGGAAACTGTAAGGTTTTCGGTGCTGTTTAGGTGGCCTGGAAAGGCCCAGGGATGGCCTTGAAGAGCCCGGCGCTTCAAAGGATGAGGAGAGACTTCTGATCTTGTCTCGGTCTCGGTGTTTATTAATTGTTTATCTAAAAGATTTTCTTTCAGCCCGACAGAGGTCTGCACAGCAAGTCAGCCATGGGCACACTGCGAGCCCCCGGGCGGTCACTTATCTTCATACCCTAAGTTACGTGTACAATATTTATCATTTTACTCCAATACCTTCTACCCTTATTAACCGGTGCACTTCTAGTAATAACCAATCCCAAAGTGCCACCACCACCACAGAAGATGGAGGCCAAGAAGAAGAAGAAGAAGGACAGGACACGCCCCAATTCCTCCATCTTACTTCTTTAGACCCCCCTGTACCAAAATCCTAAACCCTGTGTTTTACACTTTAACTAACTTATCCCTTCACCATTCACCCAGTGAAACCTTCCCAGTCTTCATACAGGTCTCATCTCCTGTGTCGGATCAAAGTGCAGCCACCAGACACTTCTGGCAGCATTCCAGGACTCCCGAGCCCCCCAAGGGTGGTCTCGGCCTCTCTGCACCTCCATCCTGAGGTGCTGAGATCCCACAGGAAACCTCTGAATAGCTGAGTCATCCAGTTCTCCAAAACACACCTGGAGCTGCTCCATGTGCCGCGTGTGTGTCCAGGCTCCCGTTGGTTCTCTGGAGCCAGGGTCAGGATCAGTGCAAGGTGGACCTGCTTCCATTGAAGCTGACAGACTCACATGCTTTCCCACACAGCTGACTTTAATCCAGCCACTCAAGTGCTTGTAGATGGTTTATGGAGTTGGTAGCAGAGTCATAAATCCAGATTAAAAGCCCTGGGCTTGCTCGTACAGATTTGGTTCATGGCAGTGGTGAAATGGCTCTGCCAGTGCCTTTGTAAAGGACCCTTTAGGGCTAATCCAGCACTGCTGCATTCCTTGTTGGAGTTCCCATGCTGTGGGGACAGAGTGGCTGAGTGGAGCAGCTCCTGCCAGCTCTAGGTGTGTCTGGGTTTGTGCTGTGAGTGCCCCTGTGGCGGCCCTGGCAGGTACCACACACCCCTGTGCCACCGTGCCACGGCCAGTGCCACTGCCCAGGGCCACCAGGGCCGTTGGGAGAGCTGTTCTTGCACCACCTTTATCCCCCTGTGTGCTCCAGTTTGGTGTCAGTGCTGCTCTGGATGGACCTGCAGCACATCTCCCTGCCAGCACAGCACATCTCCATCCCATCCCAGCACAGCACATCTCCATCCCAGCACAGCACATCTCCATCCCAGCACAGCACATCTCCATCCCAGCACAGCACATCTCCATCCCAGCACAGCACAGCACATCTCCATCCAGCACATCTCCATCCCAGCACATCTCCATCCCATCCGAGCACATCTCCCTGCCAGGACAGCACATCTCCATCCTAGCACAGCACATCTCCATCCCAGCACAGCACATCTCCATCCCAGCACAGCACATCTCCATCCCAGCACAGCACATCTCCATCCCAGCACAGCACATCTCCATCCCAGCACAGCACATCTCCATCCTAGCACAGCACATCTCCATCCCAGCACATCTCCATCCCAGCACAACACATCTCCACCCAGCACATCTCCCTGCCAGGACAGCACATCTCCACCCAGCACAGCACATCTCCATCCCAGCACAGCACATCTTCATCCATGCCAGCACATCTGCATGCCAGCAGCTCTGCAGGAAGGAGCAGCTCAGGGTCACACACCTTGCTGAGCTCAGCCCCCAGAGCCACAGCCGAGGCTCAGTTTTGGTGTGTGAGGCCTGGAGAAGGCAGTGCTGAGTCTCTGTGTGCAGAGCTGCCAATTCCAGCTGGCTGCTCTGCAGGCACAGGCACGGCTCTGCACTCTGAAGAGTCTCCTGGTAGTTTCTCAGCCAATAGGATAAACAGCCTAAACAAACAGAGCAAGTCTCAGATGAAGTTGTCCTTAAAATACACAGATTGATTGTGTTATCTGTAATAATAATAAAATAAACAAATTACACCACTTCAAATAGAACCAAGGGGGAAATCTCACTATATGGATAAAAGGAAGCAAGTCAGAACTGACATTAAAAGTACAAAAGAAAGAGCAAAACTGAATAAAGGGTCTGATTATCCCCCAAACATTCTGCAGTACTTCTGCTAATGCAGAACTGCCCAACACTGAGCTCAGGGGGCTGCTGTTGTTTCTCACCTGCTCACTCTTGGTGCGCAGGCTGTGAAGGCACCAAACCCCCGTGTCAGAGCAGAGTGTCCAGAGTTTCACTGGGTGCCTTGTTGGGGCTGGCGTCTGACAGCAGAAACAAATCACAAACTGATTCTTTTGCACTTGTGTCTGGATAAATGCAGGTGTTTGGCAGCAGGAGCACCACAAACCCCAGCACAGCGTCCCAACAGAGCAGCTTTTGTTGAGCAATAAGGAAACCTCACTCCCCCTGAGCAGCAGGGAGCAGCTGCAGCTGGAGCCCTGCTCACCAGGGATGGACATCAGGGGCACAGGGACCAAGCTCTGCCCTTGCTGTGGTGCCCAGGCTGTGCCCGGGCTCCTGTGCTCTGTGCCTGTGCCAGCCTGGAGCTCTCAGAGCTCCCAGAGCTCCGTGGATGGTGCTGTCCTCTGGCTGCTCTCCTCAGGAGCTGGGATGCTGCTTCAGCACCCCAATATCTGTGCTGTATTTGTCCTGGAGCCCTTCCCACTGCCATTGAATTGGCTCTGAAATATCAGCCCACAGTGGTATTTTTGCGCTTTTTATATTTGAAACCTAAGTCTTTGTTGGTCTTCTTCCCTGTGAGGAGGGTGAGCTCCACAGAGCTCTCACAGGGCTGGATTGGGTTTATCACCTGGCCCTGAGCACAGGGTGTGTCACTGGTGGCCATCTGGGGACCACACAGCTGCTGTGTCCTGGGCTGGGCTGGGACAGGCTGGGAAACATTTCCAGCTGGAAGGAAATCTGTGCCTGGATGTCTTGTGCTAAGCTGCAGAGGCCAGGGAACCTCCAGGGACAGAACCTCTGAGCACCTGTCCTGATGGGGCTGGGATGGATATACACCTGTCCTGGTGGGGCTGGGATGGATATACACCTGTCCTGATGGATTGGGATGGATATACACCTGTCCTGGTGGGGCTGGGATGGATCAGCCTGTCCTGGTGGGGCTGGGATGGATCAGAACCTGTCCTGGTGGATTGGGATGGATATACACCTGTCCTGATGGATTGGGATGGATATACACCTGTCCTGATGGGGCTGGGATGGATATACACCTGTCCTGGGGGGGCTGGGATGGATATACACCTGTCCTGGTGGGGCTGGGATGGATATACACCTGTCCTGATGGGGCTGGGATGGATATACACCTGTCCTGGTGGGGCTGGGATGGATATACACCTGTCCTGGTGGGGCTGGGATGGATATACACCTGTCCTGATGGATTGGGATGGATATACACCTGTCCTGGTGGGGCTGGGATGGATATACACCTGTCCTGGTGGATTGGGATGGATATAAACCTATCCTGATGGATTGGGATGGATATACACCTGTCCTGGGGGGGCTGGGATGGATATACACCTGTCCTGATGGATTGGGATGGATATACACCTGTCCTGATGGGGCTGGGATGGATATACACCTGTCCTGGGGGGGCTGGGATGGATATACACCTGTCCTGATGGATTGGGATGGATATACACCTGTCCTGGTGGGGCTGGGATGGATATACACCTGTCCTGGTGGGGCTGGGATGGATCAGAACCTGTCCTGGTGGGGCTGGGATGGATATACACCTGTCCTGGTGGGGCTGGGATGGATATACACCTGTCCTGATGGATTGGGATGGATATACACCTGTCCTGATGGGGCTGGGATGGATATACACCTGTCCTGATGGATTGGGATGGATATACACCTGTCCTGATGGGGCTGGGATGGATATACACCTGTCCTGGCGGGGCTGGGATGGATCAGCCTGTCCTGATGGATTGGGATGGATATACACCTGTCCTGGTGGGGCTGGGATGGATCAGAACCTGTCCTGGTGGGGCTGGGATGGATATACACCTGTCCTGGCGGGGCTGGGATGGATCAGCCTGTCCTGATGGATTGGGATGGATATACACCTGTCCTGGCGGGGCTGGGATGGATCAGCCTGTCCTGATGGATTGGGATGTATCAGAACCTGTCCTGGTGGGGCTGGGATGGATCAGCCTGTCCTGGTGGGCCTAGGATAGGTGCTGGTAGCAAAGTTTCATCTTGGATGGAGCTGTTCACAGCTCTAACATGCAAGTATTCATTTCCTTGAACTACCAAACACACACTTTATCCCTTTCAAACAAAACGCTCAACTTTTTAATGTGTCCAGCTGACAGAAATATATTTCAATTAAATATTATATCACAACTTATGATACTTATCACACTTACACTGAGTGTCTTACATCGCCCCACAAATCTTGCTGCTAATTCAATATTGCTATTTCACTCTGCTCTAATTTATGTTTAACAGGGTTCAGTTTGAATTTCATTATTGTTTGTCAGGAGTTAATTCTGATGATCAGTGAGTTCACCTGTTCTTTGTGGTTTGGCCTCAGCAAACACCATCATAGGAAGAGGGTTTGATCCCTCCAGGCTCCTCACACAGGGACACACATCAGTGCTGCAAGCCTCTCAGCAAACGCATGGTGTTGGTCACATTCTGTGCTGCCACTGCCTGAGCTGGTAAAAGAGGTGTTTTCTTACCCCTGATTATATGTGCAAATTGAAAAGAAACTGGTCAGGTGGGTGAGGTATAAAATAGAATCAGCACCAGCTATCCAGATGCAACATTCCTACAGAAGCTGTGTTTTATAAATCCTTCCTAACTGAAGTGAGCAGAGGTTCCGTGAGTGAACCCTCCAGGGTTTGCAGTCCTGAGTGTTCAGTGTTGGCATCACCTGCCAAGGTCACTGATAAAGCTCCTTTGGAGTCAGGAGGAGTGGGAGAATGAACCGTGATCCAATGCCTCAAAAATCCTGTGGGCTGCAGGGCTTTGTCTGCCTTAGTTTTGGAAGTTTCATTGCTGTTTTTTGAAGCAGCAGTTGTTGCTCTGGTGGAACCAACGTGCCCACAAAGCACAGCCCTGAGGCACAGCTGTGCGCACTTACAGGGGCTGACCCTGAGGAAGGAGACTCCCCCAGGTTCTCACTCTGAAACACCTCGTTCCATCAGGAACTGCCCTTTGTCCATTGGGAGAACCAACCTGCCATCAGGAATTTGGGTTTAATGCAGCCCGGGAGCGAGATTTCCCACTCAGTTTGGGTCACTGTTTTGTGCTCAGCTTGGTCTGGAAAGCAGAACCTGTCTGGATCATGGACATTGCTCGGTGACTTGCTGATCAATGTGCACGTCAACATAAGGGACTCTGCCATTGTCTTTTTCATTTTTTCTGCTGAAAAGACAGTTATATTAATAAAGTGGATATGAGTTGATAGTTTGGGCTGTTTTAAAATAGGCAATCCAGCTAGCATGGTAGAATCATATTTATTCAGTTTGGGCACTTTAGTTAATAATGGAGGTTTGTTTTTCAAAGGACAAATAGGGTTTAATATATTGGAGTGAATTTCCATAAAGTCAGAAGCCCAAGGCAGCACAGGAATATGCTGCATTTTCATGTGCTCACCACATTTCCATGCACAAATCAACTTAATTGTGTGCATGTTTTTGCTTGGGGCCTTGTGCTTCTGCTTTAAAACGAGGCAGTCTTTTATTTTGTTTTATCTTAGAGCAGCCTTTCTTAGGAACTGGCCCTGCAGCTCGTGGTTGCAGTGGCAGAGACAGTGGGAAAAGGCAGGAATGGGACTGTGTTCGTGCTCTGGGGCTGTGGCAAAGCCCAGAGGTGCAGCAGAGACTTGGGGCCACAAATCCACAGTGCCTGAATAGCCAGGCTGAGCTCAGGCTGCCAAAATCTCACCAGGGCAGCTTGCAGCCCTTCTGAGAACAAACAGGAGAGGAGAGAGCAGGCAGATGGGAGGGGTTGGAGCAGGGATGGTGCTCCTGAGGAGCAGGGATGGTGCTCCTGAGGCCAGGGCCCCTGGGAATGTAAGGGGACATTCCCAATGCCCCAGTGCCCCAATCCCAGGGCCTGCTCCTGCTCACCTGCTCCTGCTCACCTGCTCCTGCTCACCTGCTCCTGCTCACCTGCAGCTCAGTCAAAGCTCACACTCGAGGTCTCCCCTCTTTGGCCTTTCCTGCTGCCCTTGACCAGCCTGGAAACGACTCTGGTGGGACCTGGCTGTGGAATAGCAGGGCTTTGGGGAAGGAAGGGGTCAGCGCAAGCCCACGTTCCCCGTTACTCCTGATGGCACACGCACAGAGGGGCTGCTGTGGGCACCGTGGGCTGTGGCAGCCTCATCCCCCCCAGCTGTTCCCCAGCTGTTCCCCAGCTGTTCCCCCAGCTGTTCCCCAGCTGTGCCCCCAGCTGTCCCCCCACTGTTCCCCCAGCTGTTCCCCCAGCTGTTCCCCAGCTGTGCCCCCAGGTGTTCCCCAGCTGTTCCCCAGCTGTGCCCCCCAGCTGTTCCCCCGCTGTTCCCCAGCTGTTCCCCCGCTGTTCCCCCGCTGTTCCCCAGCTGTTCCCCCACTGTTCCCCAGCTGTGCCCCCGCTGTTCCCCAGCTGTTCCCCCAGCTGTTCCCCCAGCTGTTCCCCCGCTGTTCCCCCGCTGTTCCCCCACTGTTCCCCAGCTGTTCCCCAGCTGTTCCCCCAGCTGTTCCCCCAGCTGTTCCCCCGCTGTTCCCCCGCTGTTCCCCAGCTGTTCCCCAGCTGTTCCCCAGCTGTTCCCCCACTGTTCCCCCAGCTGTTCCCCCGCTGTTCCCCAGCTGTTCCCCAGCTGTTCCCCCGCTGTTCCCCCGCTGTTCCCCCACTGTTCCCCAGCTGTTCCCCCGCTGTTCCCCCGCTGTTCCCCCGCTGTTCCCCCAGCTGTTCACCCAGCTGTTCCCCCAGCTGTTCCCCAGCTGTTCCCCCAGCTGTTCCCCAGCTGTGCCCCAGCTGTGCCCCAGCTGTGCCCAGGTCTGTCAGTGCTGCAGACTGGCTGGCTCCTGCGTGGGCTGTGCATTCCCGTTTCCTGCCAGCCTCTCTCAGTGCTGTGCCTGCCGTGGGTGAGTGGGGCTGGGCTCTGCCTCAGGCACCCAGGGCCATCCCCAGGGCCACCCCCGGGCTGCTCCAGCCCATCCAAGAGCAGAACTTGGCAGGCACTTTTATGGACTGCCAGGGGAAGGTAGAGGCCCATAAAGTGGCGCTGATATGTGCAGTGTGCTTCAGCAGGAGGGAGACATTCTGTTCCCAGGCCTTTGAGGCGTTGTGGAGAAGGAAAACACACAATTGACTTCCCAGCTTCCAGCCACGTGCACCAGTTGTGGCAGTGCTGGGACAGAAACGCCGGATCTGAAAAGAGAGCAGGAACAATCCTGGAGCTGTACCTGCACAGGCTGATGCTGTCACTGTATTTGATCTGACAGGGAAGATGCTAAAATAAAACTGATTCTCTCAAGGCTCCAAGGAGCTGTCCCTGGAAGAGCCAGTGCAGCTGGAGAGCCTCCCAGGCTGGCTGGGAAGGCTCCAGTGTCCCTGCTGGGCCACCACGAGCTGCTGCTGTCAGAACAGGGTCCAGGTGAGAGCAGAGCTGCTCCTCCAGCCCTGGACTGTGCTCTGGGGCAGCACTGGGCACCTTGGCAGTGCAAACCCAATGCCCATGCTAGCTGAAGGAAGGAAAACTCTTCCCACTTCTCCTCCACAGTTCATTGTTTAGCTGCCATTTGGTTGTTTTCCATCAGGAATAACATTTTTTCCCCCTGTAATGAACCACAGTGTCTTTGTTATATGGTTCTGATTAATTGAGTGAGAAGTAAGACCCGTAGGATTCTTGCTTCTTTTCCTTTCTTCTGGTATTTGGTGTTTGTATAAGGATGGCCAGTTGCCAGCTTGGCTGGCTGTACAAGATGAGGAGCAGTTTGCATGCTGGGTGTGTGCATGTTATGTGTGGGGTTGGTGTTAATCCTGAATTTGCTGTTCATGGAAGGCCCATTGGTGTGGCTGCTCAAATCTGCAATGCACTGGGGAGTCACTTACCCTCCCATGCCTGCATGGGTCGAGTCAGAAATGGAGGAATTCCACCAGGATTCAGGGAGAGAATTGTTTAAATTGCAAAGGGATTGATTTGGGAAAACTGCAGGTAATTTCTAACTTTGCTCTCTGATTGCACAATCCGAATTCTTCCTGCAGTCCCCCAGGTGATGCCAGGTTATGCTGCTCTGTCTCCCCAGTGCCAGTGGGATCTCCAGTGGGAAAAAGGGAGCTCTTCATAGCTGGGCACTGGTGATCTGACCACGTTCCCCTTCCCTCCTGAGCTCCAAACACTTTCCTAATTCTCCTTGGCTCCCCAGTTCTCCTTCAGTCCCTCCAGTGCTGCTTTCCTGGTGCTTTGCTCTCCCTCTCTCCCCACTCCCATGTGCTGAGCAAGCTCCCATCCCTGCTGCTGTTCCTGTTTATACAAGCTGCCTCACGTGAAGGAAATTAAGAGGTTGTTTAGCCAAACTGTCTCACTGCACATTTTAATTCTCTAGATTTATGATAGAGCAGCTGTGGCTGAATCCCATTTGAAAAGCTTTTGGGACATTTTCCTATAAGTGTGAAATGATATAAAACCTTGGAAGGGGTGAAAGATTTTATCTAAAGCAATAACAGTAAAATATGTTTATGTTCAGGCTGTTTGTAAAACAAGACTGATGCATTCTTTCACCAGGGAACTTGCACCTACAGATGGTTTTAAGCCCAGTTGCCGCATGGATTGGGGTCTCTCTAAAAAGTCCCCACAGTGCTGTTGTTCACCAGAAATGGCCCCGGAATGTTTTAGAGTTGAGGGGGAAACGGGCACCTCGTGCAGCTGAGCCAGCATGCCAAGCAGGTCTGAGTGGGAGTGAGCACAGATTGCTCACCTGAACAAAAGCAATCACATCTGATCAATCAGTGCCGAGTTCTGCCCTCAAAGACAAGGAAAGGGAGGAAATCCCTGTGGAAGGATGCCAGGAATGCCAGTGCAGGCAGTTTGCTGCACAGGAGGGTTTGGCTTTGGGTTTGTGCAGTGTCCCCTTGCCAGGGGAGCAGCCTGGTGGCATCCAAGTGACTCAGGTTACCAACCCAGAGCCCTGACAGAACGTGGCTTTATTGCCTTCCTGCACCAGCCACAGAGCCCATGGCACGCTGTCCCCCTGGGTGACAACAGACGCTTTATCACCAAGGATAATCTCAGTTTGGGTTTTCCTTCCAGGCTGTTCTCTGCTCTCACAGTGGGACTGAGACCAGGGGCTGGAATGGTGTCACTGCTTATCCCCACCCTGCAGGGGTACTCTGTGCAAACTGAGTAAAAAATGTACTTTTCCTTTCCTCCTTCTTTGCACCCTACAGTGGAATTAGGAAAAGAAAAGGACTGTGTACAAATTAAGTGCAAAGATAGTGTGAAAATGAAGCAAATTTCCACAGCTTCTTCAGTGTGATTGTACAGAAAATGCAGGACTATTTTCCCAGCGGATTTGCATCTGATGTGTTTCTTCTTTCTGCATAAGGAAATGTTATAAAAACCCAGAAGCTTTAAATAATAGAAGAGGAAGACGTTCCTAGTGGGGCTGAGCAGAGCAGTCCCAATTTAACTGATGTAACTGTACATTCACTCTGGACCTTTGTCAACACACATTAAAAATACCTCATCAGTGTAACCCATTTCCTGCTCTAGGAGAGCCCTGGGAGATCATGGCTGCAGAGTGGCTGAGGAGCCACAGCCAGGCTGGGAAAGGAAGATGTGAAAGTTCAATTTCCCTGTTGCGTAATGCCCCGTGTGGCTCGGGCTCTCTCAGCACACCTCTGAGCGGGCAGGGGCACCCTGGCACTGAAATGGGACCTCTGCTATTGCCAGGAAAATCAATCCTGATTTGCGTAAAACTTCCAACTTCCACCACACAGAATCGTGGCTGATGAAGTTGCTGTGTTTAATGTACCCCTGAACAAAGAAGAAATTAAAATTAAGTCTATTTGTTTATCCTGCAGTAAGAGACTGTATTTACACTAGTTCCTATCACTGCAATGGGGCATTTTAAGAGAATAACTTGGTTTAATGTGCCTTGGTTATCTCATATATTCATTACTCTGAAGGATGGATTTTGATGAAATAGTATTTTCCTTTTTATAAATCAGGCACTGTAGCAGTGGTCATGTAATGCCTCACTGTCCCGTCTGCTTTTCAATAATCAAAACTCTTAATTTAGATTTGTTTACATAGGGTTAAAATGAAGTTTGATTCCTTTAGCGCCTTTATTTTACACTTGGCATGGTCCATAACGTGCCTGGATTTGCTTGATTAGTGATGAATTTTGGAAGGTCAGGTGTAAACCAGCGCAGGCAGAAATCCCAGGAGGGGCGAGGCTGGAGCCCCAGGAAGAGGGGTGGGATTGTGGGAGCCCCCAGAGCAGCAGCTGATGGACAGGCTGTGATTACGCTGAGGCACTGCTATTGTGCCATGACTGACAGCCCCAGCCTGCTCCAGGCACGTGGGAAGGGTTTGTTCACAAACTGCGCCCCAGGTGAGGCAGAAACCTGAGCCCTGTGCCAGCCGCTCGCCCAGGTGTCAGGGTGCTCTGCAGGGGCTCAGTCAGGGTGTCCCAGCATGGCCAGGGGCTGTGCCAGGATGGGGGCACTGCCTGGATGGGGGCACTGCCTGGGATTGGGCTGTGCCAGGGATGGGGGCACTGCCTGGATGGGGGCACTGCCTGGATGGGGGCACTGCCTGGGATTGGGCTGTGCCAGGGATGGGGCACTGCCAGGGATGGGGGCACTGCCTGGATGGGGACACTGCCTGGATGGGGGCACTGCCTGGGATTGGGCTGTGCCAGGGATGGGGCACTGCCTGGATGGGGGGTGTGCCTGGGACAAGGGCTCTGCCAGGGATGGGGGCTGTGCCTGGGACAGGGGCTGTGCCAGGGACAGGGGCTGTGCCAGGGATGGGGGCACTGCCAGGGATGGGGGCACTGCCTGGGGCACTGCCTGGGATTGGGCTGTGCCAGGGATGGGGCACTGCCTGGATGGGGGCACTGCCAGGGATGGGGGGTGTGCCTGGGACAAGGGCTCTGCCAGGGATGGGGGCACTGCCAGGGATGGGGGCACTGCCTGGGGCACTGCCTGGGATGGGGCACTGCCTGGGGCTGTGCCAAGGATGGGGCACTGCCAGGGATGGGGGCACTGCCAGGGATGCGGGCACTGCCTGGGATGGGGGCACTGCCAGGGATGGGTGCTGTGCCTGGGACAGGGGTTGTGCCAGGGATGGGGGCACTGCCAGGGATGGGGGCTGTGCCTGGATGGGGGCACTGCCTGGATGGGGGCTGTGCCTGGGACAGGGGCTGTGCCAGGGATTGGGCACTGCCAGGACACCCCCAGAAACCCCAGCAGCCTTTGCCTGGCAGAAGGAAAGCCCTGGGCACGGTAAACAGAGGAAATCACTCAGGATGCCTGGAATAGTTCTGTGTGGGGAGGCTCAGGCTCCCACGAGGAGCCAGCTGAGCCTGTAGCTCTACCCTGTAGACAGCTCAGTTCTCCTCCCAGGATGTGTAAACTGCCCCACACTAAACCCAGGGACCCTTGGGATGCAGGGAGGCTCTTGATGAGGAGTGCTAAGGGAGAAGTTTTCTTGGTTTTCCTTGTCCTGTGAATCTGTATTTGCATTTCCTTCTCCTTGTCCTGTGAATCTGTATTTGTGTTTCCTTCTCCTTGTCCTGTGAATCTGTATTTGTATTTCCGTGAATCTGTATTTGCATTTCCTTCTCCTTGTCCTGTGAATCTGGATTTCTGTGCATTTCAGGGAAAGTTATGATGCAGTTCTGGGATTGACTCCTGAGTTTGATGGACTGCCACACAAGGATCAAATCAAGCTGAAAGAAATTGAAGTTGTAGCTGTCATGTGGAGTGTGACAGCTGTAACTGCAGAGAGGGATGATCCCAATGGCTTGCCTTCAAACCCCTTCATTTTCCTGCTCACTGTAATCTGTTTGGACAATCTCAGGTCATCTGTTCTGTTACCTGCCACAATTACCTGTCATGGAGAATCTAGAGCCAATTTTACAGGGGGAGCAGCATTCCCAAAATATCTTAGTGTTGTTCCAGTGTGTGTGGAAGAATTCCTGGGGAAAAAAAAAAGATCTTTTGTTCTCTTGGCAGTTCTTCATGAAAAGTTCTTTATGAAAAGTTTGAGCTTGCTCACTTACAAGGTTTAAATGATGTCTGTTTATGCAGCACTTGTATCAGAATGGATTTACACACAGAATGTCCCCAGGTGGGAAGGACACAAATGCCTTTTTGTGCTGGAGTCTGTTGTTTAGCCCCTTTCCTTTGACTGCTTTGTCCCTGGATCCCTGATACTCCAGGTCTATGGGCAGCGTGGTGCCAGGCTCAGCGTGGAGGGAACGTGCAGGATGGGTCTGACATCCCCCTGATGGGGGACCAGCACTGCAGGGATGCAGCCTCTGTGAACTTGAGCATTGAGGTGTCTTGGAACAACCTTGGGACACTTTGCTTCCTTCCAGCATCATCCCATTCTTGTGAAGGGGTGGCTGAAGGGGGCAGGAGGATGAAAAAGCCAGAAGAACTTTTGCAGGAACGGTGTTCAGATATTTAGTGGCAGACAAGATTGTCACAGAACGTTCAAAGGCACATTTCTGCCTGATTTTCCTGTTATTAGTGAAGCTAAAATAATTCCTAGTTTCATTTCTAATAATGGTTATAAGGAATGGACTGGATTCCTGTTATTGGGGTATTTTTATACCTCCCCAAAACGGAGCTCTAAGTGGGTGCAAATTACCTCTGCAATTCACAGGTGTAAGTATCTGCATCCCATTAGCAGAAATATTTAAAAGAGGAGTTGGTGGAGAAGCACTTGCCTAAGCAGGGCTCACTGCAAATGAATTATTCCCAAACTTCTACTTTTTCTTTTCCTTCTCCCTCCTTCTAGCGAACAGTGGGGAGAAGCTGATGCTAAAGAAATGTTGATTTCCCAGCCCTGAGGACTTGAAGCGTGCTTTGGTGAGTGCTCCCCTCCCAGTTCAGTCCACATGCCTGAGCTGGAGCTGTGAGTCTGGGTGAATCTCTGCTTAGAGCCCTTATTAGTCCTTATTATAATCTCTGCCTTAAGTCCTTGTTAGATTGTGCTCAACACTTCCTCTAAGAGGTTAAGAGCAAATGGAGCTGGAATTGCCTTGTTTGGTGCGTGAGTGACACCCTGAGCAGTCTGTGCTGAGACACGTGGGGCGTGTGAGCACCCAGGGGTGCTGTGCCCGTGCCAGGGACACGCGGCAGGGCCAGGGACACGTGGCAGCGCCAGGGTGGCAGCTCTGCCTGCTGTGCCCATGCCAGGGACACACGGCAGCGCCAGGGTGGCAGCTCTGCCTGCTGTGCCCATGCCAGGGACACACGGCAGCGCCAGGGTGGCAGCTCTGCCTGCTGTGCCCATGCCAGGGACACACGGCAGCGCCAGGGTGGCAGCTCTGCCTGCTGTGCCCAGGGACAGCCATCCTGGCACGCTGTCACAGCCAGAACCCAAAGGAAAGCCAGAGCACCCTGTTTCCAGAGCATGCACATTCTCCTGCTCCAGCTCCCCCGTGTGTGCACGTTCCTGCAGGAGTCTCTCTGTGTCTGAAGGAGAATTGCTTTGCACAGCTGGGCACGTCCAGCCCAGGGCAGTGCCACACGTTGCAGGGCACGTCCAGCCCAGGGCAGTGCCACACGTTGCAGGGCACGTCCAGCCCAGGGCAGTGCCACACATTGCAGGGCATGTCCAGCCCAGGGCAGTGCCACTCGTTGCAGGGCATGTCCAACCCAGGGCAGTGCCACACGTTGCAGGGCACGTCCAGCCCAGGGCAGTGCCACGTGTAAATGGCCAGGCTGCAGCTGCAGTGGCCTCCCTGGGGCTGCCCTTGTGCAGAGCTGTGGGTGCTGAGGGACAGACCCTGCTCTGCCCTGGGGCACTGTGGGGCACCTGCAGCCCCACAGGAGCAGGAGGCTTTCATTGCCAGGACTGCCTGCACAGGAGGGCAGCCAGGAGGGCACAGTGCCCTCGGGTTGGTGGCTGTTTCCAGGTGGGCACTGAGCTGGGCTCCCAGCAGAAAGCAGCTCAGAGACAAGATCTGTCTGTGCTGTGGGGAGATCACCGAGCCTGGTGTCTGCCCCGCTTGAAGCTGGTCAGAATGTGAGACAACAGGAAATAACACCCTTGTCATCAGCAATTTTCCAGGCTTTGTCAGTGGACAGCTCAAAATGAGGAAGGCTGACCAGCACTGCTCTCATTCCCTGTGGGGAATAAACTCAGCTAGCCAGGATGGTTATGGGGGGAAAGAAAAGAGATCCCTCACAATTCTTGTCTTCCCCATCACCTGTACAGAAATGCACGTCCAGCTGCTCCAAATGGCATTGTTCCCTCTTAGAAGTGTTAGTTGGCAGCAGCAGTGGGGCAGTGCTAAAGAAATGATGTATTATTCAATTATAATAAAAGGATTACAGAGCTTTCTCTTCTTGCAGCCAGGAAGGAATTAATGCCTGCAAGTTCTGGTAGCCAAGGATGATAAAGAGACAGAACCACAGATCTTCATTAATGCAGAGGTTGCCTGTTTGAGCTCGTAATGTCCCAGCTGGTGTGTCCATGCAGTTACAGAGAAGGGGCAAGCAGAGTCAGCTCTGTTCTGTGAGGGATGACCAGAACCTGAGGACACTTTTCCAGATGAGCTGTGTCACAGACAGGCCTGAAAGACTGAGCTCTAGAAATGTCAGGAAGGTGAGAAAACCTCCTCCAGTGAGTCAGTCTGTGAGCTTCCACTGAAAACTGACCTTGTTCACCCTGGGATTACTCTGCATCCTAAGTGTCCAGTGAAGCAGGTCCTGAGGTTTTGGTTCAACCCTTGTTCATGCCTGATTCAGTCAGACTCCCACGGAATCCTGTGAGAAAAAATGAGTGAAAATCTGCCATCAAAACTCCTGCAGTGTGCATGCACCACAGACAGAGATCTGCTCTGCCTGAGCCAAACTGCACGGGTGCCTGAGACACTCTGGAGCTGTGTGAGGGATCGCAGGGAACACTGAACACGTGGTTTACATTGCTTTTGTTCTTCACACACCAGGGCTTGAGGCTCAGGTGAAAGGCAGGTAGAATCTGGTTTGGGAAGGGTCATAAAGAGAACTCAGTGTTACCTGCTGGCTGGTGGAGCACAGGTCTGTGGAAGAGAGGGGTTACAGTTCTGTCCCCCGGCCTTTAGGGCCTCCTGTCACCTCCCTTTGGGGCTGTGGGAATGGCTGCAGGGAGATGGATGACACTGACCAGCCAGAGCCTTTGTCTGAATTGATTTCCACATGGAGATTTGCCAGAATTCCTTTTTCCAAGGCGTCCCTTCTGGGAAAGCTCACTGCAGTGTCTGAGCAGGCTGACCTGCCCTCCTGCAGCCCCTCCTGGTGTGACAGCGCTGGGAAAGGGCTCTGAGACGTGGTTTCCTCCTTAGGTGTCACTGTGCTGCTTTCTCTCCTCTGCCCTTCCTGGGCAGTGGGTGTTGGGTGGCACAGCCATGCCCTGGGTGAGAGGGAGTTAAATCAGCTGCCTCCTGGAACAGGGGTGCGCAGCTCCTCTCCCCTCATCCTGCCTCTGCTCTTTATTTCTGCCTGCAGGGTTTGTGCTCAGCAGCACTTCTGGGTCTCCTGTGCTGGTTTCAGCTCCAGCTGCTCCCATCTGCACAGGGGATGCAATCCTGTGAGCGCTGCTTCTCCTGAAACAGCAAATTTCAGTGTAAATAAATTCCCACGTGAGAAACACATGAGAGAGAAGGACTTGGAGCCAGTACGAGTAGGGAGGTCTGAAGTGTTCCCAAAAATTCCTGAAAGCTCCCAGGGATTGCCTTTTTTGCTGAAAACTGGAAATACTTGACAAGGACAAGGACAACTCCACAGACCCCCTGGAAGTGCCCATGAACCACTGATGCTCTGCAAAGAATCCAGAGAACTTCCCTGGGTGGTGACTGCTGCAAATGAGGAGGGATTGTCTATTGCCTCACAGTTTGGGTGGGCTTTAATTACTTAGCACAAAATGCACAGAAAGAGAATTTCTAGGAAATGCTTTCAATCTATACATTGACCTTGCACCAATTAGAGCATTTAATACATTGCACATTTAAGTTAGACTTAATTTAGTAACACAGCTTAGGATATCATTTGGGATCAAAGATGCAGAGTCTTTAGATATTTTGTCATCCTTTTCAATCTCTTCAAGCCCTTGTCAGCGCTGTAGCATTCTTTTAGGACTGGGTAGAAGCACACACAGATATTTACAATGTTTTATTAGAAATGATTGCTTGTTGCTGTAATGAAATGTGAAAAAGGTAACATAAGGGCCTAAAAGTAGGTGAGAGACTGTAATATTGCCTGTTAGAAATAATAAACACACTGAGTCACTAAGGGCTATGTGAGATCATCATGTGGAGATTAGACAAGAGAAATGCTGACTGAATCCCAGTGGCAGGTACTGCAGCTCTCCAGAGGGCAGAGGTATTTCACAAAGAGGGTTTCTATTTCCTTATGAAGGCTTTGTCTGTGTTACTGCTCCTGCTGAGTCCTTTCCATGCACTATAACACTACAGTGTGCTGTGGAACAAACAAAAAGTCCACAGGAAATGTGGATTTCAAAGAAGTCTCCTCTGCTATCCAGGCTTATTTCAGTTCTTGTTCACACTTGATTTTGGCCGTGGGGAGGGAAGGGAGATCCTTCAGGGCACTGTTCTCCTGGAACAAAGGGGAGTGCATTGACAACAAACACTTTTTATAGGGCTGAACTCCCCCAGCTGCCCCCAGGCCCTGCATACACAGCACCTCTGACTCAGCTGAGAGGGATTTCTAAGAATCAACCTCACAGATCGGTTTTGCTTTGCTCTTGCTGTGGGGGATCAGTAGGAATGCCACAGTGGAACAGAAGGAAACCCTCCTGCAGCCAGACCTTGCTCTCCAGCCCCACAAACCCACTCAGGCCAGCTCACAAGCAGCAGCAGGACTGGGAGAAAATGTTTGAACTCCAGAGCTCCCCGAAGTGCTGGCCTGTGGCAGGGCTGGGGGGACAGGAAGGGTTCACTGGTGAAAGCACAGGTCAGCAGGTGTGCCACAGTGCCACCCTGATACACGGCGGGTAGGGAGGAGCTCAGCCCTTCCTCCTGGTCCTCAGGGCTGGGCTGGAACCTCAGTCAATGGTCTCCTTAGCTGGGGATGCAGAAAACAGGCTGAGAGGCACATTTTTACTGATAAAGTGGCTGAAAGGGAAGACACAGGCACTGTATCTTCCAGTTAGTCATCCTTCCTATAAGAACATGAAAAAAACTTTGATTAGGCTCTTCAGCATTTGTGTCCTTAATTTTCCCATTCCATTCCTACAGATTTCTTCTTTACCTAACTATGTATAATGAGGCTCTGAGGAATTAGATCGTTTGCTCACCCTGTACCAATCTTGTATAAGTTTGATTTATGTTACTTTGAATATTCAGGTCCAGCAGACTTGGGGTGAAGTTCAGGTCCTGCCTGAATGCCATCAGGACTCAGGGAGGATACCGAGTGTACAGGACTGTGCAAATTCAGGAAGAGTCAGGCAGCTGTCACTGGATGTTGGGCAGTAAATAAGTGGCTGGTTTCTTTACGTTCGGCCGCTGTGGCGTTCCCTGGCAGCGGGCACAGCTCTGCCCTGGGACCCGGGGATACCCCGCTCACTGCCGGGCTGTCCTGGCCAGGAACGCCCCGAGGGATGGAAAACCCGCGGGTTTCACCTGCCCAGAGCCTCCTCCGGGCCGGATCAGAGGCACCGGGCCGTCCTGGGCCCGGCCCACCCACAGCACCTGCGGGCCGTGCCGGGCTGTGCCGGGTCCTGCTGCCCGCGGGGCGCGGATGCGGTGGGAACGGGGCGGGAACGCGGGGCTGCAGCTCCCTCTGCTGCGGGACATCCCCGGGCTGCGCTGCGCTGCGCTGCGAGCAGCGGGGACTGCTCTGCGCCGGGCTCCCTTCATGGCGGGGATGCGGTGCAGATGCGGGTTTGCAGCTCCCTCTGCTCCAGGAACACCCCCGGGCTGTGCTGCACTACACTGCGAGCAGCGGGGGCTGCCCGGGCCGGGTCCCCCTGGGTGGAAATGCGGTGGAATTGCGGGGCTCCCTACAGGGTGCAGATGCGGTGCAGATGCGGGTTTGCAGCTTCCTCTGCTGCAGGAACGTCCCCAGGGTGCAGGTGCAGTACAGATGCGGTGCAGATGCGGTTGGGGATGCGGTGCAGATGCGGGTTTGCAGCTCCCTCTGCTGCAGGAACATCCCCAGGATGCAGGTGCAGTACAGATGCGGTGCAGATGCGGTGCAGATGCGGTTGGGGATGCGGTGCAGATGCGGGTTTGCAGCTCCCTCTGCTCCAGAAACGTCCCCAGGGTGCAGGTGCAGTACAGATGTGGTGCAGATGCGGTGCAGATGCGGTTGGGGATGTGGTGCAGATGCGGGTTTGCAGCTCCCTCTGCTGCAGGAACGTCCCCAGGGTGCAGGTGCAGAACAGACGCGGTGCAGATGCGGGGCTGCAGCTCCCTCTGCTGCAGGAACGTCCCCAGGGTTCCTCCCAACCCAAACCATTCTGTGATTCTATGACTTTGAAGTCTATAAAAAATGGAGATGCGATTAATAATAACAATTATATTTTTAAAATAATAATGGACAGAGCAGAGTTCTTACCTCCAAAATAAGTTTCTCCTTATGCACAGGGAAAGAACCTGGTTCTTCATAAAGTTCCCTTTAATGTTGACATTTAGGGGCATTAGTTTAATGTCTCTAAGGCTTCAAAAGCAATTTGCATAGTAAATTTCCCCCTTTATATTTCAAGTTCACATCAATGCACTTGTAAGGAATATGTAGCTTTTTGCTTTGGTGTTATCATACCTTATTTTTTCTATTTGCTTGTGTTTTTCTGCTCTCAGCCACAGCATGAACTTAATTGTTATAGAAAGCATATTCACTACATGAAATTTTAAATTTACATGTACAGATGAAAATGATTTTATGAGAAACACTCAAATGCTTCCAGGCCCTTTCTCTGGGTCCTGTCGTGGCCACTGGTGGCATATCTGGAAAAATGGTGCCTGAAACCCACAGGAGATGGTCTGTCCTTAGTGCAGTTCCTTTGGTTCAAAGGAGGTTGCTCACACTGTGTGTGTTTATCAGCAGTCCTTTAAAGCACCATTAGTGTTTGCTGTGATTGCTGCTCCCCTTCTGTGGCATTCCAGCTGCTGATTCACTGCTGAAGAGCAGGAAAATGTGCAGGAAAATCATGATCAAACACCCCCTCCAGAAAATACACAGAGGAAATATTCAACTGAGCAGACACTGAGAAAGAAGGTATTCCACTCCATACCGTGTCAAAATGCCATTTTTATTTCATTCTATAAAGCTGAACACGAGAAGTGTGTGGTGCAGTGACTGAAAGCACTCTCCACTATGCATGCTGCTAACTGCACTAATTCCAGAGGCAGCACTTCAGTAATTCCATGGAGTTCAATGGGCTGGTAATCAGCAGTGATTGCAGCTCAGTATGGAAGGGACAGTGCCTGATTTGCTCTGTAATGAGATCCAACAGGAGGGAGCACGGCCGTGCTGTCAGCGTGGGCACAGTGTGGCAGTGAGTGAGTGAGTGAGTGAGTGAGTGCAGCCTGGGGCTCTGCTGCCACCCTGCCTCCCTCCTGCATGTCCCAGCCCTGCTCACGGCTGGGAGATGGGGTTCTGGGCATTCCCACCATCAGCTGCCACAATTCCAGGTGGCACTCCCTGGTTTCCTGTGCTTTCCCACCAGTTCCAGGTAACACTCCCAGTTTTCCTGTGCTTTCCCCCCAAGAGCTGCCGTAGTTCCAGGTGGCACTCCCTGGTTTCCTGTGCTTTCCCACCAGTTCCAGGTAACACTCCCAGTTTTCCCGTGCTTTCCCCCCAACAGCCGCCCCAGTTCCAGGTGGCACTCCTTGGTTTCCAGGTGGCACTCCCTGGTTTCCTGTGCTTTCCCACCCACAGCTGCCCCAGTTCCAGGGGGCACTCCCTGTTTCCATGCCCCTGGGTTTGTGTGTGTGTGAGCAGCATCCTGCTTGGCCCATCCAGCTGATGGGAGCAGCTCCTTTAGCTCAATTCCCCCTTGTCATTTTTCAGTCATTCCTGCACTCCAGGCCTGTGCAGTGAAGCTTCTTCATGGAACATCCATATTTTACCACTTTGCCATGAAAATGGGTGTGAACTCCATCATCTCCAGTGGTGCTGTGTCTGAACTTCAGCTGTCACTTCCTCACCCCTTTGGAGGGTGACTGAAGGCAGAACTTGGTTTTGTTAGTGCAGGCATGTGAGCAAGAGCTGTGCTTTTTGTGACTCGTATCTATTTATTTTCATTTGTACATGCAGTTATCTTGCATATTTCTGGTGCCAGGCTTTCTGCTCCAGCCAGCTGAGCAGGAACAGAGATATTTAGAGTGGATAAGTTGTATCACCAGTATAGATTTACAGATAATTAAGCAAGATGGAAAAACAAACCAGAAATGCAAGCTGGTAAATGGGTCCCTATTCTGTGCCAGGACTCCTGGCAATGCATAAGGACAAGGAGAGATGTTGCAATAACCTGATGCTCATCAGCACCAAACTGGGACAGGAATCCAAACAATCGGGAAAATGGTTTGTGGTGATCCTTGTCACACCTGAGCCACTTTCCACGGTGTCCATTCTCCGCTTTCCTGGGTGTCCATTCTCCCCTTTCCTGGGTGTCCATTCCCCACTTTCCTGGGTGTCCATTCCCCACTTTCCTGGGTGTCCATTCCCCACTTTCCTGGGTGTCCATTCCCCACTTTCCTGGATGTCCATTCCCCACTTTCCTGGGTGTCCATTCCCCACTTTCCTGGGTGTCCATTCCCCACTTTCCTGGGTGTCCATGCTCCTGTGTCCCTTCTCCCTCTGCTGGAAGAGAGAGCTGAGCAGTGCCAGAGCCTGGGACCAGCTCATGCACTGAGAGCAACTCCTCAGGAGTTTCCAGGTTCAGAGGGGAAAATCCTTCAGTAGTCCCAATTACAACTTGCTTTGTCCTTCATTTTGGGGGGGTTTATTTATTATTTTCTAAATAAATTCAGTTAAGTAGTAAGGATTTCCCTACTTTGGAAAGTCTCAGGGCCTCTTCCAAATTCTGTTATAATTAGTTCAAGACTATCTCCAACTGTTTTCCTGAGAGGAAACCTTTCCTTGGCTGCAGGAATGTTGGCTCCTCTTCCCTGGAATCCTTCAGCAGTGTGATATCTCCTGACAGGATGCAGGTTTTGGAGTGATTGCTCCAGGCTTTAGCAGAGCAAGATTTGGGTCTGGGAGCCACTTCTGGCACTGCTGCCTGCTCTGGGAGCTGTGTCAGAGATTGGGTGCCTTGACTCCAGGGGCTGAACTTTGGCTCCAGAATTTGTTTTGATGTTCTCACTCTGCTTTCAGGGACATTATCCTGTGTTTGAGGAGGTAAAAATAGAACAAAAGCTGCTCAGGATTGTGAGGAAGGACTGAACTGCATCCATCGGGGCTGCACAAGGCAGAAGTGCAGCACAGTGCTGCCTGCCCAGTCCAGCTTTTGGCAGAGGGGGCTGTGTGTGATGAGATCAATGTTTCTGTAATTGTTCTGGTTTAACCTGTGATGTCAGCCTCACTTTCTGAACTCAGGGAAGTTCTACATAGGTGAAAATGAGGAGCCATGAACTGGGCACTCCTGAGCAGTCACAAAAGCAGCAAATGAGGTGCATATGAGCAGAATGAAAGTTCAGATTCTTCATTGTTGTCATGTGAGGCCCTGTAAAGCTTTGATTTTCTTCCTTTGATCATACCAGAACCTCCTCTCACACGCTGCAAATTCTTCTGTAATTTTGTCTGAACAATCCCACTTGAAATCCCAACAAGCACAGATGTTCAGGCAGATTTCAGAGTGAGAATGAATAATGAAAGTTCATTATGTTCTACAATGTCCCATTTAGAGCAGCCAGCTTGTTCTGAGCGCTGGTGTGAGCTGCAGTGGGCTCTGGGGCTGTCTGAACGGGCTGTGGTTCAGGAGACAGCCACGGGCACTCCTTCCTTTGCTGCTTGTGATGGCCAGGGAAGGGATTCCTGCCTGGGAAGGTGCTCTGGGGTCTCTGCATTCAGCACGGGCTGTGGCTGCCAGAGGTGAGAGATCTGTAACACTTCTCCTCCAGCGGCCTGGGCTGGAAATGCTGATTTCTGATGGCACAGTCCTGGTCCAGGGGATCCCATTCCCATGCAGAAGCTGTGGCTTCAGGCAGCCCCTGTCCCTGGCATCAGTGTCTGTCTGTCCCCTGTCCCTGCCATCAGTGTCTGTCTGTCCCCTCGTGGCAGTGCCCTCCTGTGCCCATGGCAGCTCTGCCTCTGGCTGTGCTCACCCTGAGTGCATCTGATCTGGAAACAGATCACAAAAAACCATCCATTATGGGAAAATGAGTGTGGAAGAGGTTAAGAAGGAGTAAAAATCTCCCCCTCTATTGTTCCTACCCTAATCCAAGCCCTCCTTGGCGTTGTGGTGATGTAGAGAGACTCCCTTGCCTGCTGCCATCCAGCATCCTTGAACAGTAAGGAAAGAAGGAAATTTCCATGGAAATGGCTTCATTGTTTCCTATCCTTGATGTAAGGACAGTCATTTTATTGTTGAGCTTGGAGAATGCAGTTTATAAAGGCAGGGTGGGTTTTCTCCTGGGAGCACAGTAAAGGAGTGAAGGATCTTTCTTTCAGTTTTTCTTAGCACATTGTGGAAATTGGAATTTTCCTGCCATAGGTTTTGCTGGGCAGGGGGGTGCAGGGGAGCAGGGCTGGGCAGCAGCTCCTCCCTGTGTGCAGACCCTTGGAGGGCAGCTCCGGGGATGTCAATGTCCCACTGAGGTCAGGCAGACACAGCTGCTGGCCATAACCCCACAGGAGGGGTCCCTGCTCCTCCAGAGCAAAGCTCTGCTGTCAGCCCTCAGCCTGGAGGTCTGCTCATTGCACTGCTTGTGTTCCTGCTGCTCGTTCACCTGCAGCTTCTTCTGCAGCTTGCAGTCGTGCTGGGACAGCCTGTGCCCTTCTCTGTGCCTTTGGGAAGCCACTGACCCCAGGCTTTTTGGGATCTGGTATAATTTCCACTGGAATTTGGCTTAGTAAATTTGTTTTCCTTTTCTACTTCAATGTCTTTTCTCTTACATGTCTTCCTAACATTTATACAGACCAGTGTTCGTTGCCTGCTTGTGGCAGACATACAGACCAATTTATACATTTATACTGACGAATTTATGCATTTATACAGACCAATGTTCATGTCTGCTCATAGCAGATATTTATACAGCCCAATTTACACCTTTATACAGACCAATGTTCATTGTGTACTTGTGACATTTATACAGACCAATTTATACATTTATACAGCCCAATTTATACATTTATACAGACCAGTGTTCATTGTCTGCTTGTGGCAGACATTTACACAGACCAATTTATACATTTGCACAGACAAACTTATACATTTATATAGACCAATTTATACATTTGTACAGCCCAATTTATACATTTATACAGACTAGTGTCTGCTCGTGGCTGTAGTGCTGCACTTGCACCAAGTGCCCAAGGAACCCCACAGGGAGTTGCTGCCCTGCTCATCATTTGCTGTCTGATTGAAATGTTTTCAGTGGAGGATAAGCAGGCGTTTAGGATCGCTACTACATCTGTAAGTGGCCTTGGCAATGCTCAGGGATAAATGCATCCTGTGCTCAAGCAGTTCACAGTTGCCATTGTCATGGTGACCTTTGCTGTTGTCCTCATTCAAATCTGGCAGGAGATAAAGGCTGGAACAGTTCTGAGAAGCAGAGGAGAGTGGAAAAAGCTCATTAATATTTCACTGAAGAGTGGTGAATGAAATCACACAGTCACTGCCATGAATTTCCTTAGCAGCAGACAAGATGGAGTGGAGGGATCCTGGCACTGGCAGACGTTTTCTTGTAGGAATAATTCCATTTGAACAGATTTGGGGGTTTTCAATGAGACGTGTTCTCATTGAACAGGGAGCTCTGCCAGACTTGACCAGCTCCCAGTTTTCCCTGTTGCTGAAGGTTAGAGATACCCAGTGAGTGATACCAGAACACTGCCTTAAGATCTCTGTTCAGTTTAATTGAAATTGAGGACTGAAGGGAGGCTGGGCATTGGCAAGGAAATGGGAAATTTACTGTCTCAAAACAGGAGAGCAGAGAGGACACTGCTAGGGGCTCAAGGACCAGTGATATCTTCACTGTGGAAAGGCTTCTGGCAGGTCTTTCAGAGGCACTGGTATATGAGACATTAAAATAATAACAGAATCTGATTCAGGAGCCAGCTCAATTCCAGAACTGTGCTATGGATGTCAGGCCCTGGTGGAGTGCTGGCACAGGAGTGAGTAATACAAAATCTGTAATACAAGCACTGGTAAAATGGACAGGAAAACAAAATTACTGCACCTTTCCCTATGAAATAAATCTCTTTTCTGTCCTCTAGGGCTTGTTTTCTGCCATTTGTGAGAAAGAAAGGCCCATTTTGCCATCTCATGCAGCTTGCTCCAAATGGGTTTCGATTTTCTCTAGATGAGGACATTTTTTGCAGATCCTAACAACTTCAGGAATTCTAGCAGTAAAAGGTTTTGATGGGATTCTCTAATTTAGGCTCAGGGTCTAACAGTAACCTGTTTTTCCAGGCCCAATGCATCTGGAAGCATCTGGGCATGTCATTCTGGGAAAAAAGGGTTCCTGATTAAAATTAATGATTAAAAATAATGCCAGCACCCCAGCACCTCACCCCAGAAGTAAAGCCATCATTTTGGGCTTGGACTTAACACTTCATCTCTCAGGTTAGCAACTGTAAGCTAAAGAAAGTTGTATATTTGCATTCATTTTTGCACGCATAGCAGTGAAGTTAAATTTAGTTTGTAAAAAAACCTCACGAAAATACAATGTGAGCATACAAATCAGGCTGTTTTGTGAGGCTCAGTAAACATAAAGGAAGCAGCATTTTAATCAAAATGAGGAATTGCATCCTAATCACCCCTGAGCACATGCATATTTCATAAGTACATGTTCTGCAGAGCAAAGGCTGTGTAAGGAAGGGGCTGCTGATGCTCAGCTCTCGTCTCTCAGCCCTCTGAGCCCTAGCAGGCTGGCTCTGCACAAACCCAGCCTGATGGGAGCCCTGCCTGCTCATGGCTGTGGGAAATGTTTGATAAAATAAAATCAACCAGAGCAGCAGCCGTGGTGTGGGGAGCGATGCTGGGAAAATGGAACAGGGAAGCCTTATAAATATGATTGCCTGGCAAAAGACTGTGAGAATATGGAGACTATAAGTGAAATTGAAATGAAAGCAAGCTTTGAGATCCCTCAGTTACTGAACAACTGGAAAACAATGGCATGGCCAGCTGAAGGTAATCCCCTTTTGATGGAACAACACCCTCTGCTTGCAGACAGGCCCAAGGCTCAGAGCAGACCCTGCCAGCTTGGCAGAAGGGGCCCAAAGAGGAGTTTTTAGGGTTTAAAATGTAACAGAGGATGGGAATGTAGTGATTCTTATAGACTGTACGTAAATGCCATAGGATTTGTGTATTGTACTAGATTGGTTAGTGAGAATTAGAATATTCAACACAGCCAATGATTTATTGTATTGGAACGGGAACCTCGCTCTCTTAGCTCTTGCCCCTCTTACTCTTTTACCCTTTTTACTCTCTTATGCTTTGGCTCTCTTGCCTTTTTTGCTCTCTCTCCCTCTCATCCTCTCTGCCCCTCTCTTCTCTCAGGCCTGCTCCGAGCTGTGGCTGCAGCTCCCAGCAGGGCCCTGCACCCAGGCCCTGTGCAATGAACCCCAAATCCCAGCAGGGCCCTGCACCCAGGCCCTGTGCAATAAACCCCAAATCCCAGCAGGGCCCTGCACCCAGGCCCTGTGCAATGAACCCCAAATCCCAGCAGGGCCCTGCACCCAGGCCCTGTGCAATAAACCCCAAATCCCAGCAGGGCCCTGCACCCAGGCCCTGTGCAATAAACCCCAAATCCCAGCAGGGCCCTGCACCCAGGCCCTGTGCAATAAACCCCAAATCCCAGCAGGGCCCTGCACCCAGGCCCTGTGCAATAAACCCCAAATCCCAGCAGGGCCCTGCACCCAGGCCCTGTGCAATAAACCCCAAATCCCAGCAGGGCCCTGCACCCAGGCCCTGTGCAATAAACCCCAAATCCCAGCAGGGCCCTGCACCCAGGCCCTGTGCAATGAACCCCAAATCCCAGCAGGGCCCTGCACCCAGGCCCTTTGCAATAAACCCCAAATCCCAGCAGGGCCCTGCACCCAGGCCCTGTGCAATAAACCCCAAATCCCAGCAGGGCCCTGCACCCAGGCCCTCTGCAATAAACCACAAATTCCACGACCTGGCCTCAGAGATCTCTCATCTCTGTCCGTCCTGACCATGCCACCCCCTGACACTCTGACAGAGCAGCACAGAGCTCTGTGCTGCCAGAGCTGCTCCCTGCCTGTGCCTGGGCAGGACAGAGCTCTCAGGTCCCTCCCTGTCCCCAGGTGATGCTCCCAGGAGGGGCTGGGTGTCCCCTGGAGGGGCTGGGTGTCCCCACGATGGGGACTGGCTGTCCCAGGGATGGGGACACTGCTTTGCCAATAGTGACACTGATGGACACTCCACTCCGCTGTGAGCACAGAGCCCAGCTTGTCATCAGCCCCAGGGAATAAGATAAACACATGAATTGAAAAGATTCAGTGTTTGAAAACACTCTACCTCCTTTCCAAGCATGATTTCTTTAATCTTTCTCTGAAACCTTCGTGTCTGGGGCAGTGAGCCACGGTTTCCATCTAGGCTGGTGAAGGAAGGTGTTTGTGGCCGGGCTTTCCATGCTGACACACTCTGTCCAGCCTGGGCTGGCACCCAGCCTGGCTCCTGCAGTCTGTCACTATCTGAGTCAGAAACCACACATCAGAGAGGCTGGAACCGTCCCTGCAGCTGAAAGGCTGTTTGCTGAGTGTGATTTTATCGTCTTTGGGACGTTTCCCCTCACAATCTCATTAAAGTATTCATGAGTTCTTTCTCTTGACTGGAATCATTAATAAATAGTTGATGTCAGAGGCATAGCTCTGCACTTCCTTTCTGGATGGATCTTTCTGTATTCCACATGTTCCCAGTCTGACACCTCCTAATCAGGGTGCAGAGCTCTGTATTGTATATATTATATTATACATAATATTCCACATGTTCCGAATCTGATACCTCCTGATCAGGGTGCAGAGCTCTGCCTTGTCAGGTGTTCCTGCCCTGGGCATCCCTTCCTCAGACACACGTGGGACTCTGACCCTGCCAGGGCACTTCCCAAGGCACAGATTCCCAGGAATTACAGCTGGGGGCAGCCCTGGAGCCTGGGCTGAAGGTTCCCTATCAAATGCAGGGTGTAGGTAAGAGCAGTGCTAACCAGCAGTGTTCTTACGCATGTTCCTGGTTCTCCAGAGGCAGAATTTGGTTCCAGAGCTTTCAGTCTGTCATCAAAACTCAATTTGATCACACTCCTGGGGCTGAGTTTCCCAATCTGCTCCCTCTGCCTTCCTTGGAGCTGGGCGGGAGAGAAGGTGATGGGGAAGTAAAGATGGAGCAATGAGGGGCAGAGACAACCCACAGCAGAGCTCCTGGGAATGCACAGCAGGCATGGAAATTGCAGCTTTACACATGGCTCTTGCAGCCATTAATTTTATCATTATTGGAGAAGGTCCCATGTACACAGCTGATTTTCTGCTGCTTCCAGATGGGGTCACAGCTGGGTCACTCCAAGCATATGCCCTCTTCTATTTTATTCCCTCCCTTCAGAAAGGGAGAGCTGTTTCCTCAGCAGTTTGGATGCTACCTTTAACCCTCCCTGTGCAGTTTCCCTCCGTGGTGTGCTGTTACAGACTGCACAGCATTGGCTTTTTCTCCAGCATGCCACAGACATTTTGGAGCCTCCACTGCAGGAGTGGTTCCTGAGAAGTGTGGCATGGCTGGGTTTGCTCAGTGCCAGGTGTGACCTCACTGCCATCCTGGGCTGATAACCTTGGCAGTGACATCCTGGGCTGCCATCCTGGGCTGATATCCCGGGCTGATATCCCGGGCTGACACCCTGAGCTGATATCCTGGGCTGACACCCTGGGCTGCCATCCTGGGCTGACACCCTGGGCCGATATCCCGGGCTGATATCCCGGGCTGATATCCCGGGCTGACACACTGAGCTGATATCCTGGGCTGACACCCTGGGCTGCCATCCCGGGCTGCCATCCTGGGCAGTGATATCCCGGGCTGATATCCCGGGCTGATATCCCGGGCCGCCATCCCGAGCTGATATCCCGAGCTGATATCCCGGGCTGACACCCTGGGCTGACACCCTGGGCTGCCATCCCGGGCTGCCATCAGCCGGCAGCGCTCGGCGGAGGTGTGGCTTGGCGAGGACACTGATGCTGCCGCTCAGCCGGGAGGGGCCGGGCTGGCAGCGTCCCTGCTGCCGCTCCATCCTCCGGCACCGCTCCATCCTGCCGGCTCCTCCCGCTCCATCCTGCCGGGCTGGCAGCGTCCCTGCTGCCGCTCCATCCTGCCGGCTCTTCCCGCTCCATCCTGCCGGGCTGGCAGCGTCCCTGCTGCCGCTCCATCCTGCCGGCTCCTCCCGCTCCATCCTGCCGGGCTGGCAGCGTCCCTGCTGCCGCTCCATCCTGCCGGCTCCTCCCGCTCCATCCTGCCGGGCTGGCAGCGTCCCTGCTGCCGCTCCATCCTCCGGCACCGCTCCATCCTGCGGGCACCGCTCCTCCCGCCGCAGCTCCCGCTGCTCCCGCAGCCTCTCCCGATGCTGCTCCGGCTGCCCCAGCCCGGGTACGGCTGCCCCTGCATCCGGCACGGGGAGCGGCATGCGGACACCCGAGCAGCCCCAGTTCATCTGACAGCACCGGAACGATCTTGAAGAATTCCATTTCTTTTCAGCACCTTTGCTGCTTCATTGTTGCCTGGCTTTTTGACAGCATGAGTTCTGCTCATTTGGGGTGCTGCCTCCCGAATATTTCTTCTTCAGATGCCACAGAAGAGAGTCTAGGAAAACAAAGAAACTTGCGATGTGGAGCTGACAGTTCTGGTTTCAGCCGGTGAAAACTTGCAGAATCAGTGAGAAGGCAAAGGAAAACACGCCTAGGACAATGTCGGTGACTCCTGGTAATTTGTCACTCAATGGGACGAGCTTCTTGACGGAGCATCACAGCATTCTGGACAAGCCCAGTGAGCAGAGAACTTGGAATGTCTTTCTGTTCTGCTTGACTCTTGCCATTGCACTCCCAGCCCTTCTGGGCAGCATTTATTCACTGGTTTCCCTGCTGAAGCTGCAGACCAAAAGCACGGTTTCGTGGATTGTGACCTCTGTGGCAGCAGATGATCTGATCAGCATGGTGCCAGTGATTATTTTCATGCTCATGCAGTGGTCAAGTGAAGTCCTCCCCCAGCCTCTGTGCACCACCTCCGCGTTTTTGTATTTATTCCAGGGCATTTCTAGCAACCTGAAAGGGTCTCTTATAGTTTCCTACAACTTCTACACCCTCAGCACGCCGGGGACACTGAGCTGCAGCGCCTCCAGGCGCCGTGTGAGTGTGGCGTGGGCCATCCTCGCCATCTGGACCGTCAGCCTGCTGCTGTGCACTTTGCCTCTCTGCGGCTGGGGCGGGTACATCCCCACGTCCTGGGGCTGCTTCGGGGACTGCGGCAGCTCCCACACCGTGCTGGTGTTGGCTGTGTACTCGCTGTGCCTCTCCCTGCTGGCAGGGCTGGCCGTTCCCCTCTCGCTGCAGCTGCTGTGCTCAGGTGAGCCCCAGGTGCTGCACACGGGGCACCCGCAGGGCTCTGCAGGCTGCAGCTGCCCCGGGACTCCCTGGGGCTGCGGGGCCCCGCGGCTGCCGCTGCTGGACCCTGGGGACAGAGCCCCGGAGCCCTCCCAAGCCTCGGAGGTGGTGTTTGGGAAGGGTCTGGCTGAGAGCGGCACCCAGAGCAGGAGCTCCACCGTGGGCTTGGCCCAGAAACGATTCTCGCTGATCCTGGCGCTGACCAAAGTCCTTCTCTGGCTGCCAATGATGGTAAATTCTCCGATGGCTTCACTTTGCAATGCTCACTTACATTTCAGTGGGACGTCACCTGTGGGCCATGGATTGAAACATGAACAGGGGCCAGTGCAGTGTTCCTCGTAGGGTAGCTGAGCCAGCAGAGGTGCTCTCCAGCAGGTCTGTGTCACTGCATGAGTTCCACTGGTGCCAGAGGGTTTGGCAGAGCCTGGTTCATGGCTCTGACACTCTCCCATCACATCATTCATGTCACAGGAACACCAGGGCAGTAAGGTCCCCCTTGGGTACTGCCAGCTGTGGGACAGGGCTTGCTCAGCATTCTGGGGCTGGGAATTGAGCTAAGAGCCCCTCTGTCCTGTCCTCTGAGACACATCCTTTGGGTTAAAAAGAGGAGTTTGGTATTAAAATGTAGTTTGGTGGCACCTTTGCAAACCCTGTAGTGCTGGGACAGGAGGGAGTGCTGCTGTGGGCATTGTGTGAGTTTGGGAACGGGAACCTGAGAAAGGGATCTGCTGGGAACAGGGAACGTGGGGAAAGGGATCTGCTGGGAATGTGGGGAAAGGGATCTGCTGGGAATGGAGAACGTGGGGAAAGGGATCTGCTGGGAACGGGGAACGTGGGACACTTACCCCTGCCCCTGGCTGTGTGAGGCTGGGCCTCCTCGGTGCCACATGGGACTGGCTGGCACTGGCAGCTGCTCAATGGTGCTCAGCAGATATATTTAGCTTCAGCGAGGGTTTTTCTGAGAAATACAGCATCAGAGGAGAGCAGTCAGTGTGTTTCCTCCACTGTCTGTTGGAGCCACAAGTGTCCTCAGCCAACACCAATGACAATCTGTGTCCTACAGTGGTGTCATATCCACAGCGAGATGCTCTCCTTGTTCCTGGAAGCATCTCCTGTGCCCAAAGTGATTTGCATTTCAAAATGCTCTGCCTTTCAGATACACATGGCTGTCCAGTACATCACTGGGCTGCAGAGCCTCTCTTTTGAGGCCCTGAGCTTCCTGCTGACGGTGCTGGCTGCTGCAGTCACCCCGGTGTTTGTGCTGTCCCAGCACTGGCTCCACCTGCCCTGCGGCTGCATCATCAACTGCAGGAGCAGCTCCCATGCAGTGCCCTCACCAGGGGCCAAAAGTAAGTGTGCAAGGGTTGTTGGTGTGACAGAGCTTGCACACCTGCCCTGGTAACCTTCCTGGCATCTTCTAGAGCCCTGTTTTTCCTTGGCTTTGTGCAAAAATAGCTGGAGGATCAGAGGGGGTCAGGTGGAAGAGGCTCACAGGGATCATCTGGTCTCAACTGCAAATGTTAAGGGCTAAATATTTCTGAGGATGTGGGAGTTGCTTTCCATTCTCTGGAGTGAAAATCCTCTACCATCAGTGGACAAATTCCTGACTTTCCCTGCTTGTTCAGGGAGAAAGAACTCCTGAATCTTAGAGAAAAGCCATCCCCAGTGCATGGCTTTAAACACACCACCAAGGTGCAGAATGGCTTGTGCTGCCCCTGCTGCCCTTCTGGACACTTTCCCAGAGAGAACGACTGCAGTTCATCTAGAAGGCAGCTCCTTCTCACAAGTCTTTCTTCTCAACAATTCATTTTTGTAATGGAGGGAAAATTGCCTGTTTATTCCATGTTTTAACATGTCATTTGCATTACGTTTGCAATTTCATTTTTCTTTGGTCCCAACTCCTAACACACTTCCTTTCCTTCCTGCCTAGGCAAGCACGGCGGTTTTGAGTTCAACCTGTCGTTCCAGCAGGGCTGTGGCATCTACAGGATATCCCTGGAGAGCCCTCCCCATGCCAGCAGGAATGGCAAACCCTCGTCCTACCCCAGCCTGGTGGGCTCTGCCTGCGGGGAGCCGGGCAGAGGCAGGGACAGCCTGGGACACACAGGGACAGGGGCGCTGGGACACGGCCCCCGGGGCACCAGGGCTGGCACAGAGCCCTGCCAGGGCACCAGGGCTGGCACAGGGCCCTGCCAGGACCAGGACCAGCAGGACACCAGCCCTGGCCCGTTCCCTGAAGGACCAGAGTGGAGGCTGTGCCACCAGGAGAGCCCCACGCCCGAGCTCTCGGACTGGGAGTGGTGCCGGAGCAGATCCGAGAGGAACCCTCGGCAGGTAAAGGTGCAATTTTGTTCTTTGCTGATAATAAGGGTTTCCTTATGAAATAGGAATGATTTTTACTGACAGTGATACTTCTATTAATCCCATTTTTTAGTAAAACTCATACATGGCACTGAATAATGTTTAGTCACCACAGACCTATTTGCGGGTGTTGATCCTGCAATAATTTCTCACTTGTCTTCTTAATCATGGGGTTTTCTTATTTTGTGTGCACCTGCATGATTTGTGTATGGTAAGAAGTAAGCATGAATTATGTTACTTTATCTAAGTGAATAGGAAGTTTCTCTCCAAAAGATGGCATTTTCCAGAGAATTCCACTGTGGAATTCAGTGGCCATTGGGCATTGCTGCAGGTGGGAGTGGGGTAAGAGCCCAGGTGAAGTCTGTCAGACAGGAGCTCTGGAAGGCTTCATTAGGAAGGGCTCTCTAGAAGTCACCTAATCCAAGCAGGGTGATTTCAGAGCCGGATCAGCTCATGCTCAACCTCTGCACATACACAGGAGATGCATAAGGTGTGTTTTGTATTCAAATATGGGCTTCTCTCTCCATCTGATAAACACAAGTTTATCATCTGAGTCACAGTAGGAATTTGGCTGATATTTCAAATGGGACTGATCATCCCTTTCATAAAACCACCACTGCTCACTCTGTTACAGTGTGCAGAGAAGAATTCCTACATTTGGGGGCAAAAGGGAGTGGTGACTCAGCCTGGTTTTAATCTACCAGTCCTTGCCAAGGCCTCATGTGCCATGTTCAGCTTGGTTAATGAAATCACTGTGTCAGGTTCATAGCTCCTTGTAGGA